>NC_053389.1:716759849-717068599 GCF_905171765.1 Bufo bufo | reverse complement strand
AGGTTACAGTCTGTTTAGAAAGGATCGTCAAAACCGGAGAGGGGGAGGGGTTTGCCTTTATGTAAAGTTTTGTCTAAAGCCCACACTCCGTGAAGTCCACAGAAAATCTACTACTAAACGAGATAGACGAGGCGGCAAATCATAATGAGGTGGTTATTATGGGGGACTTCAACTACCCAGATATAGACTGGGAAACTGAAACTTGTATATCTCATAAAGGAAACAGGTTCTTGGCAATAACCAAAGACAATTACCTCTCCCAACTGGTTCAGGACCCGACTAGAGGGACAGCCATACTGGACTTAGTATTAACCAATAGGCCTGAGAGAGGCCATAGGCATAACTAACTGGGACAAAGTCCACAAAAATAAAAATACAGCCACAAAATGGGATATCTTTAAAAGCATCCTAAAATCTCATTGTGAGAGGTACATACCGTATGGGAATAAAAGGTTAAGGAACAAAAAGAAACCAAGGTGCATAAATAGAACTGTAAAGAAAGCAATAAATGACAAAAAGAAAGCATATAAATCACTAAAACGGGAGGGTAACACGGAAGCACTGAAAAACTATAAGGAAAAAAATAGAACATGTAAAAAACAAATAAAAGCGGCCAAACTAGAGACCAAGAGATTCATTGCCAAAGAGAGTAAAACTAACCCTAAAATGTTCTTCAATTATATAAATGGCAAAAAGTATAAATCTGAAGGTGTCGGCCCTTTAAAGAGTAATGAGGGGGGAGTCGCAGAGAGCGACGAGGAGAAAGCAAAGCTGTTAAATATTTTTTCCTCCAATGTATTCACTGAGGAAAATAAACTGTCAGATGACATGCAGAATGTAAAAATAAATTCCCCATTAAAAGTGTCCTGTCTGACCCAGGAAGAAGTACATCAGCGACTTAAAAAAATTTAAATAGACAAATCGCCAGGACCGGATGGCATACACCCCCGTATCCTAAGGGAATTAAGTAATGTCATAGCCAGACCCTTATTTCTGATATTTGCGGACTCTATATTGACAGGGAATGTCCTACAGGATTGGCGCATGGCAAATGTGGTGCCAATATTCAAAAAGGGTCCAAAAACAGAGCCTGGAAACTATAGGCCAGTAAGTTTAACATCTGTTGTGGGTAAACTGTTTGAAGGTTTTCTGAGAGATGCTATCTTAGAGCATCTCAACGGAAATAAGCAAATAATGCCATATCAGCATGGCTTCGTGAGGGATCGGTCATGCCAAACTAATTTAATCAGTTTCTATGAGGAGGTAAGTTCTAGACTTGACAGCGGCGAATCAATGGATGTCGTATGTCTGGACATAGCAGAGCTGGAGAGGGTCCAGAGGAGGGCAACTAAAGTAATAACTGGAATGGGGCAACTACATTACCCTGAAAGATGATCAAAATTAGGGTTATTCACCTTAGAAAAAAGACGACTGAGCAGAAATCTAATTAATATGTATAAATATATCAGGGGTCAGTACAGAGATCTATCCCATCATCTATTTATCCCCAGGACTGTGACTGTGACGAGGGGACATCCTCTGCGTCTGGAGGAAAGAAGGTTTGTACACAAACATAGAAAAGGATTCTTTACGGTAAGAGCAGTGAGACTATGGAACTCTATGACTGAGGAGGTGGTGATGGTGAGTACAATAAAGGAATTCAAGAGGGGCCTGGATGTATTTCTGGAGCGTAATAATATTACAGGCTATAGCTACTAGAGAGGGGTCATTGATCCAGGGAATTAGTCTGATTGCCTGATTGGAGTCGGGAAGGAATTTTTTATTCCTCTAAAGTGGGGAAAATTGGCTTCTACCTCACAGTTGTTGTTTTTTTTGCCTTCCTCTGGATCAACTTGCAGGATAACAGGCCGAACTGGATGGACAAATGTCTTTTTTCGGCCTTATGTACTATGTTACTATGAGGAGTAAAAAGATATCAAGGTTCCAGCTAAAAATGGAAACCCAGGATCGGTATCATATAAACAAAAGAGTGTACTAACCTATCCTCATGTATATTCCTCTGTAACTAATTTTCTCTTGACTCACTTCTGAACCAAGAACTTGCTTGAAGATGTATAGTAGTATGACTTCTTTTATCATAGGGTTGATAAAAAGAAAAGTGGAAAGATGTATGTGCTTATATTTGTCATACTATATATTATAGGCACAAGATGGCATCAAAGATTGTTGCTAGTATCTACATCGTCCTAGTCTTGGGGAAGGAGTTCCACTCTGAACCGATCGCTGTACCAGGTCCGTCATCTGGGATCATGCTGCAGAATACCACGGGATTCATCTTGACGAATAAGAGGATTCTATCCCAGAAGATTTACGTCAGTTTGGATCCACGCATCTCCGTTCAAAGACAGTTCAATGTTTCCGAGATTCAGTATCCAGAGATAAAGATGTGGAACGGATTACACAGATCCTGGAACAGACAAGAAAAACTCTGACCAGGGAACAGTTTTCCACGAGTCAACGACCAAAGCGGTTCATTTCTACGATTGTAGCTGCCATAATCTTTGGAGTAGTAGGCGCTGTCGTTGCCACCGGTGAATCAGCTGCTAATTCCATCTCTATTAAGACATTGAAACTTGAGTTTGGTTTGCTAAAAAGGAATCTGATGACTATTCATGCAGAGATGGAAAATCAGAAGCAACATTTTTTGGACTTATATTCCGTTGTGGAGGACACTATCGTCACCACCAACTTGCATTCAAAGTTATTGACCTACTCAATAAGTCATTCATGAGAGTAACAAACAATTTAAAAAAACTTATATTCATAAAGAAACCCATATGAAAAGCCGTTTTGACATTCCAATATAATCCAATTTTATTTCAATGGATTAGATTGTAATGAAGGGGGATTTGTTGTGCTTGTCATAGGTATATAACATTTATATCAAAATATCCTAATTATAGTAGATTTGATATATCATAGGCCATATTGTGTTATATTCACCATAGTGTATGTATTTTAAAGAGGTTCATGGAAAGGACACAGTTCATGTAATTTCTTCTCTGTAGATGTGCCAGTCTGAGAAGAGTCATTTTTGTCTCCTTATAAATTTATGACTGAGATAAGGATATTCTCTAGACGTATCTGGTGCTAATTACCCCTACGGTTTAATGTCTATTTATGAAGCAGAAAATCTTTGATGTATATGTATATGTATAATGAACATTAAGTTTTAGTATAAGATACGGTAATCAATAGGACATATATTGTTTTGTATTGTTGAATATTATGAAGGACGTCAATGCATCTGTTATCTTATATATTTCTCACAAGGAACGCATACACTCCTAAAGCATGGTGAGAAATATTTTAAGTGTAAAATTTTGTTAGTAAGATAGTATTATTTTAACTAACAATCAATCAACCGTTGAAGTAACAGAGGAAACACACATGTCTGTGAGAGTACAAGGTCCATTATATTTTTATCGGTACATAAATTTGAGAGTATGGGAAAAGTCTAAATGGTACCACAAAGTCTATGCCTTGATTGGTTTATGTGTCAAAGATAATCCATTGGCTCTGATTTAGGATTCTATATATTATATGTATATAATGTAAGAGAAATCAGTCCTGGACAGTTAACCCTTAATAGTGATGATGCTAGTACCTTATGCAATAGTGCCACCTAGGTATGAATAGGTAACATTGCACCAACAGCTGAAATGCATTCTGGGTGATACAGTGACATCACAGTCATTATCATATGTACACGCCTAACCGACAATGATTGGAAAACTCCAAGTTAGGAAGGTGTGTCTAACTGATAGGTTTGTGATCATAAACCTCATACACATGAAGGGGGAAATACAACAACAGGGAGCAACAGAAGACACACAAAGAAAGAAGGGAGAGACCCCAGGAGAAAAATCCCAATGATCAGAACGGACCTTAGAGCTGACTTCCCTTAGACTCTGCATATCATCTGTATTCTCGGGTAACGTATAACTTTATTATGTGTAGTATTGATTGAATTAATAAGCTTGATATTTAGGAAAATCCCTGCTTTATTGCGGATGTGTAATGTTAGATGTACTACATCAATATTATCACTATTCAGTAAAGATGCATATTACTGAATAAAAGATCTAATATTGATATCAGAGAGAATCTCTGATTGGAATTTTTATTCCATAGCCAATATCTGGCCTGATAATTTATAAGTTGTGTAGCAATACTACCCGATATCCGAGATTGGTCATAGTTTGAGCAGAGCAAGGGTTCATATCTACCTTAATCAATATTACGTTTATTGTGTATATCTCATAATTGTGGTTGTATTACATTTTTATGTTTGAGAGGTGATATGGAACGCTGGTAGTCGTGTTAGAGAATTTTGGGTACTGCATATCACTGTGTTATTGCATATTATTGATTTTTCTATTGATTAAGCTTTGATTGTATAATAAATAATTTATATTTTTGCATAGAAGCTTGTACCATGATTTACTGATTGCACAACATAATTAAATTAACAAAAAATTGGTGGGGGGGGGGGGGGTTGGCGTGGCTTGCTACGGACAAGGAAGGACATGCTTGGACATAGCTCTGTCGGCTTAAATCAGATCCAGCATCATCCTTCCTGAAATTCACCTTCTAGCTCCCCAAACCTGCCTTATTTGATTGTTATACCCCACCAGCTTCAGACAGAGCCCTCCTGAAACGCCCTAGGTGCGAGATCCGATTGCGGCCTAGTCACAACCAGAAGGCCTCCGACTCCGTTTTAACTAAGGAGTAGACGTCCTACCAGACCATCTATCCGATGGCCTGAGGGAGATACAGTGAATCGGGAACTCACCGCGCTGTGGTCCGATATAGGAGAGGAGGTTAAGAAGCTTGGTGAGTGAGGCCCGCTCCGTCCACTGCATCGGACGTGCGCCCTAATCTTCTGAAGAGAGGGCACCATTTTGGGCATCGCACCTGACACTGTAGGCTCCGGAAGCTGCTACGGGAGAACACTGTGCAGCTGTCGGCGCCTGCATCCTCCAGACCGGAGCGTGGTGAAGTTGGCCTGCTGCATGCGGAGTCCTTCAGCTCTACAGCCCCACTTTCCAGACTGAGATACTGTGGACCTGCATCCCCTCTTAAGGATTTGGCGTCACTACAGGGCGCTCTGCTTCCCCAACCTCATTTTCAAGTCAGAGGGAAGAAGCATTATCAGTATATGCCGCCACTGGACATTTTTCATGTCTGTGTCCTATCCTGAGGACTAAGTCCTAATGTTTTAAACATTTTATTTTTAATAGGGGGTCAATCCCCTAAACATTATCTCCACCTGTTAGAGCCATAGGCTCAATGTTTCTAGATCTTTAAGTTAGATCAAACCCTGACTGGGCACCTTACCAACCTCCTTGAGGGTATTATGTTAACAAGGGCACAGTAACCTTAAATCGTGACCTGTTCTTCTATTAAGGGACATAAAAGCACTTATTTTACGATGGTCAAGTATAGTCAGTCTGCAGCGAAAGATCCTGCTATACCTCAAAAAAATCCTCATGTCAGAGGCAATATGGATAGATCCGTCACCAAAACACCTGCATGTGCAGACCCCTCCACCCTTGTGGATCTGCCTTTAACTTTGAATGATACAACGCCAGACGAGATGCAAGCTGCAGCGTCGGCTGATCTTCTTTTATCAAGGGACTTTTTTCAACAAAACCTCGCTAATACTCTGTCACCCCTAGCACAGAATCTGCAGGAAATTAAACAAGATCTACGCCACATTGGTCACCATGTAGATGGCTTAGAGGATAACACAGCAGAACTATGCAATCACTCTAGAGAAGTTGTCACTCACTTCCAAACTTGCCAAGATCACCTGAATCAACTGTATACCCACATAGAAGACCAGGACAACCGTAACAGACGCAACAATTTAAGAATTCGTGGTCTGCCTGAAACATATGCTGCAGAATCATTACCCTCTACAGTGAAACAAATTAACATTGTACTACTGGGAGACCATTATCCTCTTTCCATCGATATTGAGAGAGCACATAGGGCGCTGAGACCGAGACCTACCCCTAATGATCACCCAAGGGACATCATTTGCAAATTCCTGGACTTCAGAGTTAAGAAAGATATGATGGGGAAAGCCAGAGAAAATCCCAATTGGTCCTTTGAGGATCATCAACTTATACTATTCCAGGATCTAGCTCCTATGACTCTGCATAAAAGGAAGCAACTGAAAAACCTCTTACAGATCTGTTACGGGGAAGGAAAATAATGTATCGCTGGATGTTCCCATTCGGACTCGCTACTACGGTAGCAGGGAAAAAATTTATTATTCAGCATCATGAGGACCTGACAGAACTCTTATCAGCACTAGGAGATCCCATGATCTCAATTGAAGATTGGTGCAATGTCCAAAATCTTCAGGCCTTTCCATTGCTACCAGGCCTTTCCCATGTCTACCATGGTCCACTGCTCAAACTGGTAGACATGGGAAAAGCAATAAAAGAAAGAATGGTCGGATGTCCTCCAAGCATACGGATGATGAATTAACCTGAATTATGCTAATATACAATCTGTCTTTTGTTGTGGGACAGTTCATATATTCTATGCTGAAATGTTCTCTCTCTTATTTTTTTTACTTGTTCCATCATTAATCCTTCTCTAGTTTAACTAACATCCTTGCTCTCCTGTCTTTGGAGCGAGGAGGAGAGGGTAATGCCCTCATATATGAGCACATTATGCTCACTCCATAGTCACTTTCCTTTGCCCTCAAATATTCTACTGCCTTTTAATATGTTAAGGTGGCCCTTTCAGGGTCCTACTCTCTAATTTGGAAACCTTCGTGCCCCTGAGAATCATGGGCGCTAATCATTGGTTATTGTACCATTATGGGCGTGTTTGCCCAGTTTTAATTTGTGATTTTGTTAATTACTGTTATTTTTTCCAGCTTCACTGTGATACTGATCCTATTGAGTCTAACATGTCATCTGTAATCCACCGCTTTTTCCTGAGTAACGCTAAGTATCTATTAACTCCCATAGATTCACAATGGTATTACACCTAATGTCTATAAATGTAAGGGGATTAAATTCCCCCTATAAACGCTCAGCACTATGGAATGATGCCAATAAGAGTAAATGCGATGTACTGTTGGCTCAAGAAACTCACCTGCTGGCCAAAGATACCGGCAGATGCTCTAATATTCATTATCCACACCTTTACTTTGCATCTTCTGAGGTTAAAAAAGCTGGTGTGCTCATAGGGATTAGAAGCTCGGTTCAATTTAAATTACATCAAAGCATTATCGATCAAGCGGGACGGTATATTATTCTCCTATGCTCCATAAATCATGCTGAATATACCATAGCTAATGTGTAGGTGCCTAACTCTCACCAACTTTCTTTTCTTACACGTTTCTTCAAGAAACTGTTGGATTCTGCCAGGGGTTCCATCATTCTAGGCGGAGATTTCAATCTGCCCATTGACACCTCTCTCGATTGCTCCAGGAAAACGGTGGGTTTTCGGCCTGCACTGGGTAAGCTGCTCAAAACTACTCCCCTACATGATGTGTGGAGATATCAACATGCAACGGAGAGAGATTTCACCTTTGTGTCTCAGGTTCATACAGTATCTCCTTGACTAGAATAGATTACTTCCTCATCTCCAAAGACCTATTACATAAAGCCACTCACACCGCAATAGGCAATATTACGTGGTCTGACCACGATCCAATTTCTCTACATCTCTTAGATAATTTCCCTGATCCTAACCCGCCGATTTAGCGACTTAACTCATATTTGTTGAGAGATGAAAAACGATACAATCTATTCTCTAAAGCTTTAGATGGATATTTTGAGCTCAACGACACCTCAGATGTCAATATTTCCACACTGTGGTGGGCCCATGAAAGCTTCATGAGAGGACTATTCATTCAAACTGCATCTAAGATTAAGAGACAAAGAGATAAACAAATGCAAGATATTTTAGCTCAAATAGCGGCTGCGGAACTACAATACAAAGCAGCCCCTACTGATACATTATCAGCCCAACTTAAAGACTTACGCTTCCAACTTTGCTCTTTCTTGCTCTGTAGATACGAAAAGCCCCTAACCCGCTCTAGGGAAAACCATATTGAACTTCCTAGAATCAGTATCTCTCCCGAAGATCGCCCCTCAAGATCTGAGGTCGCTTAATATTCCCTTCTCAGAACAGGAAGTAGATACTGCCATAAAAACCCTGAAATTACATAAAGCCCCAAGTCCAGATGGCTTCTCCGGAGATTATTATAAAACTTTCAAAGTAAATCTGCTACCATATCTCACTCGGCTCTTTAATACATTTTAATTCCCGGGTAGCATACCTAAAGAAATGCTAGGCGCCACCATTACGACAATCCCCAAACCAGGGAAATCTCATGACAGTCCAGCGAACTTCCGTCCCATCTCTTTATTAAACAGTGATTTGAAACTATTCTCTAAGTTGTTGGCCTTAAGGATACAACCTCTCCTCCCTAAATTAATATCCCCAGATCAGGTTGGTTTCATCCCAGGTCGGCATTGCAGAGATGGAACCCATAGAATGATCGATTTGCTTCAGCTGTTGGGGTCCTCCGATGCACCCACAATTTTTGTTTCTTTAGATGCAGAAAAAGCTTTTGACAGGGTGCATTGGGGATTTCTGGCAGAGGTACTGAGTCGTTTTCGGTTCCAAGGACCTATCCTGTCCGCTATTCTAAACCTATACTCCTTTCCAACTGCCCGAGTATTGGCATCAGACTTTTACTCCAAAAGTTTTGATATAACAAATGGCACCAGGCAAGGCTGCCCTTTATCACCGTTAGTATTTGCACTGGTGATGGAACCCCTGGCAGAAAGAATCCGCACAGACTAAGGTATCTTAGGAATACAAGTAGGGAACACTTCACATAAAATTGGACTATATGCAGATGATGTTATGCTATCACTCACACGTCCGGAAATTTCTCTTCCTAATCTCATAACAGTTCTGAAGGAATATGCACAAGCCTCTTTATATAAACGAAATATTACTAAATATGACTAAATCACATATACTTCCTTTTGCGATCCAGGAATCTCTTAAAAGGGAACTCCTAGAGAAAGCACCATTTCAATGGGCAAAGGATGGCATAACATACTTGGGTATTACACTAACGTCTCAAATACTGAACTTAGTGAGGAGTAACTTCAGTACCCTGAGAACAGAACTGTTAGCTGATTATGCTGAATACTCTAAACTCTTTATGTTGTGGGTGGCCAGAATTAATGTGGTCAAAATGATGATATTACCTAAAATTCTCTATAAGCTTAGATGTATACCTCTTATAATACCATGTAAAACAATACGTTCATTACAGGCGGATCTCTTAAGATTCATATGGGGCAACAAATCTCCTAGAGTGGACCGACGTGCTTTATACCCAAATCTAAAGGAGGGGGGAATGGCTGTCCCAGATCTAGCTCGTTATTATAAAGCGAACCTCATTGAGCAAACCAAAGAGTGGTAGGCTGCTTCCTCACAACAGAGGTGGTCCGAGTTAAAGTCCACCTATACAAGGAAGAGCTCTCTCCCAGGTTTTCTTGCTGCTCATTCCTTAGCGATAACTAAACTTTCACCCTCTCTCTTAACTATGTGAGCCGCAGTATGGGCCTGGTCCCAATGTTTAGAGGAAGGGAAGCTTTTCTCTCCTATGAGAGAAAGAGATCAAATTGGTCGCACTTACGAATGGAGTTCTGGATCTCTCGTTAGATAAATGGGAGAGGGCGGGCATACTGTGTCTGGAGCAGCTGTATATTGGTTCTAGCATAAAATCATTTGAGACCTTACACCAAACATACGGTATCCCTAATAATCGAAGGGGTCAAGGGAAAGGACTTTCGATTGCATACCAAGCTATAGGCCCTACTCTAGAAACCAAACTGAGCTTTATGGAAAAGTGGGAAGAAGAAATGGGGTGTTCTTAGATGATTAAGGAATGGAGGGATGCTTTCGACTGGACGATAGTCAACGCCAAGTGTATTAACTACATAGAGCAAAATAGGAAAATACAGCTGAGATGGTATTTAACTCCTGCCCGTATAGCTCACATGGATCTATAGCTCAAACTGTTGGAGGACCTGTGGGGAAAAGAGAGGTTTGTTTCATATGTGGTGGTCGTGCCCTATTATTCTCCCATTTTGGGAAAGGGTCTTTAACCTTCTCTCATCAATATCGAACTTTCTAGTTCCCCTCAGTCCTTCACTAGCTTTCTATTCATTTGGATAGGTGACCTACCTTACTCTCATAGACCGGTCGTAATGGGTGTCTTATCAGCTGCAAGAAAGCTTATTGCTACCTCATGGAAAATGCCGATCACGAAAAAGTTAACTCGTGTGATCTCTCTAGTAAATCAATATATGCAACATGAATATATATATATGCAGGCTCTTACACAGAGCGCTTACAAATACTTAAAAGATGGGAAATTTGGAATTCTTCCTTGTTCGCATCTAAAATCCCTTCATTGGCTTTGTAGTGATTGGTGTTACAGTAAAGGCAGTGCGGAAAGGCGATGGATGAACAGCTATATAATGACACGACCTACTGATATATCTAGATTATACTACTACTCATACTTTGACTTTGAGGTGATACACTATTTCTCATAGAAGGATCACAAGTTCTGGATTTGACTTAATTACTATGTTATTGGATTGACCTTGTAAAAATACGATGTATGTCATAGATGTAACTTACATATGTTGTTATTGATATTGTCTTTTACAAGTGACATATTTACTACTTACTATATTTTCTATACTTATCTTGGAAAAATCTATAAAACTTGAAAGTAAAAAAAAAAAAATTAACAACAAATTATTTTTGAGGTGTTTTATATGTCCACCTCTAGGATCCATTCCCTTTGAAATTTTTCCTTTGATCCTTTCTTTTATATAAAGCATTTGCTTTATATTCCCGACATAAACAAAATACAAAAGGGAAAGAAAACACTTAAAGGGAGTCTGTCACCTCCATATGGCCATATTCAGTGCTTACATTGTACAAACCGGATTCCAAAAAAGTTGGGACACTAAACAAATTGTGAATAAAAACTGAATGCAATGATGTGGAGATGGCAAATGTCAATATTTTATTTGTAATAGAACGTAGATGACAGATCAAACATTTAATCCGAGTAAATGTATAATTTTAAAGGAAAAATACGTTGATTCCAATTTTCACGGTCTCAACAAATCCCCAAAAAGTTGGGACAAGTAGCAATAAGAGGCTGGAAAAAGTAAATTTGAGCATAACGAAGAGCTGGAAGACCAATTAACACTAATTAGGTCAATTGGCAACATGATTGGGTATAAAAAGAGCTTCTCAGAGTGGCAGTGTCTCTCAGAAGCCAAGATGGGTAGAGGGTCACCAATTCCCACAATGTTGCGCAGAAAGATAGTGGAGCAATATCAGAAAGGTGTTACCCAGCAAAAAATTGCAAAGACTTTGCATCTACCATCATCAACTGTGCATAACATCATCCGAAGATTCAGAGAATCTGGAACAATCTCTTTGCTTAAGGGTCAAGGCCGTAAAACCATACTGGATGCCCGTGATCTCCGGGCCCTTAAACGACACTGCACCACAAACAGGAATGCTACTGTAAAGGAAATCACAGAATGGGCTCAGGAATACTTCCAGAAACCGTTGTCAGTGAACACAATCCACCGTGCCATCCGCCGTTGCCAGCTGAAACTCTACTGTACAGTGCAAAGAAGAAGCCATTTCTAAGCAAGATCCACAAGCTCAGGCGTTTTCACTTGGCCAGGGATAATTTAAAATGGAGTGTGGCAAAATGGAAGACTGTTCTGCGGTCAGACGAGTCACGATTCGAAGTTCTTTTTGGAAATCTGGGACGCCATGTCATCCGGACCAAAGAGGACAAGGACAACCCAAGTTGTTATCAACGCTCAGTTCAGAAGCCTGCATCTCTGATGGTATGGGGTTGCATGAGTGCGTGTGGCATGGGCAGCTTGCATGTCTGGAAGGGCACCATCAATGCAGAAAAATATATTCAGGTTCTAGAACAACATATGCTCCCATAAAGACATCATCTCTTTCAGGGAAGACCCTGCATTTTTCAACAAGATAATGCCAGACCACATTCTGCATCAATCACAACATCATGGCTGCGTAGGAGAAGGATCCGGGTACTGAAATGGCCAGTCTGCAGTCCAGATCTTTCACCTATAGAGAACATTTGGCGCATCATAAAGAGGAAGGTGCAACAAAGAAGGCCCAAGATGATTGAACAGTTAGAGGCCTGTATTAGACAAGAATAGGAGAGCATTCCTATTTCTAAACTTGAGAAACTGGTCTCCTCGGTCCCCAGACGTCTGTTGAGTGTTGTAAGAAGAAGGGGAGATGCCACACAGTGGTGAAAATGGCCTTGTCCCAACTTTTTGGGGATTTGTTGACACCATGAAATTCTGATTCAACATATTTTTCCCTTAAAATGGTACATTTTCTCAGTTTAAACTTTTGTTCCGTGATTTATGTTCTATTCTGAATAAAATATTAGAAGTTGGCACCTCCACATCATTGCATTCAGTTTTTATTCACGATTTGTATAGTGTCCCAACTTTTTTGGAATCCGGTTTGTACTATAGCACACCTATACATGAATGTAATGGTACCTTTGTCTTTTTCTTTACACTTGCAGAAGCTGAAAAAAAAGGGATTAGATTTATATGCAAATGAGCACTCGCGGAGAAACAATGAAAAAAGGCAGAGCAGCCTGGGCTCCAACACAGTGAACGCCGCGCCTGGGCACTTGCGAGTGCTCATTTGCATATTCATTCAATTGCGTTTTTTCCAGCTTCTCAAGTCTAAACAAAATAACAAAGGTACCCTTACATTCATGTATAGGTGTGCTATAGGACAATGTAAGCACTGTATATGGACATATGGTGGTGACAAACTCCCTTTAACTTCAAGTGGCTATGGCAGCACCAGGAACTCAGCCGAGATCCACACACCAGCTATCCACAACTCCAACAGAAGCTATAAACCACATAGCATAGTGGGAGAAACAACAATAATTAGAGAAGGTTAAATGACCATAATAGCCACACATAGGGAAAGAAGGTGTGGCAAGCACCAGAAACAACACAGACGTCATTTGATCCAAACGGAAAACATGTCAGATCAAACCACATGTTTCCAGTCTCACCGATCTCCTGCCACCTGTCGTGGGAACATCTGTGACAGTACCCCCCCCCCCCCCTTCTACGGGTGACCTCCGGGCACTCAGAACCATCCTTATCCGGATGAGACCTGTGAAAGGCTTTCACCAAACGACTGACATTCACGTCAGATGCCGGTACCCACATCCTCTCCTCTGGTCCATAACTCTTCCAGTGAACAAGATACTGAAGAGATCTACAGAGAACTTGAGAGTCAATAATCTTGGCGATCTGGAATTCCAAACTGCTGTCCACTATGACAGGAGTGGGTGGCAAGGGGGACAACTCCAAAGGTTCAACATATCTCTTCAACAAACATTATGAATTTTCAGAGCCTGAGGAAGTTCAAGATGAAAAGCTACAGGATTAATAATGGCAGTGATCTTATATGGACCAATAAACCTTGAACCCAACTTCCAAGAAGGAACCTTCAACTTAATATTTCTTGTGGACAGCCACACAAAATCACCCACACTTAGTTCCGGACCATTCATACGTTTCCTTTAAGCCACAGGTTTATACTTGTTGCCCATATTCATCAAGTTATTTCGAATTTTCCGGCATATAGAAGACAATGATGATGAAAAACGTTCCTCCTCAGGGATACCGGAAGTATCTGAACCAGAAAATGTGCCAAATTGCAGGTGAAACCCATATGCCCCAAAAAACGTAGACTTACCAGTGGACTCCAGTCTGCGATTGTTTATGGCAAACTCTGTCAAAGACAATAACGAAGACCATTCCTCCTGGATGAAGAGCAGAAGAAAAAGACAGTTGTACCCCCAGCTGAGTACAGAACGGCTTCCAGAATCTGGACACAAACTGAGTCCCAAGATCCGAGACCACGTCAGAGAGAATGCCATGAAGTTTCACAATGTTGTGAACAAACACTTGCGCAAGTGTTTTACCATTAGGTAGGCCAGGCAATGCTATAAAGTGCACCATTTTACTAAAACGATCAACTACCACCAGAATAACTGTCTTGCCAGACGAATTAGGCAGATCAGTAATAAAATCCATAGACAAGTGAATCCATGGTCTGGACGGTATAGGCAACGGAAGTACTGATCCAGAAGGTCGAGTATGTGTCACCTTAGCGCGTGCACAGATACTACAGGCCGACACGTAGTCCTCAACACACTTACGCAACCCCGGCCACCAGAATCTACGAGAGATTAGGTTGGCAGTGGATCTACTCCCAGGGTGTCCCGTAAGAAATGTACAGTGATGTTCCTCAAACACCTTATGACGCAATTCTGATGGAACAAACAATTTCCCAGAGGGGCTAGACTCCGGTGCGTCTCCCTGAGCCTCTAACATCTTCACCTCTAGGTCAGGGTATAGAGTGGATATCACCACCACCTCCGACAGTATCGGACTCAGATTTTCAAAATCACCACCTCCAGGAAAACTACGTTATAAGGCCTTGACGTTCTTAACCCCAGGACGATAAGTGACAATGAAATTGAATCTGGTGAAAAACAAAGACCATCTGGCCTGGCTTGAGTTCAGTCATTTAGCCGACTCCAGGTAAGCCAGATTTTTGTGATCTGTGAACACCGTGATCGGATGAATCGCCCCTTCCAACCAATGACGCCACTCCTCAAAAGCCAACTTAATGACCGTAATAGCCACACCTGGGGAAAGAAGGTGTGGCAAGCACCATAAACAACACAGACGTCATTTGATCCAAACGGAAAACATGTCAGATCAAATCACGTGTTGCTAGTCTCACCGATCCCCTGCCACCTGTTGCGGGAACATCCATGACATGAGTGCAGCGAATTGATTATTATACCACCTGCAATAAGCATGCTGCCACCACACAGCCAGATGAGCAGCTGTGTCCTCCTCTCTCCCTTGTAGATTGTAAGCTCTCGCAGGCAGGGTCCTCTTCCCCTCTGTACAAGTATGTTAATAGTTTCATGATTATTATATTTGGGTTTTTATATTATGTATGTGTAACCTCTCTTAGATGTACAGCTCCATGGAATTAATGGCACTTTCAAATAAATAATAAATTAGATGGTGTAGAATAGTGCTGTGTGTAGCCATGAACCTAGCTTAAGAGGGTTTTACAAAAAAATTGGTGGAGAATTTGTATCAGGAGCAGGAGCTCTGCAGGTTACTTCCTCTCCTCTCTGTCTCTGGACAGGAACTCCCCTTCTTGGCAGGTAGCAGGACCAGCCCACTCCTATCAAGAGGAGAGGAACCGGGTGGTTAACCAACCTTTACCATCCATTCCTTTGCAATGGGCGCCTCCTCCTAGGGCCCTCTATAAATAAAACGCGTCCCAGGTGTAGAAATGCCAAGTGGTATAGTGCGGCCTAAAATGTCACTTTAAGTGTGTCACGGTGCTCCTACCTGGACACTGCTGGACCCCAGGCTTTGGCTCCGAAGCAATAAATAGGGTGAATAATTGAGGGATTTCAAAGAATAACTTGAGTCCAGACCTTGAGATGAAGTTCAATGGCAGCTTTACTTGAACAAACAGTTTTCAGGCTTTGTCTTGGTTTTAGCAGGCTTTTGCATTAAAACTGGCAGGCAAACTCGACTCTGATACATCTGTTTCTCTCTGGCTCTGCTGTACTGACTGACTGTATGACTTTGCTTCTTCTTGTATGCTGCACTTTTCTTTGTATGGTCTGTCTCTAGATTAGGCCAGGGAACTTTCCTCCTGGCTCTTGAGGCTCTAAGCTTTGGCCTCCATGGTCAGCAGAGCTGAGGGTGCTCTGGCTGGCTTGGACACGTCCAGCAGAAACGTGCCCTGCACACCTTCCCCAAGCAGGTGTTAATCTAGAACTGACTAGAAACTGGGACCCACCCTTCCTGCAGGAAGTGGGACTAGCCCACTTCTCCACAGAGGGGGGTTAGAATGGAATGGAAGGTTCCATTCTATCTACTGTACATACAGCTTTACCATATTTGCTGCCACCTGCTGGTTAACCAGGCACATTACATATAAACAGTTGCAAACATTAGAAATGCACGGTGTGGTGAACCTGGAATAGAATGCATAGATGACATTAATGTTAGCAGACACAGATAGAAGCCGGGTGCAGGAGTGGTAACACCACTCTGGGGTGTTACACCTTAAGGGTCCATTCACACGTCCGTTGTTTCTTTCCTGATCTGTTCTGTTTTTTGCGCAACAGATCTGGACCAGTTCTGTACCCATTCATTTTCAATGGGTCCTGAAAAAAAATCTGACATTGAGCTGTCCGATTTTTTTCAGGAACCATTGAAAATGAATGGGTACAGAACTGGTCCAGATCTGTTCCGCAAAAAACGGAACAGATCAGGAAAGAAACAACGGACGTGTGAATGGACCCTAACTTGAAGATATGGCCAAACAGCAATAAAATAAATAAAATAGCATAACAATATACAATTTGTAATACCCCCAGGTCAGGGATACTACACAAACACAATACTGTATATATGCTTTGCACACTAACTGACTTAGACACATCACACACAGATGGTCACACCATATGCTGTATACACATCTTTTTCACAGATTCTGCCATATTTGACAGAAAAAATAGCATGTCATGCGGTGCTATTTTTCCTTTTAAAAGCATAAAAGAATGGATAATCACCCTCACCAATCCCCACCGATTGGCGCTAGTCTGGTTCCTGCTGCTCTACTTCCTGTTCCAACTCAATTGGTGAAACAGCCTCAGCCAGCGATTAGCTGAGCCGGCCTTTCCTGGCATTTGCGGCATGTTGAACCATGACAGGAAATGGGGAGCATCGGAGACCGGAGGAGTGTCACAACCGCAGTGGCGGGGCATTGGTCAGGGCGAGTATCCATTTCTTTTTATTGTTCTTAAAGGTTAACTGTCATATTTTCACTCAAAATTTAATTTTCATATATGTTGTTGTTGCTGTGGTGATAATCCATAATCACTAATTATTGTGTTCCCATACCACTTGTTTACTAAGATTCCATCCATAGCAACCACTACTCACAAGACTTCTCTCTAACATAGTAACATAGTACATAAGGCCGAAAAAAGACATTTGTCCATCCAGTTCGGCCTGTTATCCTGCAAGTTGATCCAGAGGAAGGCCAAAAACCCTGTGAGGTAGAAGCCAATTTTCTCCACTTTAGGGGAATAAAAAATTCCTTCCCGACTCCAATCAGGCAATCAGAATAACTCCCTGGATCAACGACCCCTCTCTAGTAGCTATAGCCTGTAATATTATTAAGCTCCAGAAATACGTCCAGGCCCCTCTTGAATTCCTTTATTGTACTCACCATCACCACCTCCTCAGGCAGAGAGTTCCATAGTCTTACTGCTCTTACCGTAAAGAATCCTTTTCTATGTTTGTGTACAAACCTTCTTTCCTCCAAACGCAGAGGATGTCCCCTCGTCACAGTCACAGTCCTGGGGATAAATAGCTGATGGGATAGATCTCTGTACTGACCCCTGATATATTTATACATATTAATTAGATCTCCCCTCAGTCGTCTTTTTTCTAAAGTGAATAACCCTAATTTTGATAATCTTTCAGGGTACTGTAGTTGCCCCATTCCAGTTATTACTTTAGTTGCCCTCCTCTGAACCCTCTCCAGCTCTGCTATGTCTGCCTTGTTTACAGGAGCCCAGAACTGTACACAGTACTCCATGTGTGGTCTGACTAGCGATTTGTAAAGTGGTAGGACTATGTTCCTATCACGGGAATCTATGCCCCTTCTGATGCAACCCATTATCTTGTTGGCCTTGGCAGCAGCTGCCTGACACTGGTTTTTGCTGCTTAGTTTGCTGTTTATTAAAATTCCTAGATCCTTTTCCATGTCAGTGTTACCGAGTGTTTTACCATTTAGTATGTACGGGTGACTTGCATTTTTCCTTCCCATGTGCATAACTTTACATTTATCAGTGTTAAACCTCATCTGCCACTTATCTGCCCAAGCCTCCAATCTATCCAGATCCCTCTGTAGTAGTATACTGTCCTCATCAGTGTAAATTACTTTACACAGTTTAGTGTCATCTGCGAAAATTGATACTTTACTATGCAAGCCTTCTACAAGATCATTAATAAATATATTGAAGAGAATAGGGCCCAAGACTGACCCCTGAGGTACTCCACTAGTGACAGTGACCCAATCTGAGTATGTACCGTTAATAACCACCCTCTGTTTTCTATCACTCAGCCAGTTACTTACCCACATACAGATGTTTTCTCCCAGTCCGAGCATTCTCATTTTATATACTAACCTTTTATGTGGTACAGTGTCAAATGCTTTGGAGAAGTCCAGATATACGACATCCATTGATTCGCCGCTGTCAAGTCTAGAACTTACCTCCTCATAGAAACTGATTAAATTAGTCTGACATGACCGATCCCTCATGAAGCCATGCTGATATGGCGTTATTTGCTTATTTCCGTTGAGATGCTCTAATATAGCATCTCTCAGAAAACCTTCAAACAGTTTACCCACAACAGATGTTAAACTTACCGGCCTATAGTTTCCAGGCTCTGTTTTTGGCCCCTTTTTGAATATTGGCACCACATATGCCACGCGCCAATCCTGTGGGACATTCCCTGTCAGTATAGAGTCTGCAAATATCAGAAATAAGGGTCTGGCTATGACATTACTTAATTCCTTTAGGATACGGGGGTGTATGTCATCCGGTCCTGGCGATTTGTCTATTTTAATCTTTTTAAGTCGCTGATGTACTTCTTCCTGGGTCAGACAGGACACTTTTAATGGGGAATTTATTTTTACATTCTGCATGTCATCTGACAGTTTATTTTCCTCAGTGAATACATTGGAGAAAAAAATATTTAACAGCTTTGCTTTCTCCTCGTCGCTCTCTGCGACTCCCCCCTCATTACTCTTTAAAGGGCCAACACCTTCAGATTTATACTTTTTAACATTTATATAATTGAAGAACATTTTAGGGTTAGTTTTACTCTCTTTGGCAATTAATCTCTCGGTCTCTAGTTTGGCCGCTTTTATTTGTTTTTTACATGTTCTATTTTTTTCCTTATAGTTTTTCAGTGCTTCCGTGCTACCCTCCTGTTTTAGTGTTTTATATGCTTTCTTTTTGTCATTTATTGCTTTCTTTACAGTTCTATTTATCCACATTGGTTTCTTTTTGTTCCTTAACCTTTTATTACCATACGGTATGTACCTCTCACAATGAGTTTTTAGGATGTTTTTAAAGATATCCCATTTTGTGTCTGTATTTGTGAGGACTTTGTCCCAGTTAGTTTGGCCTATGGCCTCTCTTAGTTGGCTAAATTTAGCTTTTTTGAAGTTTGGTATTTTTGTTCCTCCCTGTAGAAACGCTCTTTTGAATGATAATTGGAAGGTTATTACTTTATGGTCACTATTTCCCAGGTGTCCCCCAACCTGCACGTCTGTTGTTCTGTCAGGTCTATTGGTTAATACTAAGTCCAGTATGGCCGTCCCTCTAGTCGGGTCCTGAACCAGTTGGGAGAGGTAATTGTCTTTGGTTATTGCCACGAACCTGTTTCCCTTATGAGATATACAAGTTTCAGTTTCCCAGTCTATATCTGGGTAGTTGAAGTCCCCCATAATAACCACCTCATTATGATTTGCCGCCTCGTCTATCTCGTTTAGTAGTAGATTTTCTGTGGACTCTGGTATATTCGGTGGTTTATAGTAAACTCCTATTAGTAATTTATTGTTGTTTTTAGCTCCATGTATCTCTACCCACAGTGACTCCACATGTTCATGTCCCTCACTTATATTTTCTCGGACTGTGGGCTTTAGACAGGACTTTATATAAAGGCAGACCCCTCCCCCTCTCCGGTTTTGACGATCCTTTCTAAACAGACTGTAACCTTGTACATTAACTGCCCAGTCATAGCTTTCATCCAGCCATGTCTCAGTTATTCCCACTATGTCATAGTCCTCCTCACACATCACTAATTCCAGTTCACCAGTTTTATTAGTCAGGCTTCTGGCATTAGTATACATACATTTGAGAGGTTTATGTATATTTTTTACCCTACACCTTTCCTTCTGAACTGTTCTAGTCCCTCCTTCCATTCCTCCCCCATTCTTAAAGTCAAAATATTTTTTATTGAAGTATATTAATAAAAGAACAAAAGTACATATATGTAAATGTATATATAGTACAGCTAGAACTGTTCAACACACGCAGGTGAGCGCAGTCGTAGATGAACAAATAAGTCCCTTATAGAGGGAGTGAAAAGCACAGGTCTGCATAGATGATAAACATGAGTTTACAAATTATACAGAAATAATATAGAAAAGTCAAACAATAATAATAAAACATAAGCTCTACAATTCCTCAGAGTGTACCAAAAGAGAGGGGAGGGGGGGGGGGGGGGTGTAGGGACATACATGAGTAAAGAGTAGTCATCTAAAAATTTTGCTAAGGGGATCAGAGGGGGAGCATATATCTAGAAGACTTCCAAATACCCCATGTTTTTTCGTATTTCTTTGTATTACAGGTTGTGTTATTGGATGCCGAGGCCATGATTTGTTCATATAGACATGTTTTGTTAACCCTTTGTGTGACATCAAGTATAGTGGGCGGGTATGGAGATTTCCATTTGGAGGTGATAGCCAATTTGGCTGAGAGGAGGATATGACATCCTCCCCCATTCTTATTACCTTGCCCCCGGTCTCTATCTGCACTATCTTCCCCTCCTATAACGTAATTACCCTCCCCCCCAGTCCCTAGTTTAAACACTCCTCCAACCTTCTAGCCATCTTTCTCCCCAGCACAGCTGCCCCTTCCCCATTGAGGTGCAGCCCGTCCCTACGATAGAGCCTGTAGCCGATAGAAAAATCGGCCCAGTTCTCCAGGAACCCAAACCCCTCCTTCCTACACCAGTTTTTGAGCCACTTGTTAATCTCCCTAATCTCCCATTGCCTTTCTTGTGTGGCTTGTGGTACAGGCAGTATTTCGGAAAATACTACCTTTGAGGTCCTTGCCCTCAGCTTTTGACCTAAATCCCTGAAATCATTTTTAAGGACTCTCCACCTACCTCTAACTTTGTCATTGGTTCCGATATGGACCATGACCGCTGGATCATCTCCAGCCCCTCCCAGTAATCTGTCAACCCGATCCGCGATGTGTCGAACTCTAGCGCCAGGAAGACAGCACACTGTTCGGCGATCACGGTCTTTGTGACAGATTTCCCTATCTGTTCCCCTAATAATGGAGTCTCCCACTACCAGCACCTGTCTGGCCTGCCCTGCTCTCCTGGTTCCCTGCTTACTGGAGCTGACATTCCCCTGACTGGCAGAGGAAGTGTCTGGCTGCAGCAGTGCCGTCCCCGGACTGACATCCCCCTCATCTGCCAAACGTGCAAACTTGTTGGGGTGTGTCAGATCAGGGCTAGCCTCCCTGGCACTCTTCCCTCTACCCCGCTTTCTAACTTTTACCCAGCTAGCTACCTCACTTTCCTCAGCCTCCTCTCTGTCACCCTCCCCCTCATCTACCCCAAAGAGTGCTTGCTCGGTGAGAAGCAAACTCTTTTGCAAATTATCAATGCCTCTCAGTGTTGCAACTTGCCCATTTAGAGACTCGATCTGCGATTCCAAACGGGTAATTTGCTCACATCTAGAACAAAGATATACACCCTTGAACTCCTGTTCCAGGACTGCATACATCATGCAAGATGTGCACTGGACTGCGTTGTAAATTGTGCAACACATACTAAATGGGGATTACAACAGTAAAAAAGTAAAACAGTATAAATTATTTAGATCCTGTCTGCTGTAGTCGAAGGACCACGTAAAATTAAGCCAACAACACACAAGGAAATTATATCCAACCTTAGTTCCCAAACTCCTTTTCTTGAACTCCTGGTTTTTTAACTCCACTTAATAAGAAGCCACTTAGTAGAGCAGCCTCAGAAAGAGCAGGCTCTGAAGAGTGTAAGTGGTTCAATTTATAGCACCTGGTTGCCCCAGGCACTCGCCTTAATTAAGCAGAGAAAAAAAAAAAAAAATCAAGTTTAAATGCAAGTACGAGAATACAAACACTTAACTTTCAATGATCTCTGCTGCAATCCACACTCAGCCACCTGCAATCACTCCCACAAAACCACACACAGCTCTAGAACTCCTGGTTTTTTAACTCCACTTAATAAGAAGCCACTTAGTAGAGCAGCCTCAGAAAGAGCAGGCTCTGAAGAGTGTAAGTGGTTCAATTTATAGCACCTGGTTGCCCCAGGCACTCGCCTTAATTAAGCAGAGAAAAAAAAAAAAAAATCAAGTTTAAATGCAAGTACGAGAATACAAACACTTAACTTTCAATGATCTCTGCTGCAATCCACACTCAGCCACCTGCAATCACTCCCACAAAACCACACACAGCTCTAGAACTCCTGGTTTTTTAACTCCACTTAATAAGAAGCCACTTAGTAGAGCAGCCTCAGAAAGAGCAGGCTCTGAAGAGTGTAAGTGGTTCAATTTATAGCACCTGGTTGCCCCAGGCACTCGCCTTAATTAAGCAGAGAAAAAAAAAAAAAAATCAAGTTTAAATGCAAGTACGAGAATACAAACACTTAACTTTCAATGATCTCTGCTGCAATCCACACTCAGCCACCTGCAATCACTCCCACAAAACCACACACAGCTCTAGAACTCCTGGTTTTTTAACTCCACTTAATAAGAAGCCACTTAGTAGAGCAGCCTCAGAAAGAGCAGGCTCTGAAGAGTGTAAGTGGTTCAATTTATAGCACCTGGTTGCCCCAGGCACTCGCCTTAATTAAGCAGAGAAAAAAAAAAAAATAATCAAGTTTAAATGCAAGTACGAGAATACAAACACTTAACTTTCAATGATCTCTGCTGCAATCCACACTTAGCCACCTGCAATCACTCCCACAAAACCACACACAGCTCTAGAACTCCTGGTTTTTTAACTCCACTTAATAAGAAGCCACTTAGTAGAGCAGCCTCAGAAAGAGCAGGCTCTGAAGAGTGTAAGTGGTTCAATTTATAGCACCTGGTTGCCCCAGGCCGCCGATGCCCTTACCCTGAGGCTAAGACCTCCCTCGCTAACTACCCAGAATTCATTTGGCTCATCTCAGGAACGCACAGCCTCACCCCAACCAATCGGCTTTCTCCAGACTTAAACACGCCCTCTTCCTCCTGAGTAGTTGATTGCAAATTTTTATCGCTAATATCGGCACTATACCGGTCCGACGGGAGCGCGCACGCAACGTTCGGGACTGCCCACTACTACGTCCTCCGTCTTCTGTATATAGAAGATGGGGGACGGAGGACACCTAGCAACGCTGTTTTAGCCACACCACTGAAATGCCTGGGGGAGGAAAGAACATACTGCAATTACTAGGTAATTAAATACCTATACAAAAGTATTAACTAGGGAACTAAGGTAAACTTAGTCACACCAATCCAATTACATAAAAAAAATATATATATGACAGTTACCCTTTAAGCTCCTCTGTGCTCACTGCCACAAATTTTCATTTGCCTGGAAAAATCCCTTTAAAGGACTCACACGGCAGTGTTCTTGTCAGCATTTTCCATCAGTATTTGTAAGCCAGAATCAGGCAGAAAAAAAATATTAGGCCACTTTCATGAGGTCAGTCAAAACCAGTAGTGGTTCCAGAATATAGATGACATGAGGATCTTTCCATTATAATTTCTCTCTGTAGGTTCCACTTCTAGTTTGGGCTTACAAATACTGTACTGGTGAAAAATACTGTCAAAAAACTGATCCGCAAAAAATACGGATGACATCTAATCCATGTGCATTCCGGATTTTGCGGAACGGAACAGCTGGCCCCTAATAGAACAGTCCTATCCTTGTCCGTAATGCGGACAATAATAGGACATGTTCTATTTTTTGTGGAACGGAAATACAGACATACGGAAACGGAATGCACACGGAGTAACTTCTGTTATTTTTTTGCGGACTCATCGAAGTGAATAGTTCCGCATACGATCCGCAAAAAAAATGGAACGGACACAGAAAGATAATATGTTCGTGTGTATGAGCCCTTAGGCCGTATTCACATGTCCATGTTCCAGATGTGTTATTTTCTGCATTTCTCACATGTATCACGGCCTATCCTCAGATTTACTGACCCAACCTCACAGCATCATAGAGATCTATAATGCTCTGTGTTCAGGTCACTTAAACCCATGAGCGTTGTTTGACACACATGAGAAATAGGGAGGCATAACACACCTGGAACATGGATCTGGTAATCTGAACTAATGGAAAGATCTGCACCTCTTCTTTGTTTTGGTCCCACTTCTGCTTTTTGGCTTACAAATTCTGGTGGAAATACTGACGAAAAAATATTACTGGTTGAATGAGGTCTAAGGCTTTAATGGGACCACAAGTCTCATACTTTATGCATCGTGTGGTCATAATCCAGATCAAAGAATTACCGCTGGCAACAGGGATCCATTTGATGCAACATGTCCTTCATGTACATATATGAAAAAAGTCTTCACCAAGCTCAGACTGTCTTGCTCCACTAACCATGAGCTGTACATTCCTAGGCGGAGATTTATCAAACTGGTGTAAAGTAGAACTGGCTACTTTCACCTTTCATTTTTTACAGCTCCTTTGGAACATGAATGGTGGAATCTAATTGGTTGCTATGGGCAACTAGGCCAGCTCTACTTTACACCAGTCTGATAAATCTCCCCCATAGTGTCTATTGAAGTTCAGAACTGGCTTCTCTAGGCATCGCAGAGCCCCGGAGCTCAAAGAACTGCGTAGAGAACTATATGTGTGATTCCAGTCAAAAACCTACTACTCTGGGAGAAAAGGGGAACCTTTTATGTCATTTCATCAACCAGTTTTTTTTATCACGTGAAAAAAAACATAAGTGTCCACCTAGCCTATGTAGTATTAATTCTGTTAAAATGTGGCGGGTGGGCAGCAATGCTGAAATGATAAGATAGGAAGGCAAACAGGATATCAGTCAGCAGGACAGAGTAAAATATGAGGGAATATTCTGGCTAGTCAGCATGTAGTCAAGGCTAAGCCTACGATTCTCAGGATACATCATAAGATGACTCAGATTTTTACTGTTGGGAGGCATATTATATACAGGAACTGAAATGCTGATACAAATGCAACAAACTAAAATCACTGCAAAAAAATGCACCAAAATGATACGTAACTGACAATACTAGCTAATTCCTCAAGCCGATGTTAAAAGCTGTGAACTTTGCCAATATCTTCCAGTTTGTCTGCAACAAACTGCACTCATTTTTAAAAAAAAATACCGCACCAAGAAGGAGTTATTATTAGTAATATTAGCGCAAAAGGTGAAGTCTAAAGGGGAAAACTGTACAAGTAAAAGGAGGATCTAGGACCTGTTGGGACCATTTACTGGACTTTACAGCAGTCAGAGATATATTTTTTGCCCAGGATTAGTCTCTACACTCACCATTTTTGGAATTTATGCCATTATATAATTTTAAAGAAGTAAATATTCTGCTGTAGCTTCCTAATACCGTCTGTTAATTTTGCACCTCTTTCCACAGGGGAAGGCTGTCCTTCAGCCACGGTTTCTTAGAGGTTTCCTCTACTGGGGTTTTTTCCTCTTCTGAATGTTGAAAGGTGACTGTTTGTGAGTCAGGGAATTACCATCATCAGAGGAATTTAAAGACTAATGTCCTAATAATAAAAGTCAGTATTTGAGGGAGCAAACAATGGGGGAGATTTATCAAAACTGGTGTAAAGGAAAACTGGCTTAGTTGCCAATAGCAACTAATCAGAGTCCAACTTTTTTGTGACAGCTCCTTTGTAAAATGAAAGAAGGTTTCTATGCCAGTTTTCCTTTTCACCAGTTTTAATAAATCTCTCCCAATGTGTTTGAATTTCTTTATTGATTATTATTGCCAACTTATTGTAACTTTTTGTAGCTAATTTTACCTAATAAGGACTAGTAAACTTTGTGGTGGCGACCAGACCAAGTTATGGAAGTGACATAAACATGGTGGTAATGACAGTGTTGGATGTTCCTATAGACATATACTTATATAATGGTTGAGATTATGAATGTCATATGACTGTTTGGCATCCATTCACAGAAGCCGATAAGACACGGATGGGACAAAGTTTTTGAGAACTTGTAACTGGGCATGAATTATACAAATGATGCCTGAGTGTGATCAAGTTGAACTTTACTTAAATTCCATTACAACATCCTGTCACAGTGGTCAAGAAATTAGCTTGAGAACATCAACCACCCAGGGAGTCCTGCCGAGAGTGGCTTTCACATATCCTCTATATCTGGGGAGAGGGACACACCTCCACTGGTCATGGTAGGAGCTGCCTTCCACCACATGGAATCCCCATGAAACCACTCTTCTTCAGTGGGTGGCAGGTCACTTAGTGAAAGTGTGCTAGCGATAACATGTATAATCAGTGTTGGACAGAGGTACCTAGAGCCCACCAGTAAAATACATTCTGGGGGCCCACTGTGCATCCACCTTACCACCATTCTGAAATGTTTAGCCACTGGATTCCCAAAACACTAAAATGAAAAAGTAGCTGCTTTTGCATGCCATGTCTCCACTGAAGTATACGAAGAAATCGTCGGATGGTATACGCTTTCAATATTTCTCTGCA
Source organism: Bufo bufo (assembly GCF_905171765.1). NCBI lineage: Eukaryota > Metazoa > Chordata > Amphibia > Anura > Bufonidae > Bufo > Bufo bufo. Next base: position 717,041,799 of record NC_053389.1, on the reverse strand, counting down.
ATGCCCAACTGAGAGGTGCAGTCTTAGATCGGAGGGCTAGTCCGTCTGTGTAGTGTGACGGGCGACAGAAACAATAAAACCCAAACCACGTGCAGTAAAGTCTAAAGCTTTATTGGTACATTACCTTTACTGACTTTGTCCGGACATTGTCCCATTATAGTCCTCAACCTTCTGTAATAATTCAGTGCTTCTTTCCCTCAGAGGTTGGTTCTTAGCAAAGTTGTTTTTCTGGCAGCTTTAACTCACAGGAATGGTGTCTCCCTGTACATGGCTTCTGGCTCTTCCGTGTTTGCCTACTTGGCAGCAGCACACATAAAACAGATCTTATCTCTGGTTTGCTTACCAGAAGACTCAATAACCAGGGGTGGAGCCAGCCCACTACCTAACAACTAACACCAATTACTGCCAGTTAACTATTTTCTACCCATAAACATAGCCTTCTGCAATACATAGTGCATAGTTAACATTACAGTAAATCACAACATTAACATCCAGCAGGACACAATCTATCTATTGACGGAAGGTATGTGTCACCAAGGTTCCTGACCTCGGTGAGGTAAAAGCTGGTAGTTTCAAGTGTCAGCGGCAGCTAGTGCTGATTGACACTGTTTGCTGTTTAGTATGGCTGCAAAGCCAATCCGGGACGGCTGTTACTGGGAGTAGACAAAGTGCTGGGTGGGTGGCTTCTCCCCATGCTCCAGGCCGGGTCTTGGTTTGGGATATAAAAGCACAGGCAGCACTGTCAGGTGGTGTGGATTATCACCCATCTGACAGGGAGGCTGTGGAGTCTCTGTGTTTTGAGATCTAAGGATGTGTGCCGTGCTAAAGGGCTGAGAGCCGCATTGCTGAGAAGCAGGCCCCTAAAGCCTGTTGTGGACGACTGCTGACAAAACCGCTGACAAGGTGAATGTTTTTTGTTCTCTGGACTTCCCATGGTGTGAATTGTTTATGTGTGAATAACATTGAACTGTTTAAGTTAAAGACTTTGTTTTTGCCTCTGTACTGCATCCGCTAATATGCCTACCAGAGCGAATCCCCACACTATCTATCTATCTATCTATCTATTTATTCTCAATAATCCCCTCATTGTGTTCTGTAAGCATAGAGGAAGCTGGAGAAGCATGGTACATAGGATTGTTCTCTTGCATTACGCAGCAGTTGAATCCAGGGTGAACTGGTGAGTCCATCCAGACACACTGAGAAACTTACCAGTCATCAGACTCACACCAGGGAGGCTGCAGGAAGCCTCTGTAATATTCAGGGTACTTTAGCAGCAGCTGGCTGATCTGCATTGCAGAACTTTGGTCTGCACAGAGCTACTGGCTGCTGCAGTCAGGGGACCAGAGCACTAGAAACACTAGAACAGGGGTCAGCAACCTTCGGCAGTCCAGCTATTGTGCAACTACAATTCCCAGCATACTCCATTTCTATAGTAGTTCTGATAGGAGCAGAGAAAGTATACGTGCTGGGAGTTGTAGTTGCAACATTCAAATTGAGTAATGCAATTAAGGTGTCAGTTTATTGTGAAAAAAAACATCCAAATATCGGATCCAGACATTTGCAAATGGCCTTGAGATAACCACAATATTTATCATACACCAGACATTTCGGTCCAACAGGACCTTCCTCAGCGGTATTATCTATAGACAAATATAAAGTGTATTATTAGAAAATGGTGTCTTGGAATTATAAAAAGATGTACATAGGTAAAAACAAAACAAAATAGATGACCAAATAGACTACAAATACATAAGATATAATAAAATCACATTATATATGAGTGAACCAATTGTTGGAGCTGGGCACACTAATATAATATAGCCACTGTATATTATCCGATTAGGAACTGCAACAAGTAAGCAAAATCAAGGACCCCATGGTACACTGATATAATATAGCCATTGTATACTATCCGATTAGGATAAAGAGCTGCTGCAAGTGAGCAAAATTAAAAAAAATCACCCGGCATATGATAAATATTGTGGTTCTCTCAAGTGCAGACCCTACTTTGCTCAATTATTGTACAATAATATATATATATATATATATATATATGTTTATGAAGGGTGTATATTGCCTGTAATGAGTGATGAATGTAGGGGTAAAAGTTGTCAAGTGACATAATTGAGACATAAATGAGTGACTAAAATATGCACTATATTCACACGGGGCCGTCTTTAACAAGGGGCAAAAGGGGCAGCTGCCCCGGGCCCAGTTGCTCCTGGGGGGCCCAAGGCAGCTGCCTCTTGAGCCCTGCTAGCCACTGCCCCGGGTGTCAGGCTGTCAGCTACACAGGGGGTGCTGCCATGCCATGCCTGCCGGCACTACAGGCAGCGTACTGTGAGAGCTGTGATTCTCTAGGACCTTAGATGACATCATCACCATGTGACCAGTAACCTAGCAATATTACTGGTCACATGGCTATGAGGTCATCAAGGTCCTACCAGGAGTGTTGCTGTAGAAGTTTGCCTTAACTGTGGAGCTTTTTTTGTAAAGATTACATCAGAAAAAGGTGACAGGGGCTGTTATGCTAATATACTGTAAACTACTGTATAGTGGGGTGCTGTATAGTGTGGGGGCCTGTATACTGTGGGGGCCTGTATACTGTGGGGGCCTGTATACTGTGGGGGGGCTGTATAGTGTGGGGGCTGTATAGTGTGGGGGCTGTATAGTGTGGGGGGCTGTATACTGTGGGTGCTGTATATTGTGGAGTGCTATACTGCTGTACTGTATACTGTGGGGGGCTGTATACTGTGGGGGCTGTATATTGTGGAGTGCTATACTGCATGATGTGGGGGGCTGTATACTGTGGGGGGCTGTATACTGTATACTGTGGGTGCTGTATATTGTGGAGTGCTATACTGCTGTACTGTATAGTGTGGGGTGCTGTATACGGTGAGGTGCTATACTGCTCTACAGTATACTGTGAGGTGTTGTATACTGTGGGCTGCTATACTGCTCTACTATATATTGTGGGGTACTGTATAGTGTGGGGTGCTATACTGCATACTGGTGGTGCTGTATACTATAGGGTGCTATACTGCATACTGTGGGTTGCTGTATACTATTGGGTGCTATACAGCATACTGTGGGGTGCTGGGGTGCACTGTAACACTAGGGTTAGCCGAGCCCTGGTCTCCTTCCTGCAGAGCGGCGCCCACTTCCAGCCTGAGCCCAGCTGCCCAGAGCACTGATCCTGAGCCGCTGGAGTCTTCAGAACTGGAAGTATTTACAGTCATTCACTGTACTCTACCAGATGTGTGAATTTTTTGTGTGTGTGTTGTGGTGGAGGGCGTGATTGCCTGCTAAGGTGTGGGAAGGCGGGATCCAGGGGGCCCAAGTAAATTTTTGCCCAGGGTCCAATCAATATTAAAGACGGCCCTGTATTCACAACGCTCTGCCAGATCTGAGAGGTCACAACTCTCTGCTGGATCTGAGATGCTCTTCAGGATCTTAGATCACATCGCTCTTCAGGATCTGAGGTCACAACACTCTGCATGATCTGAGGTCACAAAGCTCTGTCAGATCTGAGCGGTCACAACGCTCTGCCAGATCTGAGGTCAGGTCACAATGCTCTTCCAGATCTCAGGTCACAATGCTCTGCCGGTTATGAAGTCACAACACTGTGCCGGATCTGAGAAGTCACAATGCTGTACCAGATCTGAGAGGTCACAATGCTCTGCCAGATCTGAGGCATGGCAGATACGAATAGTGCCTGATAGACCCCATTGACTTTTAATGGGGGCCATCAGGTTCCTCCAAGATGTCTATCATTTTGACAGGAAAAATAGCACTGCATGACATGCTATTCTTTCTAATCTGTGAATATGACGTGTATACAGCATATGACCAATATACAGTCCTGATCAAAAGTTTAAGACCACTTGAAAAATGGCAAAAAATCATATTTAGCATGGATGGATCTTAACAAGGTTCCAAGTAGAGCTTCAACATGCAACAAGAAGAAATGGGAGTGAGACAAAACATTTTTTGAGCATTCAATTTAATGAAAACAACGAATAAACTGAAACAGGCTGTTTTCAGCTGATCAAAAGTTTAGGACCACACCTCCAAAAAAAAAACTAAACCCCCCCAAAACAGAAATCCAACTTCCAAACATGAACTCAGTAATGAGTACCTCCGCCGTTATTGTTGATCACTTCAAAAATTCATTTTGGCATGCTTGATGCAAGCGTTTCAATGAGGTGAGTAGGAACATTTCTCCAAGTGGTGAAGACGGCCGCACGAAGGCCATCTACTGTCTGGAACTTTTGTCCATTTTTGTAAACTTCCCTTGCCATCCATCCCCAAAGGTTCTCAATTGGATTTAGATCAGGGGAACACGCAGGATGAGCCAAAAGAGTGATGTTATTCTCCTCGAAAAAGTCCCTTGTCCTGCAGGCATTGTGTACTGTAGCGTTGTCCTGTTGAAAAACCCAGTCATTACCACACAGACGAGGGCCGTCAGTCATGAGGAATGCTCTCTGCAACATCTGGACATAGCCAGCGTCCGTTTGACACCCCTGCACTTCCTAAAGCTCCATTATTCCGGAAGACCATTATGGCGCCCCCTCCACTGTGGCGCGTAGAAAATATCTCAGGTGGGATCTGCTTGTCAGGCCAGTAACGTTGGAAACCATCAGGACCATCAAGGTTAAATTTTTTCTCATCAGAGAATAAAACTTTCTTCCACCTTTGAATGTCCCATTTTTGGTGCTCTCTTGCAAAGTCCAAACGAGCAGTTCTGTGGCTTTCAAGGAGACGAGGTCTTTGAAGACTTTTTTGTTTTTGAAGCCCTTCAGTCTCAGATGCCGTCTGATGGTTATGGGGCTGCAGTCAGAACCAGTAAGGACCTTAATTTGGGTCGAGGATCGTCCAGTGTCTTGACGGACAGCCAATTGGATCCTCCGGCTCAGTGCTGGTGACATTTTTTTGGGTCTTCCACTTGACTTTTTTGTTCCATAAGCCTCAGGATCATTTAAGAAATTCCAAATTACTGTCTTACTGCGTCCCACCTCAACAGCGATGGCGCGCTGTGAGAGACCCTGCTTATGCAGTTCAACAACCCGACCACGTCCAAAAAGGGAGAGTTTTTTTGCCTTTGCCATCACAACGTGTGACTACCTGACAGAAAATGACAATGAATCCACATCTTTGCACAGATTTGGCCTTTTGAAGGCATGTGGGCCTAAACTTTTGATCAGCTGAAAAACAGCCTGTTTCAGTTTATTCGTTTTTTTAAATTAAATTGAATGCTCAAAAAATGTTTTGTCTCACTCCCATTTCTTCTTGTAGCATGTTGAAGCTCTACTTGGAACCTTGTTAAGATCCAACAATGTAAAATAAGATTTTTTGCCATTTTTCAAGTGGTCTTAAACTTTTGATCAGGACTGTATGTAGTGTGTGAAGACCATCTGTATGTGATCTGGTTAAGTCAGTTTGTGTGCCCCGCAGTTTGTGTTATATTGTAATATGTAATGCATTATTTATTTTATTGCTATTTGTCCATATCCAGTTAAGGATTGGATGGTAAAGGTTGGCTAACCAATCTGTTCCTCCCCTCTTGATAGGAGTGGGCTGGTCCTGCTCCCTGCCAAGAAGGGGAGTTCCTGTCCAGAGACAGAGAAGAGAGGAAGTAACCTGCAGAGCTCCTGCTCCTGATACAAATTCTCCAGAGAGAACTACTCCAATTGTCCTCAAGTAAAGCCTTGAGGTTCCAGACAGCAGTGTGAACTGTTACCATCAGCATTGAAGACACTGCTGCAAGTTGTGGTATTAAAGCCACGCCACCCATCACCAAACAACCACTAGGTCAGTGCAGAATTGCCACCAACCAACCTGCCTCCATATCCTTACTGGTGCCAGAGAAGATTTGCACTTGAAGCCTGCTGCTACTGTATGTATTTACAGTTGTACATTGCAGTAAAAAAGACTTTGTTTTGTTTAACTGTGGCCTCCTTCTTCAGCACTATGGGGTCAGTTATTAAGAACCCCTACAGTATATCTGGTGCCAGCCTCTACATAACCTCCGCACCTCCAGCGCCAGTCTAAATGTAAGCCAGCAATCACTGGTGCACTGGTCCTTTGAATCTAAGAGTCCCGGAGCGCGCGCCCTAGAGAGCGAGGACGCACACGCCGAGACACTGGAGTGCTGCCTGGGGACATACGCCGTGAGCGCTCCGAGACCAGCAGGGGACCCGGAGCGCTCAGCGTAACACCCAGTAAAGAGATCAGCAATGTCAATGATTAAAGTTAAAGTAGTTAGTTACTGATTTGTTTATAAATATACTCCTGTGAGCGGCGTGGCCCTTGTTTATTCTAACCCCCAGGCAAGCGTCCCTGTCACCATGGGAACGCCTGGGGGTTAGAATATTCCATCGGATTTGAGTTTTTACGATCTCACTGAGCTTGTGAAAACTCAGATCCGATGGTATATTCTAACCCACAGGCAAGTGTCCCCATCACCATGGGAACGCCTGGGGGTTAGAATATACCATCGGATCTTCTGAGTTACTCAGTGGCCTGGCTGGAGCCTCCCCAGCCACTGTGTCGGCCCTGCGTGCGCCCTGCTCCAGTCCTGAGTCCTCCCCAGCCAGGCCCGAGCAGCGGACCGCCCGAGCCCCGCCCACTACACTAGTCCAGTCTAGTGGGCGGGCAGTCCGCAGCTCGGGCCTGGCTGCCTGTGTGTGGTGTGTATGTAAATTTAAAAATTTTTAAAAAATCAACAGAAGGCGGCCCGGACGGGCCCCCAGTGGCGTAGGGCCCCATAGCCACTGCTATGGTTGCTATGGTGATCCCTACGCCACTGGTGTGAGGACATGGCTGACAGTAAATATTAATCCATATTCCTCACAGCCACTTTTAGCTTTTTATTTTTCAGGGCAACTTTAGGTGCTCCTATTTCACTGTACCTACAGTGCCTAGATTGAAATGTGCCATCAGCTTTTGTGGGACACTTGCCTGTTCTGCCAAAAGATCTCCCCTATTTTGAGAGACTCCCATACTCTTATAGGGGTTGTCCAACCACAACAACCTATGAGAGGTGAATGTGGCCACAATACACATGCATGACCGTTACTCTATTCACTTGCAGACTCAGAGACCCCTGTTCTCATGATCAGCAGAGGCCCATAAGTCATATACTTATCACTAGAGATGAGCGCATACAGACATACAGTATGTCCTATACATCACTCGACTTATCTGTTCTCACACAACTTCCTTCCAATGCACGGAAAAGGAACTTCTCCTGCATAACGGAAAGGGGACGGATCCGTTATGCAGGCTATAGACTTCTATCATGACGGAATGAATAAAGGAATGCCTCAAAAGGCATTCCGTTATGCATTCCGTCATAGAATTGCGTTTTGGTCCATTATAACGGAATCCATAACGCAATTCTGCTTTTGCCACCAAACGAAGCGTGAACTAATTTCAAAATAAGAAATGCGCTCATCTCTACTTATCGCCTATCCATTGGATAGGTTATTGAGGAGGAAAAAGATTCCATAAATTGTTTCTAAAACATCTACATTTTCCTCCTCTACTATATTGCATATTTTTGTATGGGGTCACTCTGTTAACATTATATCACATTATTATGAGCCTTGTGAATTGTACAGCAGTCATGTTGTATCTCTAGACCAAAAAAAAAAAAAGGAAATGTCCTTTTCCGTGCATTGGAAGGAAGTTGTGTGAGAACAGATAAGTGGAGTGATGTATAGGACATACTGTATGTCTGTATGCATCTGATGGTCACAGGGTGTAGCAAGTTACCATAGGGACCTGACAGCAAAAATTGTAAAGGAACCTAACACTACCTTAACCACTTTCAGTTCAGAACATAAAAACATTGTGATTATATTGGTCTTTATAATGTACAGTGATAGTTGTGATGTCACAGTATAGGAATAATAAACACAGTGATGTCACAGTGTGGAAATAGTAAACAGTGATGTTGCAGAAGAGGGATAATAAATACAGTGATGTCACAGTACAGGGATAATATATACAGCGATGTCATAGTACAGGGATAATAAATACAGCAATGACACAATACAGGGATAATAAACAGTGATGTCACAGTACAGGGATAATGCACACAGTGATGTCACAGTACAGGCATAATAAACACAGTGATGTCACAGTACAGGCATAATAAACACAGCGATGTCACAGTACAGGCATAATAAATACAGCGATGTCACAGTACAGGCATAATAAATACAGCGATGTCACAGTGCAGAGATATTAAACAGTTATGTCACAGTATAGGGATAATGAACACAGTGATATCACAGTAAAAGGATAATTAATAAAGTGACGTCAGACTAAGGCATCTTGCCTTGTGTGCAAGAGTCCTAAAAGAATAATGAGCACAGAGATTTCACAGTACAGGGATGGATGTGCTACATGAAGGGCCCTTTACACGGGCCGAGAATCCAAAAGATAATAGCTAACGAACGTTCATAGGAAAACTTGTTAGTGAATATATGTGCCGCCAATTACCCAATGAATGAGCAATATGCTTGTTTGTTGGGTACTGTGGAGGAGATTGCTGTATGTAAATACAGCGGTCTCCTCTACCAGCGATCAGCAGATTGTCGTGAAGTAATGCTTACTTCTCGGCAATCTGCTGCTCTGTCGTCCCATGTAAAGGGACCTTTAGATAAATGTCATCCAATCAATTCAACAGTCTTTTATGTATGGGGGCAGCTCGGGTTTGACTCTTTGCTGATGTGTCATCAGGGCAACAAAATATCTGGGACATTGGACAGTTGATTTCTCTGATTTTATATGTCTCTTACAGCCCCCAACAGACTCCTCAGAACTGACTGCTGTGTGGGGGCACAAAGGAGACTGGGCAGGATTGGGTTTGTATAGATAGGCATTGGGTGGAGTTATAGGCGTGGCTTAATGTAAAAAATAATTTGCAGCACGCAACACACACTGTCCCTCCTTTGCTCTTTTAAAATTTAGGAGATATGACCAGACATAGATTATCTGTACTCACCCCTTGGCACCAAATCACCACTTTGTATCAGCTCCTATCTGCCCCTACTATTAACACTGTGCTGCTACGTTGACCTCAGCGCACCACCCCATGATACTAGAACCCTCAAGGTACACTGCATATCACTTTATATATATGACAATGCAAAGAAAGATGTTTTTTATACAAATAAGCAACATAAACATACAACATAACATTTACCCCTCTAACAAGCATGCTGTGGTCTCAAAAAATTAAGCATGCTGGAAAACCACATCACTAAGTATTTCCACGTGCAAACCAAAATTTTATAAGGTTACAGTGACATAAGACTATAGCGTGCTCCATTGATTGTTATATTGACCTAATTGAAAACAAGCAGCATCACGACTGGTTTTCCATAGAACAGGCTCTAGGAATATTTCATTCTGTGGTTGTCATGTTGCTTTGCTTCTGAACCTACTCGGAAACTATAGTAATAGAGTAGAGTAAGCGAACACTCACACTAACGCATCAACCATTTAAAATGTATTGGTATAATTGATTCTATGTATATGGGTCAATAGAATATTTAAAATGTAGAAAATGAATTAAAATAATAGCAGCATATATATTAGAAGCAGCAGTATAAATTAATAGCAGCAATGTGGTGTCACAGTAATAGCAGCATTATTGCATAACCAAAATAATCTGGGTATAGGTCAGTGGCAATAGGTATACAAGTGGTGACAGCAATGAAAGATATATAGTGGAAAAATATAAAAAAGTGGTGATGCAAAAATAAATAAATAGTGTATAAAAAACACCAATAATTTAAAAATTAAAAAAAAAACTGTGAAAAAAATCTCCAACACAATACCATAAAGAAGTGTATATTTCTCTTGATGGTTAATGTCCAAAGTATTCTGGTCACATGCGATTAGTGAAAAAACTCCAAAGATAGAATAGCAAATACGTATAGACCTTCCAATTCACTATATGGCTCTTAATTATTAACTTTGAACCATAAGCCGATATATGTGATTCGTTTTGCCTCCTTCTGTATATTGCAGATACGGCTGCTGACAAATTGTCCCAGTAAGTAATAGGTGCGGAGGACCTGTGGCGTCTCGCTGCACAATGCACTTGTGTGTGTTAGTCTATATAATAAACACAGCGGTTGCGTCCTGGTGTTCCAATTGACTTAGATGTATCCTGGATAATAGGCCAGAAAATAGAGTAACTCTTACCTCCTGTTTTATATTTCAGAAGGGGCTGTTGTCAGAATGTCCCGGGAGGCGAGCTGGAGATGCCGCAGCGTTTGGGTCCTCGTGTCTTCCACTGGCTGTACCAAGTATCGCGGTATTTCAGGTGAGACTTCCGCTTTCTCTTTGTTAGCGTGATCCCATTGGTATTAAGTAATGAAAGATGAAACAAATGGAATCAATGTTCGGATATTATAAACTTTAGAGTTGCATGGCCATGCATATAGGATTCTTTGTAGCGGAGGTATTACAAAAGTGTCCAATATACCAGACGCGTTTCGAGAGGATTCCACATCCCTTCCTCAGTGGTCATACTTGGAACTTTGAACCTCCCTCTCTTAAGTCCTTTTGGATCCTCCATAAGATATGGTCACTGGATTAGAATCCAGAATTGAATTGTAATGAAATTGATGCTGTCCCTTTGATGCGGTATTGTTGCGTTTTTTTGCTTAAATGTGCGTTTTTTTGTATAAGCGATAGATCAGACTGCGGTACATAACTGTATGTGGTGAAAATTCGATCTAACATTCAGAACCATATAAATTTACGGTATTGTCATAAAAATAGGTATACATCTTAAATGATATAAAATATTGCTAAAATGAGAATAAAAATAAAATAATTACTGGGGCATATATAAGAACAATCTAAAATAGGTGTAAATAGATTGAGCTAAATAACCGGTCAGAAGTGAACTTTGTTTCGTCCTATTGCGCCGCGCAAGATTTCGCTCCAGATCTTCAAGCAAGATGGCGGCGGCCGGCTCGTTGCAAGCAAATGGAGGCGGTAAGTTTGATTTAATTTTTTTTATGTTAATTTCACACTGTTTTTACACTCAGATGAGAGGTACAATGACGGGGGTGGCGCTTTTGCTGCTCCCTGTCATTGCACCTGCTACTTACAAAAAAATGCGGTTTGTGACGAAGTTGTTCGTCACAAAGCAAATTTTTTAGTAAAATTCGGCGAATCAGCCAAATCGAACTTTTCATAAATTCGGCGAATCAGCCGAATCGAACTTTTCATAAATTCGCTCATCTCTAATGGTCCTCTATGATGATTGAGCAGGTCTTCAGCTGTTCCGCAGTAGTTCTGGGGCAGAAAGTCAGCTCCAGAATGAAACATTTCTGTCCATTGTGTAGTGGACAGAGCTGGTAACTGCAGTGCTTCTACCAATGCAGTGCAGTAACCAGTTCCATCCGCTCCTCAAAGGACAGAGCTGTGTCGTTTCAGGCAGGATGTTGGACCACTGCTGATCAGATTTTGACAGCCTATGCTGAGGTCAAATGGTCACATGATGCAAGGGGATCTGGTCTCCATTGCGGCCAATGATTGGCTGCAGCGATGTCAAACTGGCTGTTGACATCAAGAGAGCCCAGAGGAGCATTGAAGGCCTGAAGGAGAAGGAGCAGGGAGCCGGCACCACAAAGCAGGTAAGTAATCTTTTCTTTACAGGTCTGTCCAAGTGTGTGTGTGTTGGTGGTGGGGGTTGCAAAATTAATTCTCTGATCGTCCCCACCAAACTTTGTTCGTTTAGCTTGCATTCCCCCAATATGGGCTGTATACCACTGAGGTCAGTGACTGACTGCAGCAGTGTTTGGTATATACAGGAACATCACTACTGCAGCCAAGAAGATGAAATCACGATGGAGAGAAAATAGGTGCGTATTAATTTTATCACAAATGCTGCCTAATCTGAGTTTTTTTAAATAAGTTGAACAACCCTGCTGTAGAGAAGACGAGCAAAATCTAAGCAAAGTTGCTATCCCCTGCAGTCAGAGAATGGTTCTATCAGAGGCAAGGGGCTCGCCTCATGGACAGTGCACCAGTGATCTTGATGTCTGATTGCAATTATCTATTCAGCCTTAGGATAAGTCATCAATCTCAGATAGGCTGGGGTCGGCACCCTGTACCCCGCCGATCAAGTATTTGGAAGTAGCTCCAAAACTGGAAGTAGACAGTTATATCCATTGTGTAGTGGTTGAAGCTGGTTACTGCAATTCACTTAACCAGCTCTGTTCACTATAGAATGAATGGAGCTATGTAGTTCTGGTGCCTACTTCTGATGCGGGTGCTGCTGCTAGACAGAGGATTGGTAGGAAGTTTGGGTTTTCGACTGTTACCGATTTGATACTGATATCCTATCCTGAGGATTGGCAATCAGTATCAAAATACTGGACAATTCCTTTAAGATGTGTTAAAAAAATAAAGGTAATTGATCAGTTAGGATGTATTTCTACATGCTAATGGTGTCATTAAACAATAATTGGAGGTACAAAGGCTGGATATTGAGCAATTGTATGAACAAAGAAAAGTTCTTCGACGGGCAGCCATGAGGAAATTAATTTCCCCAGAGCTGTTCTTAGATTCTAACTTCCTAACTTCCCTCCTGAACTAACTTCTGGGGGAAAGAAGCACTGAATTTTTTGCAGAAGGTTGAGGACCATTTAAAAGCCGTGCTTGGACATAGTCACTAAAGGTAACGTCTATGGCATTAGACTTTACTGCACGTGGTTTGGTTTATATCACTTCTGATGCCCACCACGCTGCTGGGACTGACTGGCTATCTGCTCTAGGACTGCAGTTGGGAATTGCAGAGAAACATTAAGGAACGATACACTTTTGGTCATTCAGGAAAATTTCTAGTGTGTATAAAGTTAGTAATCAGGGGAATTCTCCCTGCGCCACTCCTGGTCCCCACACCGCCGCTGCTGCTTCTCCCCGTGCGTAGATGAAAACATCCGGTGGAGGGGGGGAAGCAGCCAATGGCAGGCGGGGACCAGGACGAACCTCCCTAGCATTGTGGGTGACACTAGGGAGGCTGGTCCCCGTCTGCAATTGGATGCTCCCCCCCCCCAACACTGGATGTTTTCATCCATGCACGGAAAGAAGCTGCAGCAGCGGTGCGTGGACCAGGAGCAGCGCAGGGAGTGGGGAGCCAGTTAAGTATAGGGGCCTGGCATATTGGGAAGCTTTTTATAGGATTGGATAACCCCTTTAATATCTGCAGCATGTCTAAACTTTCTGTGAACTTTAACAGCAAATTTCAACCTCTGCAATGCATAAGCTGAAATCAATGGCAAATTTGTCAGAAAATCTGCAAAAAAAAAAAATCTGCAAGGATTTGCCATGGAATTGATACGTAGGAATCGGGAAGGAAATATCTGTTGTTACCTCCAGAGACTCCATTGTTTTCTCTTATCCTTTGCAGCACGGACAACATTTACAGATTGGTCATTTTCCACCTTTGCTATGTTGATCGCTGAGTACAATGGATTTTACAGCTGCTTTCAAAAAGTCACATGCTTGGGTAATAGTCCAAAATATTTTTCAGGACACTAATAAATAACTTCTTGGTGGGGAGTGCCTATTCATCGGAGATGTCAGTATCATTAAATACCCCTGAAGAACCAGTTATCATTTGGGAAAACATGTCAGGGAAGAGAGTCATGGTTTCTTTCTGTGGGGTCTCTTTAGGGATAAGCAGGGTTTAGCCACTGAGAAGTGGGATTGCCCCTGTCAGGACGGGTACTCTGCTTTTAGGCAGGGGTGGCCTTAGGAACATCTTAGGTACCCATCATTGTATCCCTGCTTACCTACATTGACTGCTGCATTTATCCGATGTTAACCCCTTAAGGACCGGGCTCATTTTCACCTTAAGGACCAGGCCATTTTTTGGAAATCTGACCAGTGTCACATTAAGTGCTCATAACTTTAAAACGCTTTGACTTACCCAGGCCGTTCTGAGATTGTTTTTTCGTCACATATTGTACTTCATGTCACTGCTAAAATTGGGTCAAAAAAGTTAATTTTTTTGCATACAAAAATACAATTATTACCAAAAATTTGGAAAAATTAGAAAATTTCAAACTTTCAGTTTCTCTACTTCTGTAATACATAGTAATACCCCCAAAAATTGTGATGATTTTACATTCCCCATATGTCTACTTCATGTTTGTAGCATTTTGGGAATGATATTTTATTTTTTGGGGATGTTACAAGGCTTAGAAGTTTAGAAGCAAATTTTGAAATTTTCAGAAATCTTCAAAATCCTACTTTTTATGGACCAGTTCAGGTTTGAAGTCACTTTGTGAGGCTTAGATAATAGAAACCTCCCATTCTAGAAACTACACCCCTCAAGGTATTCAAAACTGTTTTTTCAAACTTCATTAACCCTTTAGGTCTTCCACAAGAGTTAATGGCAGATGGAGAAACAATTTTGAAATTTCTATTTTTTGGAAAATTTTCCAATATAATCAATTTTTTCCAGGAGTAAAACAAGGGTTAACTGCCAAACAACACTCAAAATGGGTTGCCCCGATTCTGTAGTTTGCAAAAACACCCCATATGTGGTCGTAAACTACTGTTTGGCCGAACGGTAGCACATAGAAGGAGGGGAACACCATATGGGTTTTGGAAGGCAGATTTGGCAGGACTGGTTTTGTTTATACCATGTCCCATTTGAAGCCCCCTGTTGCACCCCTAGAATAGAAATTTCAAAAAAGTGACTCCATCTAAGAAAGTACACCCCTCAAGGTATTCAAAACTGGGTTTACAAACTTTGTTAACCCTTTAGGTGTTCCACAAGAGTTAATGGCAGATGGAGAAACAATTTTGAAATTTCTATTTTTTGGAAAAGTTTCCAATATAATCAATTTTTTCCAGGAGTAAAACAAGGGTTAACTGCCAAACAACACTCAAAATGGGTTGCCCTGATTCTGTAGTTTGCAAAAACACCCCATATGTGGTCGTAAACTACTGTTTGGCCGAACGGTAGCACATAGAAGGAGTGGAACGCCATATGGGTTTTGGAAGGCAGATTTGGCAGGACTGGTTTTGTTTATACCATGTCCCATTTGAAGCCCCCTGTTGCACCCCTAGAATAGAAATTTCAAAAAAGTGACTCCATCTAAGAAAGTACACCCCTCAAGGTATTCAAAACTGGGTTTACAAACTTTGTTAACCCTTTAGGTGTTCCACAAGAGTTAATGGCAGATGGAGAAACAATTTAGAAATTTCTATTTTTTGGAAAATTTTCCAATATAATCAATTTTTTCCAGGAGTAAAACAAGGGTTAACTGCCAGACAACACTCAAAATGGGTTGCCCTGATTCTGTAGTTTGCAAAAACACCCCATATGTGGTCGTAAACTACTGTTTGGCTAAACGGCAGGACATAGAAGAAGGGGAATGTCATATGGTTTTTGGAAGGCAGATTTTGCTGGACTGGTTTATTGACACCATGTACCCTTTCAAGCCCCCTGATGCACCCCTAGAGTAGAAACTCCATAAAAGTGACCCCATCTAGGAAACTACGGGATAAGGTGGTTGTTGTTTTGGGACTATTTTAGGGGTAAATTAGATTTTTGGTTGCTCTATATTACTCTTTTTGAGGCAATGTAACAAAAAAATTAAATTCTAAAATTGTTTCTACATTCGCTATTTAGTTTTGTGGAACACCTAAAGGGTTAACATAGTTTGTAAAGTAACTTTTGAATACCTTGAGGGGTGTAGTTTCTTAGATGGGGGTCACTTTTTTGGAGTTTCTAGTCTAGGCTACATCAGGGGGGGGCTTCTAATGGGACATGGTGTAAAAAAAAAACTGTCCATCAAAATCTGCCTTCCAGAAACCATATGGAGTTCCCTTCGTTCTATGCCCTGCCGTGCGGCTATATAGCCATTTACGACCACATATGGGGTGTTTCTGCAAACTACAGAATCAGGGCCATAAATATTGAGTTTTGTTTGGCTGTTAACCCTTGCTTTATTACCGGCAAAAAGGATTCAAATGGAAATTTTGCCCAAAAATGGGTGTTTTGGCACCGTTTTTATTTTATATTTTTAACACCGTTCATCCGAGGCGTTTGGGCAAAAGTTATTTTTATAGCGACGACTTTTACGCACGCGACGATGCCCAATATGTATGGCTCTCAGACTTTGGAGACACTAAGCAGGCATCCTAAAAACTGCGGCCCTCCAGATGTGGTAAAACTACAATTCCCACCATGCCCTGCTGATGGCTGTAGGTTGTCTGGGCATGCTGGGAGTTATAGTTTTACAACATCTGGAGGGCCGCAGTTTGAGGATGCCTGCACTAAAACTAATATTTTTTTGGGGAAAAAAAAATGTTTCCGTGTCTCCAAAGTCTGAGAGCCATAGTTTTTTATGTTCTCTAGTGGACTGTTGGGGATTATAAAAATTTAGTACTCCATGGAAGTGTGATACTCCCTGAAGCAATCGATAATGCAGAGGCCCGGATGATCGGGGCACGTGTCACACTGAGTGGTGGTGTCCTTCCGTATCCCCCTCTTGTGACACACTCTGCACTTTTTTTGGGTTCGTCCCTTCTTTCCAGTATGGGGGACCACACCTGGAAAGTGTTGGCCAGGGACGATCCGGGCGCCTCCAATTCCCGAGGTACTCCGGCCTGCTCTTTCCCGGTCCGAAAAGATCAGGGCCTTGAGGACTGCCTCATAGAATTGGAGGAATGTCCCTGTGCTGCCAGCGCTTCGGGATAGTACAAAAGAGTTGTACATGGCAACCTGCACCAAGTAGACCGCAACTTTTTTGTACCATGCCCGGGTTTTGCGCATGGCGTTATATGGCTTGAGGACTTGATCAGAGAGATCAACTCCTCCCATATACCGATTGTAGTCGACGATACAATCGGGCTTGAGGACCGTTGCCGCGGTACCTCGCACAGGGACTGGGGTGGTGCTGTTACTGTGGATTGTGGACAGCATAAGGACATCCCTTTTGTCCTTATACCTGACCAGCAACAGGTTTCCACTGGTAAGGGCACAGGTCTCACCCCTGGGGATAGGTACCTGGAGGGGGTAGGCAGGGAGGCCGCGTTGATTTTTCCGCACGGTCCCACAAGCGAACGTGGATCTGGCGGCAAGGGACCTGAACAAGGGGATACTGGTATAAAAGTTGTCCACGTACAAGTGGTAACCATTATCCAGCAGTGGGTACATAAGGTCCCACACGAGTTTCCCGGTAACACCCAGAGTGGGGGGACATTCTGGGGGTTGAATACGGGAATCTCGCCCCTCGTACACACGAAATTTGTAAGTGTACCCTGAGGTACTCTCACAAATTTTGTATAGCTTCACGCCATACCTCGCCCGCTTTGTGGGAATGTATTGGCGGAAACTGAGTCTCCCCTTGAATGCAACGAGAGACTCATCAACCGCGACCTCCCTTCCAGGTACGTAGGCCTCCATGAATTTGGCCCCAAAGTGATCGATGACCGGCCGTATCTTATACAGCCGGTCATAGGCAGGATCACCTCGGGGTGGACATGCTGCATTATCGGAATAATGCAGACATTTCCGGACGGCCTCAAACCGGGAGCGTGTCATGACCATACTGTACAGTGGGGTCTGGTATAGGACGTCCCCACTCCAGTATTGCCTGACACTGGGTTTTTGGACTAGACCCATATGCAGCACGAGGCCCCAAAATGTCCTCATCTCGGCTGCACTGACCGGCGTCCAGCCACCGGGTCTAGCCAAAAATGAGCCTGGGTTTTGAGCGACGAACTGTTGGGCGTACAGATTCGTCTGCTCCACCATCAGATTCACCAGTGGGTTACTGAAAAAAAAACTAAAATAGTCAATTTCAGTAAACCCCACTGTGGGAATCTGGATTCCAGGATTGCCAGCAAAATCCGGAATCTCAGGCTCAAAGTCCACTGGGGACACCAACTAAGTTCATCGGCAGGGGGCTCCGGTGGACTTATTTGGTGGGCCGGGAAACCAGTACGAACCCCAGGGCGGCTCGTACTAGGGTGGGCCACAGGATCCCTAGCATGTGGGGCCCCTGGCTCCGCCTGGCGGCGTCTCCGCCGCCTTGGTGGCTCATCGTCATCCGATGATGATGAGGAGGATGCGGATGACAAAAGGAACGTGGGGTCATCCTCATCCTCACTGGGGCTCTCAGAGTCGGAGACAATCTGGGGGTATATGACCCCCCCCCTGCATTGTTACGGGATGCCGGCTGAATGATTTCAGCCGGCATCCCATTCCGATTAACCCCCGCGGCGCCGGAATGCCGATTTTAAGTCAGGACGTACCGGTACGTCCTGTGTCCTTAAGGACTCGGGAAATAGGGCGTACCGGTACGTCCTATGTCCTTAAGGGGTTAAGGTATCAATGTCCATGAAACGTACATACCAAATAGCACAAGGAGCTCCCACAGTTTAGTTGTCCACCATCCAGACACAGGTGGCACCTTCATTACACACCACTGTCTCTGCCTGAACCCTTCCAGGCACTTGACAGCCATCCACCGTCATCTTTGCAGTAGTGTTTTGAATGAGAAACCTCGACTACTGTGGACTAGAACTGTATTGTCTTCAGCAATTAATCCAGGTTCTCATTGGGATCCCATGACGGTCGGGTTCAAGTATGGAGACCTCGTGGTGAGAGCTTCAATCTTGCATTTGCTGTGGAGCAACACATCAACTGCTGGCGTGTTGACCTGGGTAGCCATCACATCCAACAGGCAGAGCTAGGACGATGGTTAGAGTCAGACAACGGTAGGTGCTAGCTACCTGTCGCAGTAAGTGCACAAACAAATTAAATTTTGTTAAGGGCTTTTCAATGCATAAGGCCTCATGCACACGACGTTCCGTTTTTTGCGGTCCGCAAATCGCGGGTCCGGAAAAAAACGGAAGCCGCCCGTGTGCCTTCCGCAATTTGTGGAACGGAATGGGCGGCCCTTTGTAGAAATGCCTATTCTTGTCCGCAAAACGCTGTCCGCATCTTTTGTGGCCCCATTGAAGTGAATGGGTCCACATCCGAGCCGCAAAAACTGCGGCTCGGATGCGGACCAAAACAACGGTCGTGTGCATGAGGCCTAATACTAAGGAAACGCTTCCATTGTGGAAGGGCTAATTAGTACAGGGGGCTCAGGGAGTGGTGAGTGTAGTGCTGCTAGTGCTGGTATTACTCATTGTCTTCTGCAGCTGTGCCCTGACAGCATACAGTGTTAGGCTCCATTCACATGTCCGCAATTTCGTTCCGCAAATGCAGAACGGAATTGCGGACCCAATCATTTCTATGGGGTCGCATGATGTGCGGCCCGGCTCCGGAAATGCAGACCCGCACTTCTGGGTCCGCATTTTCGTTCCCGAAAAAAATAGAACATGTCCTATTCTTGTCCGCAATAGGCATATTCTATTAGTGCCGGCGATGTGCGGTCCGCAAAATATGGAACACACATTGCCGGTGTCCATGTTTTGCGGATCCGCAGATCCGCAAAACACATACGGATGTGTAAATGGACCCTAAAGAAGAACAAGGAGTTCTGGAAGTGATGATGAGGACCCCACAGAGATCTGATCTCAACATCATCGTGTCTGTCTGGGATTACATGAAGAGACAGAAGGATTTGAGGAAGCCTACGTCCACAGATCTGTGGTTAGTTCTCCAACATTTTTGGAAAAACCTCCTTGCTGAGTTCCTTTAACCACCTCAGCCCCCAGTGCTTAAACACCCTTAATGACCAGGCCACTTTTTAGACTTCTGCACTACACTACTTTCACAGTTTATTGCTCGGTCATGCAACTTACCACCCAAATGAATTTTACCTCCTTTTCTTCTCACTAATAGAGCTTTCATTTGGTGGTATTTCATTGCTGCTGACATTTTTACTTTTTTTGTTATTAATCGAAATTTAACGAATTTTTTTTTTAAAAATGACATTTTTTACTTTCAGTTGTAAAATTTTTCAAAAAAAACGACATCCATATATACATTTTTCTCTAAATTTATTGTTCTACATGTCTTTGATAAAAAAAAAAATGTTTGGGTAAAAAATAATGGTTTGGGTAAAAGTTATAGCGTTTACAAACTATGGTACAAAAATGTGAATTTCCGCTTTTTGAAGCAGCTCTGACTTTCTGAGCACCTGTCATGTTTCCTGAGGTTCTACAATGCCCAGACAGTAGAAAAACCCCACAAATGACCCCATTTTGGAAAGTAGACACCATAAGGTATTCGCTGATGGGCATAGTGAGTTCATAGAACTTTTTATTTTTTGTCACAAGTTAGCGGAAAATTATGATTTTTATATATATTTTTTTTCCTTACAAAGTCTCATATTCCACTAACTTTTGACAAAAAATAAAAACTTCCATGAACTCACTATGCCCATCAAGAAATACCTTGGGGTGTCTTCTTTCCAAAATGGGGTCACTTGTGGGGTAGTTATACTGCCCTGGCCTTTTAGGGGCCCTAACGTGTGAGAAGTAGTTTGAAATCAAAATGTGTAAAAAATGCCCCGTGAAATCCGAAAGGTGCTCTTTGGAATGTGGGCCCCTTTGCCCACCTAGGCTACAAAAGTGTCACACATCTGGTATCGCCGTACTCAGGAGAAGTTGGGCAATGTGTTTTGGGGTGTCATTTTACATATACCCATGCTGGGTGAGATAAATATCTCGGTCAAATGCCAACTTTGTATAAAAAAATGGGAAAAGTTGTCTTTTGCCGAGATATTTCTCTCACCCAGCATGGGTATATGTAAAAAGACACCCCAAAACACATTGCCCAACTTCTTCTGAGTACGGCGATACCAGATGTGTGACACTTTTTTGCAGCCTAGGTGGGCAAAGGGGCCCACATTCCAAAGAGCACCTTTCGGATTTCATAGGGCATTTTTTACACATTTTGATTTCAAACTACTTCTCAAGCATTCGTGCCCCTAAAATGCCAGGGCAGTATAACTACCCCACAAATGACCCCATTTTGGAAAGAAGACACCCCAAGGTATTTCGTGATGGGCATAGTGAGTTCATGGAAGTTTTTATTTTTTGTCACAAGTTAGTGGAATATGAGACTTTGTAAGAAAAAAAAATCATCATTTTCCGCTAACTTGTGACAAAAAATAAAAAATTCTAGGAACTCGCCATGCCCCTCACGGAATACCTTGGGGTGTCTTCTTTCCAAAATGCGGTCACTTGTGGGGTAGTTATACTGCCCTGGCCTTTTAGGGGCCCTAATGTGTGAGAAGTAGTTTGAAATCAAAATCTGTAAAAAATGCCCTGTGAAATCCGAAAGGTGCTCTTTGGAATGTGGGCCCATTTGCCCACCTAGGCTGCAAAAAAAGAGTCACACATCTAGAATCGCTGTACTCAGAAGAAGTAGGTCAATTTGTTTTGGGGTGTCTTTTTACATATACCCATGCTGGGTGAGAGAAATATCTCGGCAAAAGACAACTTTTCCCATTTTTTTATACAAAGTTGGCAATTGACCAAGATATTTATCTCACCCAGCATGGGTATATGTAAAATGACACCCCAAAACACATTCCCCAACTTCTCCTGAGTACGGCGATACCAGATGTGTGACACTTTTTTGCAGCCTAGATGCGCAAAGGGGCCCAAATTCCTTTTAGGAGGGCATTTTTAGACATTTGGATCCCAGACTTCTTCTCACGCTTTAGGGCCCCTAAAATGCCAGGGCAGTATAAATACCCCACATGTGACCCAATTTTGGAAAGAAGACACCCCAAGGTATTCAATGAGGGGCATGGCGAGTTCATATAATTTTTTTTTTTTGGCACAAGTTAGCGTAAATTGATTTTTATTTTATTTTTTCTCACAAAGTCTCCCTTTCCGCTAACTTGGGACAAAAATGTCAATCTTTCATGGACTCAATATGCCCCTCAACGAATACCTTGGGGTGTCTTCTTTCCAAAATGGGGTCATTTGTGGGGTGTTTGTACTGCCCTGGCATTTGAGGGTCTCCGCAATCATTACATGTATGGCCAGCATTAGGAGTTTCTGCTATTCTCCTTATATTGAGCATACGGGTAATGAGATTTTTTTTTTTCGTTCAGCCTCTGGGCTGAAAGAAAAAATGAACGGCACAGATTTCTTCATTCGCATCGATCAATGTGGATGAAAAAATCTCTGCCAAAAAAAAAAGGAGGGAAAAGGCGTCTGCCAGGACACAGGAGCTCCGCCCAACATCCATACCCACTTAGCCCGTATGCTGCCCTGGCAAACCAGATTTCTCCATTCACATCAATCGATGTGAATGAATAAATTATTGCCGGGATTTTATTATTATTTTTTTATATACAAAGTGTTTGCCAAAGTATATGAACACCGCCGCCTCCTCAGCTCATATGCCTCGGCAAACGTATCTTTTACTGCAGAGGAGAAATCTCGTCTTGCAGAGCCGCATACACCAACTTTTGTGTAATCTGACAGCAGCGCAATGCTTCTGTCAGATTGCACATCAGTGCTGCAGCTAGTCGATCGGTTAGTTCACCTGGAAGGTAAAAAAAAAAAAAAAAAAAAAAACAGGCCGCAACGCAATAAATTTTTTAACTTTATAATAAAATTTGAACGGAACATATAAACTTTATTTAACTTTTTGAACAGAACGTTAACTTTTCGCTTACCGGTGTTTTTTTTTTTTTTTTTTTTATCTTTATAGGACAAACCTCTCCTTCCCCATGGGACAATGTGCAAAGCGCAAATCGCCCAAAGATGTGGCGAAGTACATTATGCACTTTGTCCCAGGTGAAAGGAGAGGTTTGCAGCAGCTGTGAGTGTAAGGGCCCTAATAGCCCTGTGTGCCTGTCCTGTGAGATGCAATCCCTATGCTAAGTGTACCTGTGTGTGGTACTTCCGGAAACACTCCCCTAAGCATAGGGCAGGGTGGTCAGGGCAGTCAGGACAGAAATAGCGTGTGTCACGCCTTATTCCATTCCTGCTACAGACACAACATCTTTTTCGGGGTGACGGTTGGGTTGAGGTACCAGCAACGACATTGGGGAAATGTCGCTCACTACACTGGTGGATGGGGCCAAGGAACCTCCTGGATACAGGAGGTTCTCGATGATCTCTTCCTGAAATTTGAGGAAGGATCCTGTTCTCCCAGCCTTACTGTAGAAAACAAAACTATTATATGCAGCCAATTGAATCAAATATACAGCGTCTGGTGCGTCGGGAAACTAAATAGGGAGCCAACATCTGGTCATTGAAGTCAGGGCCGGATTAAGAGCATCATGGGCCTGGTGCTGAGGATTTTGCTGGGCCTTTTTATGGAACTGCACTCAGTGTCTTAATTACATATATATTTTATCGATACCATTAAAGTATTTTGTTCCTGCAACTACCCCTTCATTTGGCGTCTATCTTGGCAACATGGAAGGGGACCACGGGAGGGGGACCCTGAGGGTGGGGCACCCTCAGGGCACTATAGTGTCAGGAAAACCGCTTTGTTTTCCTGACACTATAGTAATCATTTAACATGACTATGAAGATTACTGTTTTCTAGCTGCTGTGGACTGTGGACAACAGCAGCTAGAAACAGTCATTTTCATAGAGCTGTGTTATGATTTATGGACACAGCACTCAGCATGCTTAGCCAGTCAGATAGAAGGCTGGCTAAGCATGCTGAGAGCTGTGTCTAAATAACATAACACATTAAAGGGATTCTGTCACCAGTTTTCACCCCTGTCAGCTAAAAATATGCTGATGTTCAGGGCGTCTTCACGATTCCTAATGTGGGCTTATAAATGTCATCTGTGGGCTTATTTAGCTAAAAAACAGCTTTTACTAACCTGTCAGTCAAACAAATAAGGTGCCCAAGGGGATGTTAATGGGTGCAAGATGCCGGCCGCACCCACCGCCGTTCGTGCCCAGCGCCGCCTTTCCGGACTTCTGCGCCGCCTCCTTATCCTCTGTGCTGCCTCTGGCTCTCCCCCCCTCCCCCCTCCTCCTGCTGTAAGATCTCGCGCATACAGGGGTTGAGCGAAGTGCCATCGCATGCGCACTTCGCTGTAAGAAGCCAAATGGAGAAGTCTGCACGGGCGCATCAGGCAGAGCCCTGTGCGCAAACGCGAGAGCTTACAGCAGAAGGAGGGGGGAGGGAGGTAGAGCGAGAGGCGGCACAGAGGATTAGGAGGCGGTGCAGAAGTCCGGAAAGGCGGCGCTGGGCACGAACGGCGGTGGGTGCGGCGGGCATCTTGCACCCATTAACATCCCCTTGGGCACCTTATTTGTTTGACTGACAGGTTAGTAATAGCTGTTTTTTAGCTAAATAAGCCCACAGATGACATTTATAAGCCCACATTAGGAATCGTGAAGACGCCCTGAACATCAGCATATGTTTAGCTGACAGGGGTGAAACCTGGTGACAGAATCCCTTTAAAGAAATTACTGTTTCTAGCTGCTGTGGACTAGCTGTGGACTGTGGACTAGCAGCTAGAAACAGTAATTTCTTTAATGTGTTATGTTATTTAGACTGAGCTCTCAGCATGCTTAGCCAGTCAGTAATTCTCATAGTGCTGTTATGATTTATGGACACAGCTCTCAGCATGCTTAGCCAGCCTTCTATCTGGCTGTGCTTCTTGAGAGTCACAGTCCACAGGCTCAGAAACAGCCTGTGGACTGTGACTCTCAAGATGCAAAGCCAGATAGAAGGCTGGCTAAGCATGCTGAGAGCTGTGTCCATAAATCATAACAGCACTATGATTGCCCTCCCTTCCAACTGGATGAGTTTATCTGATACCTGCCCTGCTCCAGAAGCTCCTGCTGTCTCGCGGGCTGGTGTGGCTGGGCGCTGTGGGCCGTGTGCTGGTCGAAACTGCTGAGCAGGTTGTACACAGCGCAGCGTGCAGGAGGGATAACCGTGGGCGCACTGAGGTCATATCCAGCAGGCCGGCATTACAGGAACCGCACCAGCTGCTTTGACTTCCTCCCGCCGGATATCCTGTGACGTATATCCGGCGGCAGGACGTCAGAGCAGCTGGTGCTTTTCCTGTAATCCCGTGGCCCGCCGAATATGACCTCAGTAGTGATGGGAAGTTAGGATCTTTCAGATGAATCGGTTCATGAATCAGATCTTCGGTTCACTTGCTGAGTCACTGACTGCTGAGCTGACTCGCAAGTGAACCGAAGACTCTAGGTGCCGGTGCGCATGTGCAGATGCTATCCATTCGATTCACTTGCTGCTGCTGACTCAGTCGGCTCTTCAGCTCTCTAATGAGTGAGTCCGGATCAGGAAGAGTGATTGATTATAGTGATAGTGAAGGGAAGCTGAGGCTGACGCCGGACAGGAGGGCTCAGGAGCTGTCACTGTGGTGTGCATTGTTGTCTGTTGTGCATTGTTACCCACAGTGACAACAGTCTGACACTGACAGTAGTACAACGAACCAAGTGAAGTGAAATGTGAATGCAGGGAAAACTATGTGCTGAATTGATAACAGTATTACAGTAACACAGTCACTGGCTGATAATAAAATAGTCCCCACAGTCCCCACTTAACGGAATACATAAAGGAGATGTGAACCCACCCTTAGTTATATAGCTACTGAATGAGATGCCTTTAACATATATATCTCCTGAGAAGCCAATTTGATCCTAAAGGGTTAATTCAACCTGTAATCTAAACTCTGTGTCATCTGTCACTTCTCTTATCTCTCTGCTCCTGTCAAAGGCGTACATAGAAATCACTGGGCCCCATAGCAAGAATCTAAATTGGGCCCCCATTCCCCTTGTATAGCCCCTCCCACTACCCATTCCAGGCCTCTCTCTTTGTTCCATGAACTATGTTCGCTGCTGTTTTATAATTTATGCCATCAGGGCCGGATTGGGATTACAAAACAGGCCTGGCACACAAACGAGGTATAATAGATACAGTGTGTACAGATGTATAGTGTATACAGCAGTGTACTGATATGTGAGGAACGTGGTATAATATATGCAGTGTGTTCAGGTATATAGTATATACAGCAGTGTACTGATATATGAGGTATAAATTACAGCTCGTACCTCACATATCAATCCAATACTGTATATACAATATACCTGTACACACCATCTATTATACCTCGTACCTAACATATCAGTACACTGCTGTATATACAATATATCTATACACACTGCATATATTATACCTTGTACCTCACATATCAGTACACTGCAATATATATTATATATCTGTACATATTGCATCTATAATACTGTTTAATATATGCAGTGTGTGTGTGTATATATATATATATATATATATATATATATATAGATGTGAGGCATACAAGGTATAATACTGTAGATGCAGTGTTTATAGAAATATGTGGTCAGTTATGCATTATAGTCACTGTGTGTGTGAAGTACATGAGGTTGTGGTCACTGTACCTGTCTGAAGTATTATACATGAGTGAGCAATGAGTAAAAACAGGGCATGGAGGGGGGGTAAATGATGAAAAGTGGAGGACCTCCTCTTACCACTCCATTCCAGTCTGTATGGATCAATGCAGAGCTGATTGTGAACTTCTAATAGTTGCTGTTTGGGGTTGAAGGACCTGTGATGATGTCATCACAGGTCCTGGCAGATGTACCTTTCAAACCTAGGAACTACACCATTTTTGGTGCAATTCCTTTGCTAGATTCTGCAGGACCTGTGATGTTGAAGATGATGTCATCACAGGTCCTGGCAGATGCACTGTTCTAACCTGGGAACTACACTTTACACTGTGCAGTTCCCTTACAGGACCTGTGAAGACTCCCTGTACTACTCAGATGACTCAGAGCTGCTAGTGCTTGCCTCGCCTCTGCTCTGATTGGTTGGTGAGCGGGGAGGGGAGGGGCTGGCAGAAGCAGCTTCCACTCTAGGATCATATTACGCTCCTCCCGAGTCCCTCCCTCAGGCTCCCTGCTGCCAGCGTGAGGCGAGCGTCTCTGCATTGTCTCTGTGCTATGTGACGCTGTGTACAACAGAGGACTTTTAACCCTCCCGACGGCCTTTTGGCTGGCAGATGGGCCTATTTTATGGTAGGGGCCTGGAGCTGCAGCTCCATCAGCCCCTACGTTAATCCGGCCCTGATTAAAGTCCACCCCTCCCATGTGAAGGTTATAGTCGTGGACTGAGAGGGGCTTTTCAATGACATTGGTTGCCCGTTCAATTTGTATTGTCGTGTTTGCGTGAATGGTGGAGAGCATGTAAACGTCACGCTTGTCTCTCCATTTCACCGCAAGCAGTTCTTGGTTACACAAGGCAGCCCTCTCCCCCCTTGCAAGACGGGTGGTAACGAGCTGTTGGGTCGCATGGTGCCACAGCAGCCAATCTGTTCTAGGAACAAATGCCTGAAGAGGGGCACACTTGTGTAAAAATTGTCCACATAAAGATGGTACCCCTTGCCAAATAAGGGTGACACCAAGTCCCAGACTGTCTTCCCACTGCTCCCCAGGTAGTCAGGGCAACCTACTGGCTCCAGGGTCTGATCTTTTTCCTCATACATCCGAAATTTGTGGGTATAGCCTGTGGCCCTTTCACAGAGCTTATACAATTTGACCCCATACCGGGCGCGCTTGCTTGGGATGTATTGTTTGAAGCCAAGGCGCCCGGTAAAATGTATAAGGGACTCGTCTACGCAGATGTTTTGCTCAGGGGTATACAAATCTGCAAATTTGTTGTTGAAGTGGTCTATGAGGGGCAGAATTTTGTGGAGCCGGTCAAAAGCTGGGTGGCCTCTGGGACCGGAGGTGGTGTTGTCGCTAAAGTGCAGGAAACGCAGGATGGTCTCAAATCGTGTCCTGGACATAGCAGCAGAGAACATGGGCATGTGATGAATTGGGTTCGTGGACCAATATGACCGCAATTCATGCTTTTTGGTTAGACCCATGTTGAGGAGAAGGCCCAGAAAAATTTTAATTTCGGAAACTTGGACTGGTTTCCACCGGAAAGGCTGGGCATAAAAGCTTCCCGGGTTGGCGGCTATAAATTGAGTGGCATACCGATTTGTTTCTGCCACGACTATGTCCAAGAGCTCCGCAGTCAAGAACAGCTCAAAAAATCCCAGTGCCGAACCTTTGTGAGCTGTCTCAACCCGAACTCCAGACTGGGCGGTGAAAGGGGGAACTACAGGTGCGGCTGAAGTTGGGGACTGCCAATCAGGGTTTGCCAGCACCTCAGGGACTCTAGGGGCTCTACGGGCCTGTCTGTGTGGTGGCTTCAACTGCCCTTCTGGTGCTCGCCACTTCACCATGTTGTACGGCAGTGCTGGTACTAGGTCCAGGATGGGCTGCGCTGCTGGTGTATGCCTCACCACGTAATCCGACAGCGCCAGCCCCACTCTGCTGCCCTTGAAGCGGATCCTGCACAACCTGTGGTCTAGCGACACGGGGCCGGATACGCCTGGTGCTATCAGGGACCTCGACCTCCTCGTCCGAACTTTGGGTCAGACTGCCACTGCTTTCTACAGGTTCATATTCTGACCCGCTAGATTCATCAGATGAGGGTTCCCATTCCTCATTCGACTGGGTCAGAATCCTGTAGGCCTCTTCAGAAGAATACCCCCTGTTTGACATTTGGACTACTAAATTTAGGGGTATTCCCTGAGACTACCCAAGAAAAAAAGCAAGCCTGTCTTACAAATGGGAGGCTAGCGAAGTACCGGAGGCCGCTGCAATTGATAAAAAATATCAAAACTGATTTTTTTTATCGCTGCAGCGCTTGTAAAGTGATGGTGCAGTGATAAAAAAATAAAATAATTTTTGTCACTGAGGCGGGGCGGGCGTGGGTGAACGCACGTGTGGGCGACCGATCAGGCCTGATCGGGCAAACACTGTGTTTTGGGTGGAGGGCGAGCTAAGGTGACACTAATACTATTATAGATCTGACTGTGATCAGTTTTGATCACTTACAGATACTATAAAAGTACAAATGCTGATTAGCGATACGCTAATCAGCGAATCAGTGACTGCGGTTCGGTGGGCTGGGCGCTAACCGACGCTAACTACCTAACCAAGGGGCCTAAACTATCCTAAAACCTATCAGTCAATACTAGTGGGAAAAAAAAGTGACAGTTTACACTGATCACTTTTTTCCCTTTCACTAGGTGATTGACAGGGGCGATCAAGGGGTGATCAAGGGGTTAATTGGGGTAATGGGGGGTGATATGGGGCTAAGTGTTCTGTTTGGTGGGTACTCACTGTGATGTGTGCTCCTCTGCTGGGACCAACCGACGAAAAGGACCAGCAGAGGAGCACAGAAGCCATTTAACACATTATATTTATAAATAGATGGCTATTAGATGGCTTCTGATTTGATTTTTTGAAAATCGCCAGCCTTCCAGCAACGATCATTGGCTGGCAGGCTGGTGACGAAATACTCCTTTAACTTTTGCCGGCCCGCGATGCGCATGCACGGGCCGGCTCTGACCGAAATCTCGGGTCTCGCGAGATGACGCACGGATGCGTCCAGGAGGAATGAATCGACCGCCTCCAGGACGCATCCGTACGTTAGGCGGTCCGGAGGTAGTTAAAAACTGTGTGCAAGTATTCCTAGAAGAATTGATGCTGTTCTTAAGGTAAAGGATGATCACACCAAATATTGATTGGATTTAGATTTCTCTTTTGTTCATTCACTTTTTATTTTCTTAATTGATAGAAATAAACTATTATCACTTCTGTTTCTAAAAGCATTCTTACTTTGCTGCATTTTTCCCACACCTGCCTAGAACTTTTTCACAGTACTGTATGTATGAAATATTTTAGCCATAGACCCTGTACCTGTACAAAGTACAGAAAAAAGGTTGTATATAGTCATCTGCAAAAGCATTCTATCATGTGCACCAACTACGGTAACTGCAAAATTAAAAACCTTATTAACCTTATTGTGCCTGTCCCATGTCCAGAAGGGGAAAAAAAACACTTTATAAAGATATGCAGATTAGATCCCACAAGTGGCCAGGGGTGGCGTTATGGCAGCAAGTGCCCAGGACCCTCTCCGATATGCTCACATAACCTCTCCCCTTGCAGTCCTCTGGCCCGCCCTCCTCTCCTACTTTGTCCTCTTCCTCTGGCTTGGAGATAAATGCAGACCTAGAAGAGGCTACATGTATTTGGGGTCTTATCTGAGGTCTGTGTGAATTTGGGGTCTGATCTGGGCTCTATGGATTCGGGGTCTGTTAGGAGGTTTGTACAATTTTCTCCAGTAAACTTATCCTCTCTCTCTAATATTGTAATCACTTCCATATATCATCAATACATTAACACACAGAAAGTTTCATTTGATTCCAACAACTCCTTCTTGGTCATTTTTTTGTCAGAGTGTATACAAAATGGCTAAATGGAAGGGTTGAAACTGGTTGTCCAGCCGGAAATGTTTTTTTGTATTTTTTTAAGGGACAGAATACTCATCTTACCGATCCGTTCATGCCCATGCTGACAATAAAAACAACACCCCCAGGTGTCTCTACTTCCAGTCGAGGCAATCGCGGACAAGAATAGCCATTTCTATTATAGGGCCAGCCATGTGTGGACCGTAAAACACTTACGGACATCTGAATGGACCCTTCATGACAGGACCACTTATATTTACATTTATATTTTTATTCTAGAAGAAATGCTGTTTATGAAGGTTTTTAATTTTGCAGTTACCGTAGTTGGTGCACATGATAGAATGCTTTTGCAGATGACTATATACAACCTTTTTTCTGTACTTTGTACAGGTACAGGGTCTATGGCTAAAATATTTCATACATACAGTACTGTGAAAAAGTTCTAGGCAGGTGTGGGAAAAATGCAGCAAAGTAAGAATGCTTTTTGAAACAGAAGTGGTAATAGTTTATTTCTATCAATTAAGAAAATAAAAAGTGAATGAACAAAAGAGAAATCTAAATCCAATCAATATTTGGTGTGATCATCCTTTAAGAACAGCATCAATTCTTCTAGGAATACTTGCACACAGTTTTTAA
Source organism: Bufo bufo (assembly GCF_905171765.1). Taxonomy (NCBI): domain Eukaryota; kingdom Metazoa; phylum Chordata; class Amphibia; order Anura; family Bufonidae; genus Bufo; species Bufo bufo. Next base: position 717,010,846 of record NC_053389.1, on the reverse strand, counting down.
AGGAACTCAGCAGGGAGGTTTTTCTAAAAATGTTGGAGAACTAACCACAGATCTGTTGACGTAGGCTTCCTCAAATCCTTCTGTCTCTTCATGTAATCCCAAATAGACACGATGATGTTGAGATCAGGTCTCTGTGGAGGCCTCATCATCACTTCCAGGACTCCTTGTTCTTCTTTACACTGAAGATAGTTCTTAATAACATTGGCTGTAGGTCTTCTCCAATCAGATGCCTTCCTGATGGTACAAAATGGATAATTATCTGCCTGTATTTCTCTGCATTGAGGACACTATTAACTTAGTGCAGAAGATGAAAGACACATCACGCTTTGCAGCATTTTATCCACTTGTGCATAACATACTTCCACCACTCTTCTCCATAAAAACAGATGCTTTATCTTATTATATCGTTTACATAAAAAAAAAAGCCATTCACAGCTACAAAAATGATCATTAAAACGGACCTACATGTTTTGGATAACCACAAATGTATTCTTACTTATGAGACCATGAGTAAGGATATGTTATATGTTATAAGGAAGTATGTTATGCACAATTTTCATTCATACAAAAAACATAAAGAAAGTAAACTTAGGCCAGTTGCACGCTGCTCTGAGGCTGGATCTCCTGCCGGTCCCCACTATAGTGAATGGGGCCGGGCAGACTTCCGGCAGAACACGTGTGCAAACGGTAGTATGGATCAGCCAGGAACAGCCTGCCGGAAAAGCTTAACGCCAGTGTGAAACTGGCCTTAAAAAGGCTCTCCTTTCTAGCTCACAAAGGGAGTCCTGAAAGCAGGAGGCAGATATCTTGTGTATTTGCTGCTGTATACCTTTGATGGAAGGCTCCAATGCATATAGTAGGATATCCACCCATAGAACCCCATTTAACCCCTTCAAGACCCTGCAATTTTCCTTTTTTGCATTTTCATTTTTTACTCCCTGCCTGCCCTGGGCCATAACTTTTTTTATTTTTATGTTCAAATTAGGGCTTGCTTTTTGTGGGACAAGTTGTAATTTCTAATGGCACCATTTAATAATGCATACGATGTAGTGGGGAAAAAAAAATCCAAATAGAGTAGAATTGGAAAAACAAACAAACACAATTTCACCATATTTTTATGGGTTTTGTTTAAATTGCGTTTACTATGTGGCATTCCCTATGTAATGTTCCCTATGTGGTATAACTGACCTGTTAACTTCAGTCTCTCGGTGAGTACAATTACAACGATAACACATTTATATAGCTATTCTTGTGTTTTTATACAGAAAAAATAAATATATAAAAAAAAAAAAAAAAAATCTTTGCATTGTAACTTTTTATATTTACATTTATGGAGCTGTTTGAGGGTTCAGTTTTTTACGGGGCTATAGTTTTTATTGATACTGCTTTGGATTGTGTATGAATTTTTGATAGCTTTTTATTTGGGGGGTGAAGCAATGAAAAAACTGAATAGGCCATGTTGATTTTTTTCTTCCGTTACAGCGTTCACCGCATTGGATAAATACAAACCGGATTCCAAAAAAGTTGGGACACTATACAAATCGTGAATAAAAACTGAATGCAATGATGTGGAGGTGCCAACTTCTAATATTTTATTCAGAATAGAACATAAATCACGGAACAAAAGTTTAAACTGATAAAATTTACAATTTTAAGGGAAAAATATGTTGAATCAGAATTTCATGGTGTCAACAAATCCCCAAAAAGTTGGGACAAGGCCATTTTCACCACTGTGTGCCATCTCCCCTTCTTCTTACAACACTCAACAGACGTCTGGGGACCGAGGAGACCAGTTTCTCAAGTTTAGAAATAGGAATGCTCTCCCATTCTTGTCTAATACAGGCCTCTAACTGTTCAATCGTCTTGGGCCTTCTTTGTTGCACCTTCCTCTTTATGATGCGCCAAATGTTCTCTATAGGTGAAAGATCTGGACTGCAGACTGGCCATTTCAGTACCCGGATCCTTCTCCTACGCAGCCATGATGTTGTGATTGATGCAGAATGTGGTCTGGCATTATCTTGTTGAAAAATGCAGGGTCTTCCCTGAAAGAGATGACGTCTGGATGGGAGCATATGTTGTTCTAGAACCTGAATATATTTTTCTGCATTGATGGTGCCTTTCCAGACATGCAAGCTGCCCATGCCACACGCACTCATGCAACCCCATACCATCAGAGATGCAGGCTTCTGAACTGAGCGTTGATAACAACTTGGGTTGTCCTTGTCCTCTTTGGTCCGGATGACATGGCATCCCAGATTTCCAAAAAGAACTTCGAATCATGACTCGTCTGACCACAGAACAGTCTTCCATTTTGCCACACTCCATTTTAAATGATCCCTGGCCCAGTGAAAACTCCTGAGCTTGTGGATCTTGCTTAGAAATGGCTTCTTCTTTGCACTGTAGAGTTTCAGCTGGCAACGGCGGATGGCACGGTGGATTGTGTTCACTGACAATGGTTTCTGGAAGTATTCCTGAGCCCATTCTGTGATTTCCTTTACAGTAGCATTCCTGTTTGTGGTGCAGTGTCGTTTAAGGGCCCGGAGATCACGGGCATCCAGTATGGTTTTACGGCCTTGACCCTTACGCACAGAGATTGTTCCAGATTCTCTGAATCTTCGGATGATGTTATGCACAGTTGATGATGATAGATGCAAAGTCTTTGCAATTTTTCGCTGGGTAACACCTTTCTGATATTGCTCCACTATCTTTCTGCGCAACATTGTGGGAATTGGTGATCCTCTACCCATCTTGGCTTCTGAGAGACACTGCCACTCTGAGAAGCTCTTTTTATACCCAATCATGTTGCCAATTGACCTAATTAGTGTTAATTGGTCTTCCAGCTCTTCGTTATGCTCAAATTTACTTTTTCCAGCCTCTTATTGCTACTTGTCCCAACTTTTTTGGATTTGTTGACACCGTGAAAATTGGAATCAACGAATTTTTCCTTTAAAATGATACATTTACTCGGATTAAACGTTTGATCTGTCATCTACGTTCTATTACAAATAAAATATTGACATTTGCCATCTCCACATCATTGCATTCAGTTTTTATTCACAATTTGTTTAGTGTCCCAACTTTTTTGGAATCCGGTTTGTACATTTATATTTTAATAGTACGGGTGTTTTGGGAGGAGACGGTGCAAATTATCTTTATTTTTTTTAGAGTTTATTTTTATTATGAGGAACGGGAGTGATTTCAATTTTTATATATTTTTTTATATTTGTAAAATCATTTTTTTTTTTACTTTTAATACATATTAAGTCTCCTTAGGAGACTTGAACATGCAATTGTTGGATTGCTTCTACCATGGACTGCAACAAATTATTATTACTATGGGAGCTTAACTATGTTACTATGGACATAGGAACTATTGCTGTGGTAGCCTTGGATCCTTTAGAGCAGGGATGCCCAACCTGCGGCCCTCCAGCTGTTGCAAAACTACATTTCTCAGCATGCCTGGACAGCCTACAGCTATTCGGGCATGCAGGGAGTTGTAGTTTTGCAACAGCTGGAGGTTGAGTATCCCTGCTTTAGAGGGACAGAGTCTACCACAATGAACTGCACCCCCGATCGCTGCTAATTTCCCGAAAGCCTCTCAGACAATGTGGTCACAATTAAAGGGTTAAATATCTATGCTATAGGTTATCGTCGATCACAGACATTAGCTCTGCATGTCTGCTCTAAAGGAGCTAAGTGGACACCATGTTTAAAGTGGTTTTCCAGGCTTAGGCTAGGTCATCAATATGAGATTGGTGGGGGTGCCGGGTGTCGGGTGTATTAAGAGAAGGCACCCAGCGATGGTTCAGTCCATCCTATGGTTATAGCTTATCACCACAGTTTGGTCTAGGACATGGGTCAGCAACCTCAGGCACTCCAGCTGTTGTGAATCTACAACTCCCAGCATGCTTCTTTCCCTTGTATGTGAGCTAAAAAACAACAGCTTAGCAAGTGTACAGGCTGAGAGTTGTAGTTTCAGTGTAGTTGGAGCGCCTGAGGTTGCTGGCCCCTGGTCTAGGTTATATAAAGTCCAAAAGTTAGGGGAGGGGAGATTGTTACCTTTCCCTATGTATACAGGGACCATACCCTAGTATCTGATCGGTGGGAATCTGACACCCGGGACCCTGCCGATCATCTGTTTGAGAAGGCCGTGGCGCTACTGCGAGTGCTTTGCCAAGCCCAGTAAAGACACAATCATCAGTCACATGGCCTAGTCACAGCTCAGCCTCATATAAGTGAATGGGGCTAGGCTGCGATAACAAGCACAGCCACTATCCATTGTACGACCTTTCCATTTTCTAACAGCTATATCTCCCGATGTAGTAGAGATAATGCTGTGATTCTGGCATTATTTGAAAGCTTAAAATGCAAGCTTTAAAATAAGATCACATCTATAGCTGCTACCATTCACAAAATATGAGCAGCTAAAGCAGCCCCCCTTCAGTCTGAAGGAGGAGGGGGGCAGTTGTAGAGTAGACAGCCTGCAGGAGGAAATATATATATGTATATATACATTTGTCATATTTGTACTGACCCACAGAATAGGAATATTATGTGAAAGCCGTGAATTTCACAAAATAATGTTAAAAATTGTTGTGTTTTTATCCCCCCCCAAAAAAAAAATAACATAGCAAAACTTATTTAATACATTATATGTACCCCAGAATGGTTCAGAAAAAAAATATACAAATCAACCTGCAAAGTGAAAAAAAAAAAAAGGGAGGAAACTGGACCTTAAGGTTAAGATTAGTTATTTCATGAAGGTGTTAAAAATGCAGTTGTTTACTTCAGACGTATATATTAACCCCATAAGGACCTCTGACGTATATGTTGGTCATAAGTCTGGCCACTAAACATGGCGTCCGTTTGCATGTGCAGCGGGCGCCATAGCCGCCGGGTTTCTGCTATTTTAAATAGCAGAGACCCGCGGCACATGTAGCCATAAGGCTGATCGCATACATTTTACCCTTCAGATGCCGTGGTCAAATCAGTCCAGAAGAGGAAGTCGCGCACTTCCGCTCAGATAACAGCGTTCGTCGACTTAGATCGGGGAACCTATTACATTGCTGAAATAGCCCGAAGCCTCAAGCAGGCCACTAGGTGGCAGCATTGTATTGCTATATTCCAAATGAAGTGTTCAATGATGGCTATATAATACTACAAACACAAAGGGGGGAGGGGTGGGGGGTCAGCACATCCCAATGCGCAGGTGTACGTTGCTTGTGGCTGCAAATATATATCATGAAAACACATAGTGCAACAGCACTCTACAGACTAAATAGAGTACAAAAGTATATTACATTGCAAATGCTATGCTAATAACTTAGAGATGCTTAGCAAATACATTTTGTACAAAATCATTTGAGCCCGACTTCCTGGATTTCATGGTCGCTGTCATGGCACCCAACAGGTGAGCTTTAGTGTTAGGACCCGTCTTATAGAGATCGCCTTGGCGTGCGGCAGATGGGCTCAAATGATTTTGTACAAAATGTATTTGCTAAGCATCTCTAAGTTATTAGCATAGCATAGCATTTGCAATGTAATATACTTTTGTACTCTATTTGGTCTGTAGAGTGCTGTTGCACTGTGTTTTTTAATGATGGCTATATAGCCATCAATGAACACAATGAGCAATCTAATGATTGCCAGTTATTGTCACCCAAGGTGACTTAAAGTGGAAAAAAAGTGAAAAAATATTTTTTTTACAAATATAAAAAAAAAATAAAAATTCTAAATAACCCCACTTTCCTTAAAAAAAAAAAGAAAATACTTAAAAAAAAACCAAAAAAAAACATCATGGGCATCGTCGTGTGCGAAAATGCCCATACAATTAAAATATAACAATATTAAATGGCATACAGCAAATGCCGTAACGGGAAGAAAATAAAAACAGACAATTTGCCATTTTTTGTCACTTCAACTACCTAATAATTTTTTTAAATTAAAAGTTGCACACACTTCAAATTGGTATCACTGAAAAGAACAGATCGTACCACGAAAAATGAGCCCTCACACAGCCCCGTACACATAACTACAAAAAAGTTATAGGGGTCAGAATATGGTTATAAAAAAATATATATTTTCCTCAAAAGGTAATTTTTTTTCTAGTAATAAAACGCAAGAAAAATTATACAAGTGTGGTATCGTTGTAACTGCACTGACCTGGTGAATGAAGATAACAGGTCAATTCTACTGCATAGTGAACAGTGTAAAAAAATTAAAATAAAAACCTTTATCAGAATTGCGTTTTTTTCCCAATTCTACCCCATTTGGAAAAAAAATTCCGCTACACGGTATGCAACTGTAAATGGTGCCATTCGAAAGTACAACTTGTCCTGCAAAAATAAGCCCTCATAAGGCTATGTGAATGGAAAAATAAAAAAGTTAAGACTATGGGAAGGCGAGGAGTGAAAAACGAAAACGCAAAAATGGAAAATCTCAAGGTCCTCAAGGGGGTAAAAATGTACAATAAAAAGTTACATTTTCAAGAGGATTTTTTCAGTTTTAACCACTTAAGGACCACAGGTTTATACCCCCCTAGTGACCAGGCCCTTTTTTCCAAATCGGCACTTCACAACTTTAACGGTTTATTGCTCGGTCATGCAACTTACCACCCAAATAAATTTTACCTCCTTTTCTTCTCACTAATAGAGCTTTCATTTGGTGGTATTTCATTGCTGCTGACATTTTTACTTTTTTTTTTATTAATCGAAATTTAACGATTTTTTTGCAAAAAAATGACATTTTTCACTTTCAGTTGTAAAATTTTGCAAAAAAAACGACATCCATATATAAATTTTGCTCTAAATTTATTGTTCTACATGTCTTTGATAAAAAAAAAATGTTTGGGTAAAAAAAATATGGTTTGGGTAAAAGTTATAGCGTTTACAAACTATGGTACAAAAATGTGAATTTCCGCTTTTTGAAGCAGCTCTGACTTTCTGAGCACCTGTCATGTTTCCTGAGGTTCTACAATGCCCAGACAGTAGAAACACCCCACAAATGACCCCATTTCGGAAAGTAGACACCCTAAGGTATTCGCTAATGGGCATAGTGAATTCATAGAACTTTTTATTTTTTGTCACAAGTTAGTGGAAAATGATAATTTTTTATTTTTTTTTCTTACAAAGTCTCATATTCCACTAACTTGTGACAAAAAATAAAAACTTCTATGAACTCACTATGCCCATCAGCGAATACCTTGGGGTGTCTTCTTTCCAAAATGGGGTCACTTGTGGGGTAGATATAGTGCCCTGGCATTTTATGGGCACGAATGCTTGAGAAGTAGTTTGAAATCAAAATGTGTAAAAAATGACCGGTGAAATCCGAAAGGTGCTCTTTGGAATGTGGGCCCCTTTGCCCACCTAGGCTGCAAAAAAGTGCCACACATGTGGTATCACCGTACTCAGGAGAAGTTGGGGAATGTGTTTTGGGGTGTCATTTTACATATTCCCATGCTGGGTGAGATAAATATCTTGGTCAAATGCCAACTTTGTATAAAAAAAATGGGAAAAGTTGTCTTTTACCAAGATATTTCTCTCACCCAGCATGGGTATATGTAAAATGACACCCCAAAACACATTACCCAACTTCTCCTGAGTACGGAGATACCACATGTGTGACACTTTTTTGCAGCCTAGGTGGGCAAAGGGGCCCACATTCCAAAGAGCACCTTTCGGATTTCACCGGTCATTTTTTACACATTTTGATTTCAAACTTCTTACCACACATTTGGGCCCCTAGAATGCCAGGGCAGTATAACTACCCCACAAGTGACCCCATTTTGGAAAGAAGACACCCCAAGGTATTTCGTGATGGGCATAGTGAGTTCATGGAAGTTTTTATTTTTTGTCACAAGTTAGTGGAATATGAGACTTTGTAAGGAAAAAAATAAATAAAAAATAAATCATCATTTTCCGCTAACTTGTGACAAAAAATATAAAATTCTAGGAACTCGCCATGCCCCTCACGGAATACCTTGGGGTGTCTTCTTTCCAAAATGGGGTCACTTGTGGGGTAGTTATACTGCCCTGGCATTTTCCAGGGGCCCTAATGTGTGGTAAGTAGGTAAATGGCCTGTGAAATCCTAAAGGTGCTCTTTGGAATGTGAGCCCCTTTGCCCACCTAGGCTGCAAAAAAGTGTCACACATGTGGTATCGCCGTATTCAGGAGAAGTTGGGCAATGTGTTTTGGGGTGTCTTTTTACATATACTCATGCTGGGTGAGAGAAATATCTTGGCAAAAGACAACTTTTCCCATTTTTTTATACAAAGTTGGCATTTGACCAAGATATTTATCTCACCCAGCATGGGTATATGTAAAATGACACCCCAAAACACATTGCCCAACTTCTCCTGAGTACGGCAATACCAGATGTGTGACACTTTTTTGCAGCCTAGGTGGGCAAAGGGGCCCACATTCCAAAGAGCACCTTTAGGATTTCACAGGTCATTTACCTACTTACCACACATTAGGGCCCCTGGAAAATGCCAGGGCAGTATAACTACCCCACAAGTGACCCCATTTTGGAAAGAAGACACCCCAAGGTATTCAATGAGGGGCATGGCGAGTTCATAGAATTTTTTTTTTTTTGGCACAAGTTAGCGGAAATTGATTTTATTTATTTTTTTCTCACAAAGTCTCCCTTTCCGCTAACTTGGGACAAAAATTTCAATCTTTCATGGACTCAATATGCCCCTCACGGAATACCTGGGGGTGTCTTCTTTCCGAAATGGGGTCACATGTGGGGTATTTATACTGCCCTGGCATTCTAAGGGCCCTAAAGCGTGAGAAGAAGTCTGGAATATAAATGTCTAAAAAATTTTACGCATTTGGATTCCGTGAGGGGTATGGTGAGTTCATGTGAGATTTAATTTTTTGACACAAGTTAGTGGAATTTGAGTCTTTGTAAGAAAAAAAATATAATTTCCGCTAACTTGGGCCAAAAAAATGTCTGAATGGAGCCTTACAGAGGGGTGATCAATGACAGGGGGGTGATCAATGACAGTGGGGTGATCAATGACAGGGGGGTGATCAGGGAGTCTATATGGGGTGATCACCCCCCTGTCATTGATCACCCCCCTATAAGGCTCCATTCAGATGTCCGTATGTGTTTTGCGGATCCGATCCATGTATCCGTAGATCCGTAAAAATCATACGGACATCTAAATGCAGCCTGACGGGGGGGTGATCAATGACAGGGGGGTGATCAATGACAGGGGGGTGATCACCACAGTCATTGATCACGCCCCTGTAAGGCTCCATTCAGACGTCCGTATGCGTTTTGCGGATCCGATCCATCTATCAGTGGATCCGTAAAAATCATGCGGACATCTGAATGGAGCTTTACAGGGGGGTGATCAATGACAGGGGGGTGATCAGGGAGTCTATATGGGGTGATCACCACAGTCATTGATCACGCCCCTGTAAGGCTCCATTCAGACGTCCGTATGCGTTTTGCGGATCCGATCCATCTATCAGTGGATCCGTAAAAATCATGCGGACATCTGAATGGAGCTTTACAGGGGGGTGATCAATGACAGGGGGGTAATCAATGACAGGGGGGTGATCAGGGAGTCTATATGGGGTGATCACCACAGTCATTGATCACGCCCCTGTAAGGCTCCATTCAGACGTCCGTATGCGTTTTGCGGATCCGATCCATCTATCAGTGGATCCGTAAAAATCATGCGGACATCTGAATGGAGCTTTACAGGGGGGTGATCAATGACAGGGGGGTGATCAGGTAGTCTATATGGGGTGATCACCACAGTCATTGATCACGCCCCTGTAAGGCTCCATTCAGACGTCCGTATGCGTTTTGCGGATCCGATCCATCTATCAGTGGATCCGTAAAAATCATGCGGACATCTGAATGGAGCTTTACAGGGGGGTGATCAATGACAGGGGGGTAATCAATGACAGGGGGGTGATCAGGGAGTCTATATGGGGTGATCACCACAGTCATTGATCACGCCCCTGTAAGGCTCCATTCAGACGTCCGTATGCGTTTTGCGGATCCGATCCATCTATCAGTGGATCCGTAAAAATCATGCGGACATCTGAATGGAGCTTTACAGGGGGGTGATCAATGACAGGGGGGTAATCAATGACAGGGGGGTGATCAGGGAGTCTATATGGGGTGATCACTACAGTCATTGATCACGCCCCTGTAAGGCTCCATTCAGACGTCCGTATGTGTTTTGCGGATCCGATCCATCTATCAGTGGATCCGTAAAAATCATGCGGACATCTGAATGGAGCTTTACAGGGGGGTGATCAATGACAGGGGGGTAATCAATGACAGGGGGGTGATCAGGGAGTCTATATGGGGTGATCAGGGGTGATCAAGGGTGAATAAGGGGTTAATAAGTGACAGGGGGGGGTGTAGTGTAGTGTGGTGCTTGGTGCAACATATTACTGAGCTACCTGTGTCCTCTGGTGGTCGATCCAAACAAAGGGGACCATCAGAGGACCAGGTAGCAGGTATATTAGACGCTGTTATCAAAACAGCGTCTAATATACCTGTTAGGGGTTAAAAAAAACACATCTCCAGCCTGCCAGCGAACGATCGCCGCTGGCAGGCTGGAGATCCACTCTCTTACCTTCCGTTCCTGTGAGCGCGCGCGCCTGTGTGCGCGCGTTCACAGGAAATCTCGGGTCACGCGAGATGACGCCAATCGGCGTTAGTGTGACCTGGGAGCGCCGCAGAGATGACGCCTTTCGGCGTTAGTGTGACGGTAAGTGGTTAATGTGAATTTTTGTGAAGTTGAACAACTTTAGATTTCCTATCTGCCAAGTCTATTTTCCATCTCTCCACTAGATGTCCTTCCAGATATAGCAAACAGAGATACAGTGCAGCGAGTCAGCGACAAAGAGGATAATATTTATGAGAAAGATAAACCTAAAGGGCACCTGTGAGAAAGTTCCTTTCTCCATCTGAATTGCTTCATTGTATGTAATACAATTTTGCTTTCAATATTTTTATTGTATTTTATTTTCCATTTTTGTATTTTTGTTTCTTACTCCCCCCTAGTTTTGAGCGAATCGAAGTCGACGCCGATCCAAATTTCACGATAAATTCGGTTTGCCACAAAGCCAAATTTCCTCATGCTTCGTGGTAGCAAATCGATTTTACCAGAGATAGTGTAAAAAAATAAAATAAATCATACTTACCTCATCCATTTGCTCGCAAAGGGCCAGCCATGGGCATCTTGCTTGAAGATCTCGCATGAAATCCTGTGCATGGTGACACATGATGTGACTTCATCACAGGCCGTGCGAGATTTCGCGCCAGATCTTCAATCAAGATGGACGGCCGGCGGCCCATCGTGAGCAAATGGATGAGGAAAGCATGATTGCACCCACTACTTACAAAGAAATGCGCTTTATGACAAAGTAATTTGTCACAAAGCAAATTTTTTGTAAAATTCAGCGATGCAGCCAAATCGAATTTTGGAATACTTCACTCATCTCTACTCCCCACCTTAAATTTTTTTTCTCTTGACATAAGTGCTTATTTTTGCGAGACAAGTTACACTTTCTAATGGCACAATTTAATATTGCATATGATGTAGTGAGAAGCTTGAAAAAAATTCCAAATGTGGTGAAATTGAAAAATAAAATTGTGGGGCTTTTTTACAGTGTTTTAACTGTGGTAAAACTGACCAGTTCCCTTCATTCTCTAGGTCAGTATGACTACAATGATACTACATTTATATAGTTTTTCTTGTGTTTTAATAAAAATAAAGAAATAAAAAAATTATTTTCATCACCATATTCTGACCTCCATAGCTTTTTTACAGTTACGTCTACGGTGCCGTCTGAGGTCTCCATTTTTGCAGGATGATCTGTAGTTTTTATTGATACCATTCTGGGTGTGTTTACATCACTTTTTATACTTTTTTTTTTTTTTTTGGGGGGGGGGGGGAAGAAGCAATAAAGAAAACAGCGAATTGGCCATTTTGATTTTTTCCGTTATGCCATTCACTGTATGGGATACAATTTTTTCATTTAAAGGGGTTGTCCGGGTTCGGTGATTATTAGTAAATAGGCTGCTTTTCACTAACAGCCTACATATATGTGGGTTCTACCTTTATTTCTTTATTCTGATGCCCCCATTCCTCAGACTGGATTTGCGGACCGGAAGTGTTATTTTTGTTCAGCTGGTGACGTACCGGACTCCTTACTGGTGTGCTAAGCCTCGTCTTCCGCTTAGCAGAGAGCCCGGTGACGTCACCGGCACAGAGAGGCGTTCTGGAGTGCTCAAGGAGGCTGTTTTGTAGGAGGGAACTGGCATCGCTAAAGAACGCCCCTCTGTTACGTCACCGGGCACAGAGGGGCGTTATTCTGGGCTGAAGGAGGTTGATTTGGAGGCAGGGAACGCTGCTGTTTAGCATAGTGCACGCCTCTCATCTGCATGTACACCGCATGAATTCGGTAAGCACGCCTCCCATGTCCTGTAGACACGCCTCCCATGATTGGGATCGAGACGTCAATCTACAGAGTCGCACTGCCTTGCGGGACCCATAAGGCAGTGCGGCAGGAAATGACATAGAGGGAGCGCTGCAATGTAAACATTACCGAGCGCAGCTTCGGGGACCTGGAGGAGTGAAAAAAAAAACTGGGAACCTTCAGGGGGACCTTACAGATACATTTAACGGTGAATACTAATGTTAGTTAAAAAGACTGTGATCCCGGACAACCCCTTTAAATAGTAAGGGCATTTTTAGACGCAGCAATGCATATGATATATATATTTTTTTATTATTTTGATTTTAGGGAAAGAGGGGTGATTTGAACTTTTCTATTTTTTAAAACTTTTTTTCCTGAGCCCCTAACATGCAATCATTGTGCTGCCACCTGCAGGCCTGAATTGGAATATACCAGTAATATGCCTAGATGTCTAGTACAGGCTCTGGCTTATTACTGCAATGGAATGTCTTCCCCGATCTCAGCCAGGGGGAGGAGTTTCTGCTCAGAAAGCGCACGCTTCCAGGTTTTTTGCCTTTCAGATGACGTGGTCACATTTGACCGCGGCATCTAAGACTAAGTCTACACGATGACATTTGTCGCGCGACATTTTGCCGAACCAATGTCACGTGACAATTTTTATAATGGTAGTCTATGGTGTCGCACTGCGACATGCGACTGTCGCGTTGCAGTCGCAGGATGTCGCAGTGCAACACCATAGACTACCATTATAAAAAATGTCGCGCGACACATGTTGCAGTGTAGTTGTGCCCTATGTGTCGCGCAATACATGTTGTCTAGACCTAAGGGTTTAAATGTCCGCAATTGTCATTACAGCCCCGGGTGTCTGCTGTGTGAAACAGAAGGCACCTGATAACTATGCCGTTCGCTCCGGAGTGGGCACCATCTTTAAAGAACCGACATCCCAACGGCAGATGTTGGGAAGGGGTTAATGAATGAACATTCATAGGGTGACCATAGTTATTTCTTTCCCAGACATGTCCTCTTTCTGAGACCTAAAATAATTTTCTGCCAGGGACGAGATTTATAAATTACCAAAAATGTGCGGAATTCTCAAGGGGGGGGCCTATAATTTGCTACAGAGCAAGGGCTGAAGGACCTGTGATGATGTCACCATCATGTTATCAGTGTAGATAGGGGCAGAGTTCAGCAGTGGAGAGTAGAAGTAGTAAGACCTGTGATGATGTCAGCTGTAGTTGGAGTTCTCACCTCTTATACCTCATCCCTGTAATGTCCTCGCTAGAGATGGCCTTGCGGTTCGCCCGCCGATCATGCGAACATATGGAGAAATTTGCATGCGCCATATTTTTTTGCATAGCGCCGAACTTTAACCCATGAAACATCCATCAGGTGGGACAGGACAGCCAATTGAGATGTTTCAGCACATGGACACACCCCCACCCTATAACAGAACCCGATCTGGCAGCCATTTTACATTATGTGTTTTGCCAGTGTAGGGAGAGGTTGCATTTTGGAGCAGGGACCGTTAAGGACACCAAACGCTAGCTAATAGGGCCTCAAAAGTCCTTTTAAGGACTGGTATAGGTGTGCTATCGATAGGTGTGATATACTGAGGGGTGTGATATATTTATAATATAGTTTCTAACATAGAAATGATATTATAGTGCATTTGTATTGTGCAGCAGTTGTGTGCGGTTCTGCTGCGATACCGCAGCTATATAGAAGGGACAAACGCTTTTGGAGTAACTTATTGCAACGGGTGTGATATACCTGTTGCCCCCCAAAAAAACTGCTTGCCGGCTGCGATATACCTTCTTCCACAAAATCCTGATTGAGGGGTGTTATATACCTGTTTCCGCCAAATACTGATTGAGGGGTGCCATATACCTTCTTCCACAAAATCCTGATTGAGGGGTGTTATATACCGGTTTCCGCCAAATACTGACTGAGGGGTGCTATATACCTTCTTCCACAAAATCCTGATTGAGGGGTGTTATATACCTGTTTCCACAAAATACTGATTGAGAGGTGCGATATACCTGTTCCCGCTATGAGGGCTAGCTTTCTTTCAGGGGATCATCCTCACAGGTACGGCTTCAGGACACCAGGTTTCAGGTCCAAACAGTGCATTTATTATAATTATATTATATATAATATTATAATAAACACAGGCTTTAACTAATAAATTTATAATGTGTCTGTCTCACCTTGTGTAACACAGTTCACACCCATGATGAGATGCGGCTTTCCCAGACCAACCTCCAGCAGCCTCCAGGCTGCTCCCACACCAGTGTCTCTTGGGGGATAGTGGTCTCTCAGCCCTCATGGCTCAGACCACACAGAGCCACTCCAGCCTTCTGTGTGCAAGTCCCCACCCCCTCTCACTCTGAGGATTCCTTTAACCCCAGGTGATTACTGCACCTGGTTTTGCTTCAGACCTGGTGATTGTGCATTCACTTGAATGGGTATGCAAATCCAGAGATGCGGAATGGTGCGGAACGGAAGCACGGAACGGAACCCTGCAGAAGCACTACGGAGTGCTTCCGGGGGGTTTCGTCCCGTACTTCCGTTCCACAAAAAAATAGAACATGTCCTATCTTTTTGCGGAACGGCCGGATCGCGGACCCATTAAAGTGAATGGGTCCGCGATCCGCTGTGGCTGCCCCGCTGATTGCGGCCCACAGCAAGACCACGGGGTGCACAGGGGGCCTATCTCCCCTAACAACCATGAGACCTGTTACTGCCTCACACTGCCAAATACTGATTGAGGGGTGCTATATACCTGTTTTCGCCAAATACTGATTGAGGGGTGCCATATACCTTCTTCCACAAATATTGCTTTTCTCTACAGACTTAGGCAGAGGGTCATTTAGAAAATGACAGGCAGAGGAAGAGGCAGACCGTTCCGCAGGGATGGTATGGGTCGGGCAGGTGCACAGGCCGGAGCCTAAGTGGGAAGTTGGAGAAGGCGCACCAGAGTTGGTTGAGTGGCTCACTCAGCCTTCCACTTCTACACCCTCCTCACTCTCTGCTGTGTGCACCCCTAAAGACACCACCACCACAACCTTCATAGCCCCTCCACTCAAGTCAGAGGAATTATTTTCCTTATCCATTCCCAGACCTTACCGATAGACGTCATGTGGGTGCCCACGAGAGAGGAAGAGAAGGCGAGTTCAGAGGGAGAGACGGAGCAGCAGAAAGGGAGGAGAAGCAGGCAGAGCTCGCAGTGCACAGGTGGCAAAAAGCAGACTGCAAATGTATCTGGAGCGAGCCATCCACCATGCACGGTCACATCTGGCGCTCCCAGGACGCCGGCACATGGCTCCGCAGTGTGGGCTTTTTTTAAAGTGTCAGCTACTGAAAATAGTAATGCCATCTGCAGCCTGTGCTGTCAATGCATAAGTCGCGGTAAGCCCAACACTCACCTAGGGACGACCGCCTTAAGAAGGCACCTGGCCTCCCATCACCGAGCCCATCGGGAGCAACACCGTTAGAACCCACAAAGCCACACTCCGGCGCTCCAAGTCCTGCCTTTTCTCCTTCTCCTCTTTCCTCCCATTTGTCCTCCACTCCACCTTCCCCCGTGCCGTTGTCGCGTTCATCTGGCACAAGGCAGGCTTCCGTGGCCCAAATGTTAGAGCGTGAAAAAATTATGACGCTGGATAATCCTCTTGCCCAACGGCTGACCCTTGGCTTGTTGGAACTGCTAGTCCGCCAACTACTGCCATATAAAATTGGTGGACTCGGAGGCCTTTATAAAATTTGTGGCCATTGGCACACCGCAATGGAAGGTCCCCAAAAGGAAATATTTCTCCCAGAAGGGCATCCCTTAACTATATGGCCACGTTCAGCGGCAAGTTAATATATCTCTAGCACACAGTGTCGGTGCCAAGATACATCTGACCACAGACACGTGGTCTAGCAAACACGGACAGAGAAGGTACATAACTTTTACTGCCCACTAGGTGAACCTTCTGACGGCTGTCAAGCATGTAACCCGTGGCACCCATGTGGATTTGGTGTTACCGCCACGGATTACATGCAGGCCTGCCTCTTCTCCTCCTCCTACTCCATCCTCCGTCTCCTCCTCGGCTGACTCCTCCTTTTCCACTGCTACCGCCTCTGCACCCCACAAGCTCCCCAGCACCTATTCGACGTGCCAGGTGAGACGTTGCCATGCTGTGCTGTGGCTGTTGTGCCTGGAAGCCAAGAGCCACACCGGGCCTGCACTGCTTTCGGCTCTGCGGTCACAGGCCGATCAGTGGCTAACCACTCTTAATTTGACAGTTGGTAAAGTGGTGTGCAACAACGGTGCCAATCTGCTGAGCGCGCTGAAACAGTGCAAAATGACACACACGCCGTGCATGGCACACGTCCTGAACATAGTCGTGCAGCGATTCATTGCCAAATACCCCAGGGTCCAGGATGTCTTGCGGCAGGCCAGGAAAATCTCTGGCTATTTTAGAAGATCTTACACAGCCATGGCTCACCTTGCTGACGTTCAGCGGCGACACCACTTGCCCGTCAGATGTCTGATTTGTGACTGCCCAACGCGCTGGAACTCCACCTTGAATACTCTTGATAGGCTGCTCCAACAGAAATGTGCCGTTAACGACTACCTGTACGAACTCTGCGGCAGGACAGGTTCTGGGGAGCTTGTTTTTTTTTCACTGCGCCAGTAGCTGCTCATGCGCAACGCAATCAGCAGCCATTTGATGAGATAACCAAACTAGTCAGTCGCAGCCTGGGCACCATCAGTGACATCATACCTTACGCCTTCTTTCTAGAGCGTGCATTGCGTTGTGTCAATGATCAAGCCGTCGAGGAGCAGGAGCAGGAAGATAAGGAAGTCGCAATGCTGAATAAATTCCCAAGGGGGGGCTACTCCATCTGAGACAAGTCAGCAGGAGTCTGAAGAGGAGTCAGAGGAGGATGGTGACTAGGGGGGAAAAGGAGGAGGAGGAGCAAGAAGAGCAGGCTTTAAACTTTTTTGGGATCCCTGGTGTTGTCCGTGGCTTGGGGGGAGGAGACCGAGGGCGACATTCTCCTGGGCGATAAGCAGCAGCCAGGGTGATCCACCGTTTCCAATTTAGTGCAAATTGGGGCCGTCATGCTCCAGTGTTTGAAGAGGGACCCCCGTATAAAAAGCATAAAGGTCAAGGACCGGTACTGGGTGGCAACGTATTTAGACCCCGGTACAAACACAAAATGGCGGACATGTTACCAGCATCACAGAGGGCTGTCAGAATGCAGCATTTCCAGGCCTTGCTGTGAGAGATGCTGCATTCTGCTGTTGCGGGCACGGGCAGAGGAATTTCCACCCACAGCAAAACAGGTGCGGGTATCAATCCTACCACGCCTGCAAAAAGAGGGCGGTTTGAAGATGTGTTGGTCACTTCGGATATGAGGTCATTCTTGCAGCCAACCCATCGACAGCCACCCTCCGGATCCAGCCTCAGGGAATGCCTAGACCGACAGGTGTACGACTACATCGGGTGAACGGCCGATGTGGACGCTCTGAGAAGCGAGGAACCCTCTGACTACTGGGTGTGCAGGCTTGACCTGTGGCCAGAGATGGCACAATTTGCCATGAAACTCTTGGCTTGCCCCTCGTCGAGTATCCTGTCCGAAAGGACGTTCATCGCAGCAAAGGGGGATCGTGACCAATAAGCGCACTAACCTAGCTCACTTTTAAAAATAATTGGAGGCATGGATCTCGGAGGAATTCAACACCTGTGATGAACACGTGTAATTGAGTTTCCTCATGTCAGCCCACACATATCCGCCACAACACAGAACAAAGAATGGTCCTTGGGTTATGTATATACAGCGGCATAAAAGACCTTTTATATCAGGTGAATGCCTAATTTTTGGGGCCTGTACTGGCCGACAGTTACATATTTATCCTGTGACCGCCTAATGCACCGCCAGCCACAGAATCCAAAGTTCTTTGCTGTCAGGTGAATGCCTATTGCCTAATTTTTGGGGCCTGTACTGGCCGACAGTTAAAAATATTTTTTTTTATCTCTAGCCACATAATCACACCACTGTCTCACTCCTCTGCCTCTCATTATGGTGGCGTATGAACCGCATTCACCATAAGGACTTTCTAATGTCATTGTCATGTGACTGTGCCCCCCACCCCGTATTGTGCTCCTCACCCCGTACTGTGCCCACTTATACCCTGCATTGTGCCTTCTTGCCACACCCTGTGCAGTGCCCCTAGTCATTCCCTGTACTGTGCCCTCTTATACCCTTTTATCCCGTCACGGTATGGCGGTGTTATCCGGTCACTGTACAGAGGTATTATCTGGTCAATGTATGGCGGTGGTATCCAATATCTGGATGGCCATAACTGTATCCCTTTCCCTGCCCACGCCATCCTTTTTTAGACCTGGCATGAGCGGGAAAAATATGCAGATTGCGGTGCTAAGGACCTTAGCGCCACAATCTGTATCAGAAATACGCCTAATATAGATGTATTTCTATATAATAAATGACCACCTAATTGTATTATTATTCGGGGGTAGGGATAATATCTTATATATATTATATAGATTCTAGTGTATTATACTGTGCCCTGTATTTTCCAGAAGAAAATGATTCTTGGGAAACAGTCCTCATCCCTGACCACCAGAACCAGGTAGCGCTCTGTCAGTACATGGCGGCCTCCCCTCTCCGCCACGCTGCTCCGCTGTGTACTGGTGCTTATTCTGACACTAGGGCTGGGTTCACATCCTATTTTGGACATCCATTTAATGCATACCAAAAATGTATGCGTTAACAGATGCCTCAGACTGATGCCGTACAGTGGCGTCCGTTCACCATACAGTTCCATGGTAGAAAAAAAAAATTGGGTTAACATATGCATTTTTTTAATGGACTCTGCACGATACAAAAACGTGGAGTGCTGTACATTTGTATACATCAAACCGATAGGAAATAAAAAATTTCTAGGCTCCAGCAGGGCACATTTTTGAGAGTTTCCCTTTAAGACGCATAAAAATGGCCCCTGATTAAAATACATATTTTTTTGTGGGAATTTTTGCCAATGATCCCCCTCTGGTATATCACTATCCATGTTGTGGAACTATTTGTACACTTCTACTAAGTATTTGGTGGCTGCAAATATGACCTGAAGGTTTTTCACGTTCGCCTGCCATTAAAGTGAATGGGGCCTGCTGCAAACGCGCATTCACAAATCGTCCCGGCCGATGGTCGTCCATCACTAGTCCTCTGATATCAGATAATAACAGCCTAGATATGCTGGAAGTTGTAGTCCTATCCTCTTATCCTCCTCTGATATACAATAATAATGGCTTGGATATGTTGGGAGTTTTAGTCCTTTCCTCTTATAATACTGAGAATTGTAGTTCTCTCCTCTTATACCCCCTCAAGTCTATTTCTATTTTTTTGTACTATGGTTGGACATTAAAGGGGTTATCCCATCATAATGATCACTGTTAAATCTCTTAATGATTTGACAGTGATCATTTTTGTAAATATACTTTATTAACAAATTCCCACCGAGGATAAAATTCATCCCCACTTACCTTATTGTTGTGACTCGGTCTCCCCTGGTTACGACCACCGCTCTTCTGCAAAATCCCGATGGTCGCGCTTGCCCAGAAGACTCCTTCTTTTCTCCCGGCCGGGCCACTCGCTGTCCTGAACGCGCACGCTGCCGCGCATGCGCGACGGTGACTTCTTCCCGGCCAGAATAGTACAGAGCTGCGAACGCGCATGCCGGCTCTGTACTATACTGGCCAGAAATAAGTCACCATGGCGCATGCACAGCGGCGTGCGCGTTCAGTCCAGTGCGCGGCCCGGCCAGGAGAAGACTTCAATCAAGATGAAGCCCGCCCCCAGCCAGAATCCAGGAAGTGAACGGCGCGGTGGCAGCAGGTAAGTATAAAAACGCAAAGTGGGATAACCCCTTTAACTATGTTTCATTGGCTGTGTATTGTAACTGCACAATGGCAATAAAGTTGAATCTAATATAATCCTTGTAATGTCCTCTGATATCACATAATACCAGCCTGGACTTGCTGAGAGTTGTAGTCCTCTCCTCTTATACCTCCTCCCTGTAATGCCCTGGTCACTGATACTGTATATAGGTTACGGTGTCCATTCTGTGTGTTGTATCATTATCTACCGTTAACATGAATATCTGAGAAGAAGACCATATTCTCAGTACAATAGAAGAAAAAGCAAAGTCCTCATCACATACTCCTAAACATTAGAAAAACATTCTTGAACAAGAAAGACTGATGGCCGTGTTCGACAGTAAATGAAGACCATTGGGAGAAGGTGGAAGTAACCTTGACAATCTATCTCCTAGCAAAATCAAAGACCCACTTAGGGTTTTTCAGTCTAGCAATGAGCGCAGATGGGCAATAACAGCATATTAATTGGCGCTTGTTATCTGTATTTACATGCAGCAATCATTGCAAGGTGTTAAAACTAAGGAGTCCTTCAGTGATAGAAGAACCACTGTTTATGAAGAACTCTACAATTGATATGTCTTGACCACACTGGACTCTCCAGTAGCGGTCAAGTCATGGAGAGGGCAGGTAGATGCCACCTGATGTTCTGACCTACGGATCAGTCTATTATTCTACATAGTGGCTGAGGTTACGTACCAGGGAATTTTGGTGTTCCTGCTCTGGACCCCAAGGTGCTTGTGCTCATGCTAAGGGCAAATTGAAAGGGCATAAAGTTGGAGAGGCTCCAAAACTAGATGAGCACTGGACAATTTTTCTTGTTTTTTGTGCCTTTTATTAATGTAAGTTCTATTGTAACATCTGTTTTCTACATGGCACCACTGGTATATTCTAGAATTTATTCCATCACAATATCCGAATGGGCTATTTATAGAAGTCCTGACAGAAATGGTTGGCTTCACATGGCACTTTGAGGGCATTTTTAACCTTTAAAAACCGAGTGAGCACATACTACCATAGTTGTTAGTGAAAGGGACACATACTGTACATGCGCTACAGCAAATATGGTTCCTACGGATGAACGAACTTCATATTTTGAAGTTCGTGTTCGGGTTACCATGGACCATAACGCAATTCCATGACGGAATGCATAATGGAATGCCTTTAGAGGCATTCCGTTATTCATTCTGTCATAATAGAAGTCTATGGCCTGCATAACAGGTCCGTCCGGTTTTCGTTATGCTGGGGTCCTCCCAACAGAAACAATTCTGGAAATATTTAAGAAACATATTTTGTACAGTTTTGATTGCCCCATTTTAACATAGATTCCCTCATGTGTGAGCCAGCCTTAGGCCTCATGCACATTTCTGTTTTTGTTTGACATCCATGGAAAATCCACCCATGTTTCAACCGTGAAGATCTCCATAAAGAATCCATGTTTGGTCTATGTCTGTTTTTTGCCCTCCGTGTGTGTCATCTGCATTCCACAGACACTGCTCAAAGTTAATTTCCAGAGCATCCCCTACCAATGGTCTGTGAAAAACCACGGATGCCATCCCTATTGTTTCAGTGGTTTGTCATGGACCCAATGACTTCAATGGCCGTGTTTGGTCCACATCACAGACCAAAGTAGTGCATGTCTCCATTGTTTTTCGATTGAGACATTATTCTGGTTGCCCAGGAAACTAGTTTCCTCTGTATTCTCACTGGAATCATCGGCATTGCCATTTTAATGTCATGAAAATATATTGTGTCAATCATGTTCCATCATAGAAACAATCATGTTTTCCAGTGTTATATTATGGGGCAAAAATGAGTAATTGCTTTGCACCACAGATGTCATTGCTGTCGTTGCAGGAGGCTGGGTCCTAAACAGATTGGCATGGGAGCAGGCAAGGGTAAGTCAGAGATGGGAGAAGAAAAAAAAGAGGGTTAGTCACTGGACCTTCAAGAAGAGGGTCCGGGAATAACTTCGCAGGGCGCCAAAAGGAAGGCAGACAGTGTAAAAAAAAGGGGGCAAAGGAAGGTTTTAATAGATTGGACAAAGATATATATTGGACAAAATTATTGGTAGAGCATAGGTGGGCAGGCTGCCAATGGTCTCAACCTAACCCTGATGCCCTCAGGGTAGGTGATAGGGAAGAAAAGTAGTGTTGCATAGAAACGCTAAAAAGGACCGGAGAGGAGGCACTAAAATCCCTAGGATCTAGGACTTGGATCGTAAAAATCCCTAAAATAGAATCTATGAAGTTTGTAAAAACAAGTGGAGTAGCAATACTTACACACTCTTAGGATATATATACTCTCAGGATCAGAACATATAAAGTCAAATGATGGTATAAATAATAACGTATAAAATCAAAAATAACATATAAAATAAAAATATTAGTGACTCACTTCACCCAGGAGGGTAATATGGGATAAAGCTCAAGACACCCACATCACACCTCCTGCGCCTGGGTCGCCCGTAGAGATGTCAGAATCGAACAATGACCACTCCGGAGTCTATTTTCTTTTCTTTTATTCCAAACCCAGGGTAGGGGACTGAACAGCTCAACGCGTTTCGGGGCCTCTTAATGGGTCCCCTTCATCAGGAGAAGATATAGTAACAATGAAAAACAATGGTGTTTAAATAACAGAAAAAAACGCCAAAATGCTTCCAGTGACGTCACTTCCGGTGTCCGCATGCGTTCCACAGTGGAACGCACCGGAAATTATGCCCTACGAGCCGTCAGGTAACAGGATTATAATGCAAGTTGATATACAGGTTTAACATAAATTGTTCTAAATACATGTGGGGATAATGCGTGATATCCGAGTGCAGCGATCCTCGGGTATCTCTACTGGTCTCATCATCGAGTATGGTGCGCTCCCTGTGGAACGCATCTCGGACTTCCGGTGCGCTCCACCGTGGAACGCACCCGAACCGGAAGTGCGCTCGAAAGTGGACAACTCGTTTTTTCTTTTGTATACAACACCTAAGAAGTGGCGGTCCCTAAAGAATAAGGTACCATGTGGCCCAAATAAGTATTTTTATTAAAAGTATCGCTACCGAAGAATGGTAGGGGCGAGGTCACGTGATCGAGTACACCGTCACATGATCGGGATCCCATATCGCCGGTCTAAACCTGTTGGGCACTAGCAGGACATGGCGAACCTTAACCCTATATATTCCAATTTTATTAAAAATCATTATAAAATCTGGGGGGCTAGCCTATCATACAAAATACAAAACAAATAATAAATGGTTATAACAAATATAAATATTAGTAGATAGTTTATAAAAGTATCAATATCAATACTAATTTATAATAATTGTCAATAACAATAATTTCAAAAAAATGGGCATAAGAGTCAAAATAAAACTGAAAGATAAATGTAAAGATTGTGGAAAACAGCCATATTCAAGCGAATAATCAAAAAGTGGATTACATCTACAAATGGATCATTCATCCATTTGAAGGAAGAGTAAGAGGATCTGAAAAATAAAATAAGTATCTCAATTATGAGCTAAACACATATAATTCACATAAAAAAATAGCATCAGCAAGTAAAAAAACCGGCAAAGTATAAAAAATGTACATAATAAAAAATATATGAAAAAATATATATATAATGAAAAATTTAATTGATTATCGTGGGCATACCATATATGATCGAATTTAAAAACGTTTTGGTAAGGCAACTCTGTGCGTTTTGAGATATGAGGCTTGATGGAAGATATAGTGTTTATGCAACTCAAACACATGTATGGGCCTGGGGAGACGTATATCTGATTATATGTGTACCAACCCCAAAGATTATGAACATGTTAAGGGTGTGCCAACAGTATTCCTTTAGTAGTTTGAGTACTCTAAACTTTCGTTTAGGCCGAAAGGGGATAGAGTATTCAGTGTAAATATCCAATACATTTCCTTCCGACATAACTGTTGGTAGGATGAAGTGATGGTTTCAAGGGGAGTAACTGTAAGATCAGTTACAGAGCCATCATGTCGTTCAGAAAAATGGCGCGATACGCTATGTGTTGGAACTTTGCGTTTAATGTTTGAACGATGTTCGCACATTCTCTCCCTTAAGGTTTGGGTGGTCCTACCGACAGATTCTATTTTAGGGATTTTTACGATCCAAGTCCTAGATCCTAGGGATTTTGGCGCCTCCTCTCTGGTCCTTTTTAGCGTTTCTACGCAACACTACTTTTCTTCCCTAGCAGGCAAGGGTGCCAGGGAAGCGCCAGGGGATGTGAATATTGTTTTTGTTTTATAACTTTTTGTTAGCTGAGATATTCAGCAGCAATTCCGCAACCTGTGCATATACCCTTAGGTAAGTAAGAATATAGGCGGATTAAAAGGAATCTCATCATTGGTGAATTTTAGAAATATTTTGTGGACATGAGGACATACCCTTACACAGAACTCTACATATACACACAGTACATCCTGAACATGCAGTTTGCTAAGGGAGTTGTCCCACCAGGGCAATCCCTCTCCTCAACACTATTAGGGTATATGGCCATCACTGATGGGGTCCCCTGCTCTGGACCCCTGTATGCACCATCTGCCAACTCTGGCAGGCAACAGCCATGTAACACAACATCTGTACAATGTCTGACCACTGATGTACAGGGAACATCAGCAGCTTACCGGGGGTCTTGAGAGCCAACCTGTAAATAAAGAAACTATCTAATGAGACATGCCCTTTAAGAATTGCATCGAGACCCTGAGGAGCAGTTGCAGAGGATGAGAGTGGTAGTGGCCCAGATGAGGTGTTGTATCACGGTGTACTCCCTCAGGCCATTGCCCCCTGGAATTCGGTGCAGTAGAAAGGTGTTTTGAAGAATCAGAAGTAAAAGTATCCAGCAGTATAAAGTACAAAGTGCAGTTTCTAGCACCAAATGAGGTATGGTGGCTGGATATGTGGCAATTAATTGGCACTTGTGTATATAGGTGTCCACTGTGTTATACAGGCAGGATGTCATTTAGATGATGGGTGTCCAAACAGTTTTTCCCTCACATGCAGCAGGGTCTGTAAATCTGCAGTTTTGTGACTAACATGCTATAGCTTCTGTTAAGGAAGCAATCCCGGTTCTAGGAATCTCTCTGGAGTAGTGTTCTCACAGGAGAACTGGATCAGGTCCCTTGGAGAAGGAGCTAAAAAAAGTGCTTCCTTCCTCCACTTCGGCTCACTTCTACCAAGAGAGGAGGAACCGGTTGGTTAACCCTGTCCCTGCAAACCATGCCTCTCATGTTGGTGTACTGAGCAAAACATATCATTGCAAAATATGACAAAGTATAACAATACATAACACTGAATACCGCGCACTGCCACAATCACTCCTGTTAATCACTACTGGCAAGAGTCCACATACTTATATCGACGTTATCTAACAGGATTACCTTGCCATTAACTTCTCTTCTGCGGTCTCTATTCAGCTCCCTCTACAGGCTTGGTTACAGGGTGTATGTCGGTTACGGTATCTTGTTTATAGCTGGAGCATGCCCCGGCCGGTGGCATTGCTCTTTGCTATTAAGTTAAAAACTTGCGCTCTCGCGGAGCGATACTAGTGACATCACAGTTTGAGCTACGGATTACTGCAAGTACCAAACGCCTAACGCGTTTCAGACAAAGAGTGGCCTTCGTCAGGGAATCAACCTGGCACTATTCGGTACCATCCTTTTATACCTACCCTGTTAACCCTTGATGTCCCGCACTTCATTGTTTCTCATCATGCTTATACTTTAGTAAAAGGCAAATAATTCTATTTCCATATTCAAACCTTTTGGTGCTAATGTGTCCATATTAAAAATCCATTTAGTTTCCATTCTCGACATACATTTAATATAGTCCGCCCCCCCAGTTCATCCTGTTTAAAGGGGTATTCCCATCTTCAGTTTTCATACTTGCCTTCGTCCAGCGCGACGTTCACTTCCTGGATTCGGCTGGGCTTGATTGACGTCTTCTCCATGCTGGGCGTGCGCGTTCGCGGCTCTGTACTATACTGGCCAGGAAGAAGTCATCATGGCGCATGCGCGGCGGCGTGCGCATTCAGGACATTGCGCGGCCCGGCCGGGAGAGAATCTTCAAGCTTCTGCACAAGCGCAGCCCGGCGGGATTCGACAGGAGAGGTGGCCGTAACCAGGGGAGACAAAAGACAACAATCAGGTAAGTGTGGACTTATTTTCTCAAAGGGTGGGAATTGGGTAATAAAATGTATTTAGAAAAATTATTACTGTCAAATCATTAACTGATTTAACAGTGATCATTGTGATGGGATAACCCCTTTATCTATCTCTAATCCATAAAATGTTGTTCGTGCAAATTTTCCTTCACATCTATCTATAAAATGCCTAGATAGTGGATGCCCTTCAAACTTTCTCTGAACATTATATATATGTTCGCCAATTCTTTTTTTGAATTGTCTCTTGTATGTCCAATATAGGTTTTCTTACAGGGGCAAACGATTGCATATATCACCCCCGGCCATTGCATGTTATGTGATCTCTGATGTCATATGCATCTGCATATTCGTCACTCTGTATCTGAAATAGTTTTTTATTTACTTGAGATGTTTTTCACCCCAGGCATTTTTTACACGAAAAGAAGCCTTGTGGTAGGTTTTTATTTTTCACCTTTTCATTCAATATTGCTGCACATTTTTGTGTAGGGGCCACTATATTACCTATGTTTTGTACTTTTCGATATACAAATCTCGGGGCGTCCGGAAATTTACTCTCCTATTATTTTATCTTCCTTTAAAATACTCCAACATTTGTTTACTACCTTTTTGAAGTATCTTATTTGACCATTGTATGGTACAATAATGGACGAAATCTCCTCTTCTCTTCTTGTTTCTGTTTTTTCTCAGCGAACATGTAGAAGTGTGAAATACATTACTAGGAATACCGCAATTCACACAGGCAGCTGATTGCACACATAGTAGTGGATTATTAGCACATATAAACATGTCAGAACTGTGGCGGGATAGAAAAGTGCGGCTACAGAGAGTCCAAATGCTCTTTGGATCCCAGAGGAATATTCAGAGAAATAGACAAGAAGAAAACAACCCCCATTTCCCATTTGTCAGAAGCACATTACAACAGCTTAAATATCTGTTAATCCTGGAAATGAAGGATCTATGGGAAATCACATCCCTGGAAAAATACCTTGAATGGGATATAATTCCAAAGGGGCTTAAAGGGACACTGACAGGCCCAATTAGCATATTTAGGCATATATATGTCAGTACAGGTCTTATAAAGTCTATTAAAATCATCTAAGTATCCCCCCTGTCCACCTTATAAATACCAAAATATTAAGTTTTATAACCTGCTTGTCCGGTCACAAATCTGCCCAAGGGGCGGCGTTTCATCTGAAAATGCGCCCAGCCATCCGCTCCCAACTGCCGTCTGCAGCCCCGCCCAGCTCATCAATATTCACTTCGCTGGGCGGCGGCTACAACTCTCCCGACTCAAGATTCTGCGCACAGCCCATTCGATCCTCTGGGCACGTCCTCCGTCCAATCTTCAGCGCATGCGCCCGGCCGGGGTCACATCGCGCCTGCGTACAGAGCGCTGCAGCCCCTGCTTTATGCGCATGCGCCGGGCACTTGAGTCGGGAGAGTTGTAGCCGCCGCCCAGCGAAGTGAATATTGATGAGCTGGGCGGGGCTGCAGACGGCAGTTGGGAGCGGCTGGCTGGGCGCATTTTCAGATGAAACGCCGCCCCTTGGGCAGATTTGTGACCGGACAAGCAGGTTATAAAACTTAATATTTCGGTATTTATAAGGTGGACAGGGGGATACTTAGATGATTTTAATAGACTTTATAAGACCTGTACTGACATATATATGCCTAAATATGCTAATTGGGCCTGTCAGTGTCCCTTTAAGGTGGAAAAGGTATTGTCGGGTGATATAGGGAACAGTGAAACAATTGAAGAATGGGAACGGATGTTTCATGAGTTTTCTAGAAACGCAATGGGCTTTATCATTAATAAAAGAAGGCAAAGACTGCAAAAAATAAATAGGAACATTAGAGAATTATTTGAAAAATAAAAGATCACCCAAAAATAAAACCACTAGTCGATAGTATAAAAGGAAGGAAGAAATAAAACAGAAAAAAAGAAGGAAATGTAATAGATATTCCCTGCCAATTAACATCAATATGCAGAATAGAGAAAGTGGAATCATGGAAAACTTTAATTCATTTGAGATTGTGGATGGATATATACCGGAGGTTTGTAGTGAACAGGAAGATAATCTATCTATATTGACCACACTCACTGAAGAAGAAGGAAGTAATATTGAGGGCCCAGTTGTCTCATTATCTCCAGAAATAATAATAAAAAGGAAATCTATTCAAAAGGTGCAGGTCCAGAATCGATACGACCCCCTAACCCAGGATAGCTACGAATGGGAGGAAGCAGGGGGAGGAGCGTTGGAGGATTTAATTCTAGTAAGAGCGAACGAGGATTTAAAAAAAATAGAGAAAAGAAAAATGATGAACAAAATCATAGTAAAAATGGCAATGTGAGTGGAAACCAAAAAGAAAAAAGGGAAAAATATTTAAAAAAAGAACACCAGTGCAAGTAGAATTGAGAATAAGAAGAAAAACATGGTAGTCAGAAAAACTGTAAAACAGGATTTTTTCCAGGCCCGAAAAAATGGAAATTCAAAAGGGGAAGTAGAGGAGGGAAACTCGCCAAAAAGAAAACACAACAATGGATAGGGAAAGACAATGAAGATGAAAATATTGGACCAAAAATCTATAATCTAAGTAGACATAAACTAACTAAGGGGGAAGAACAGATTTTGAGAAAGGGTTTAAAATACGCCCCTACCAACTTCTTTTATACGTTTTTAGGCCTTTAGAGGAATAAGGAAATTTATGCGAAAATTGGCCCTCAAAAAAAGTAGATAAGGTCAATGAGGGTAATATAGAATTAGAAGATGGGCACGTACACACCAATTTAAGACCAAAGTCAAAATATCATCCAGTACAGGAATATTCTGCAGCATCTAATACCTTTATGAATCAGGTAACCAAGGATATAAGAAAAATAAAGAAACCAAAAAACCCTAAATATATGAGTAACGTCATAAAAATAGAAAGAGACTCCATTATTGCAATTCAAGAAAACAATAAAATCATTATCCGCCCCGCAGATAAGAGCGGAGGCATAGTAATCCTGAACAGAGATGACTATAATACACAATAGAGGCGCATAACATATTAAGGGATGAAAAACAAAACTTATAAACAATTAAAAAGAGATCCTACCGAATTGTTTAAAAAAAGAACGGAGTGAGTTGGTTTTAAAAGGTAGGAAACAAGGTTTCCTGCACAAACAAGAGGCAGTGTTTATTGATATTAAGCACCCCAAGATCGCAGTTTTTTACCATAACCCTAAAATACACAAAAATATTCAACAACCCCCGGGGAGACCTATAGTCTCCGGAATAGATTGTCTAACCAGTTTCCTGTCAAGGTATGTGGATCAATATCTACAACCCCGCGCCCAGTCCCTTCCCGCATATCTGAAAGACATGAACCATATGTTACAGATTTTGAATAATAAATGGAAACAGGAGTATATAATTGGTACTCTGGATGTAAAATCGCTATACACCGTAATTGAGAATAAACAAGGATGTGAAGCAGCACAATATTTTTTATATAAAAAGGGTGAGATGCAAAAACCACAAATAGAATTTATAGGGGAATGTATAATGTATATTTTAGAGAGGAATTATTTTAAATATAAGGATAATTTTTAGCTCCAGACGTGGGGGACCGCGATGAGGACGAGGTTCGCACCGGGGTTCGCTAATCTATATGTGGGGTGGTGGGAACATATAGCCATACACCCAAATGGCGAGCTCCGGGAGGGCCTCATCCTCTGGCGGCGTCTTATTGACGACGTGCTCTTTATATGGGAGTGAGGGGAAGAAACACTTTGGGATTTAAAAAAATAAAAAATAAAAAATGACTTTTATCTAGAATTTACACCAAACTATAGTAAGAAGGAGGTACATTTTTTAGATTTAACTATCTATATTGAAAAATAAGTAATCTATCCAAAAACTTATAATAAGCCCACGGATGCCAACAGAATTATTTCTAGAGAAAGTTGCAATTTGCCCCAATGGCTTGACAGCATACCTAGAAGCCAATTTTTACACATCAAGAGGAACTGTAGTAAGGTAGTGGAATATGAGAAGGAAGCGGAACATATGCAAAATAAGTTTGCATCAAAGAGGTGCTAATAAAACAATTGAAAAAAGGAATTGGCAAACATATATATAATGTTCAGAGAAAGTTTGAAGGGCATCCACTATCTAGGCATTTTATAGGTAGACATGAAGGAAAATTTGCAGGAACAACATTTTATGGAATAGAGATAGTTAAACAGGATGAATGGGGGGGCGGACTATATTAAATGTATGTCGAGAATGGAAACTAAATGGATTTTTAATATGGACACATTAGCACCAAAAGGTTTGAATATGAGTTGCAAAAATGTCAACACTGCTGGATTTTTTGCGACTTGCTCTGCGATCCCATTAATTTCTATTCGGATCACCGCTACTCAGCTGTCGCATGACTAGTGTCGCTATATATATATATATATATATAGTGACATCTTGGGGGTCACTTAGCTCTCCAGGATCGCCATCTTCTCCGCTTAGACGGTTGGCACACCTCAAGAAGCCACTCCAACACTGCAGATTTGGGTGTAAACTGGCCACGTCCAGCTTTATCATCACTTTTACAGAAGACCAAAAACATAAAGCATAAACAAAAATCCTCAGCCGTCTGGCCACTGACTAAACAGAAGTTCTCCCTCTCTATCGGGATCTGGGTCTACCACTCAGCTCCCCAAAACACAACATGGTGCTTACCCCACACAAGGTCAGAGGGTCCCGGCTCCCACAGGCCTTGGCGCAGCCTGCTCCTTCCCCAGACAGGGAGCCCTGATTGAGGAGCTCAGCCCACATTTACCTGAGCTCCTCAGCCGGCTGCTAATTACCATTATTACTAGCCTGGCTGCTGCAGACAGTGGAAAAAAAACTATTCTCCCAGCCTTTCCTTTTCTCACCCAGGCTCCTCTGGGTGAGATACACCATTTCAATTGCCTTCATATGGCCCTCTGCCACTATATATATATATATATATATATATATATATATATTATACACAGACCAAGTTTATAGCACTCCTGGGCTCTTGGGCCCCAGCTATTAGAAACTTCAGATCCTATTGTGCACTAGTGGCATGATGGAGGTCATAGCTTCACTAGAACATGGTCCCAGGGTAACAACCAAAAAACCATATCATTGGCAGTAAAGACTAGGGTGGGTCACAGATTGTGGCAAAAATAGCCTTTGGGCCGCAGTCAGGGACAGATATACGCCAAAAAGTGGCGTATATCTGTTAGTAAATGACCCACTGGTTTTGGAGTCTTTATAAATCAGTCATAACATAATAGTTTTTTTTTCCTTTATGAAATTCAATGTGGCTCAACACCATTATATATTGGAAAGGGGTTTGTGACCTACAAAAGCTTGGGGACATCTCGGGGGTAAACAGTATCTGAATTTTTGGTTTATACTCTTCTTTATCGGCTTCAGGTCGGAATGGTAAACTGCAAAGTGAAGTGACATACCTCTCCCTGCTAAATGTCGCATATGCAGCCTGCAGGAATGCAGAAGGGCAGGGAAGATGGAGATGCCCAGGGTCCCGGCATCCCTGCTGAGCTGCACATATGGCATTCTCTTGACCACGGACCACCGGGGAACTGT
This sequence comes from Bufo bufo, assembly GCF_905171765.1. NCBI lineage: Eukaryota > Metazoa > Chordata > Amphibia > Anura > Bufonidae > Bufo > Bufo bufo. The sequence goes on along the minus strand of NC_053389.1, from coordinate 716,978,654 downwards.
GTATGAGACTCTGCTACAATGCTTGGCTCCCATATCAGTGCCATTATTTTACAGCAACATGGCAGAAGACCACCTACCATTAATTTATATTGGTGGTTGATGGTATTGAACAGGTTAAAGTAGTTTTCTGGTACATTTATGTTGATGGTCTATCTTCTGGATAGGCCATCAATATCAGATCAGTGAGTTTTGACTCCCAGTAATCATTGATCAGCTGTTTGAAGGGGCTATTGATATGATATAGATGGCTTATCTTGAAGATAGGCCCCTTTAATTACAGAATGGCAGACTTATCAACGCAATTTTACCAGATTCTTGGCTCAACTGCAATAAAAAGAATGGTGTTTAGGCTGAGCGGCAATGGCTTCATGCCACGCAGTTAAAATTTTTGGGGGTACTATCTCTCGTTGGGGAGAGAGCGCCTTAGTCGGCGTGAGGATACAAATAAGCTCCTCTGGAATTCTAGGAAGAAAGTGATGCAAATGAGCTGCTCACAGGCTCTTCCTCTGATGCCACAATGTCACGATAGGTAGGTAAGCGGGGAAATAACCAAACGCGGGAAAACAAACAGAACAAACGACTAGGCCCAAAAGCTAGGGAGAAAAGGGTCACCTCCTAGCGATCCCTAAAAGCTTTCCCTAAACTGCTGTGCCCATGTGCATACCCTTAGGGTGGATATGCACATGCCCTCGTGCCTAAACCTGAACACCCTGGGCAAACCCTAAGCAGCAGGGAAAAGGGAAGAGGCAACCTGCTTCTTCAAACCAGAAGGAAGCAAGCATCTCCCTAGAGGCCTAGATAAACACACAAAGGGAAATGAAGGAGAGGACTTATCTTGAGCAGAGCTGGAGCAGACGATCCACCACAAATCAAGAGCTCCCAGGAAAGAACTATAACCCGCATAGGCCACTGGGGGAAGGAGGGATAAATAGCCTCACTAACAATCAAACCCAGTACACCTGAGGGAAGGTGGATCCAGCTCAAACCCAAACCAAAACAAACAAAGAAGTCAGACATGTGCAGCCAGTCTGACAGATTCACAGGGCAAGGCGTGACACACCAGATGTAATGCAGCTATCCTATATGTCAATGTTTGACCCTTTAAATAGGCATTGAGACATGACTCGGATATTAAATAAGCCAGCGCCTCATCTGCAGACAGCTGTTTTGGGGTGATTGCCCCTCTTTAGTGCAGAGCAGAGATTACTGGCTTAACTGGGTCAGAGGCGTAAGTCAGGATTTGAGGAGATACTATCTCTCCCCGAAACAGCTGTCTGCAGATGATAAAAGCTGCACAACCACTAAGGCCCAGTTCTCTCTGACATCCTGGATTCTGTTTTTACTGGGTCCATGACTAATACAATGGATCCATCAAGATCTGTCATGATACAAAAATGAATGGATTAAGAGAGGTGGTGGTAAGCACCATGGGGGAGATTTATCAAACTGGTGTAAAGGAAAACTGACCTATTGGTCCATAGTGACCAATCAGATTCCACCTTTCATTTTCTAAAAGTGGAATCTGATTGGTTGCTATGGGCAAATAAGCCAGTTTTCCTTTACACCAGTTTTGATAAATCTGCCTCCATGTGTATAGGGGGCCCTCAGCAGGTGAAGTGTGGTACTGCAGAGATACTTACCTCAGTTATAGTTCCAATCTGGCACTCAGGCAGGCAGGACTAGTTTTTCACACACAGAATTGTGCAACCACGTACATACTGGTTTCATATGGGTTTGACTGCTTTGGCTTGGTGCTAAGAACTTCTGCCAGGCATGCTAGCTTAATCTCCTGCACTTGTACCACACAGTGACTCCTCTCCAGACCACTTCACCAAGGCAAATGGGTTACTCTCCAGAAGACTCGATTGCCATGGACCCCAGTTACAGGGCCACAAACAGGGAGTCCCTTGTCAGCCATGCATCATGTACAATTTGGTAGGAGACAACACCTTAGGCCACGGGGCTACCCGGTGACACTGGTCCTGTGACACCTGTTGCGGCCAGGATCGCTGAGTAGCGGTGATCCCATAGAAATGAATGGGATCGCTGCGGCAGTCGCAAGAAATCCAACACGACTGGATTTCTTGCAACTGCCATGGCGATCCCATTCATTTCTATGGGATCCTGGCCGCGACGCCATGTAGCCCTAGTCTTATAACAGTTCCCTTGTGGCATCACTTAGTCCTCTTTCACATGAGCGAGTTTTCCGTCAGGGTGTGATGCGTGAAGCATACGCATAGCATATGGACTGAATGCTGATCCATTCATTTCAATGGGTCTGTGTACTTTTTTCAAGCGTCATTTTTGCGTTCAGGAAAAAACGCAGCATGTTCTATATTGTACGTTTTTCACGCAGCTCTGGTTCTATAGAAGTGAGTGGGGCTTCAGTGAAAAATGGATTGCATCTGGATGCAATGCGTTTTTCACTGATGGTTGTTTGTCACTGATTGTTGTTATTCATTTTTTTTTTTTTCTCATGCATTTTTTTTCAAACGCGGAAAAAAGCTGAAACACTGAAGGCAATCGCAGACAAAACCAACTGATCTTGGGTGCAAAACCTTCAGTTTTTTCCTGTACAGATCCTGAGAGAATCCGTAACACTGGTGTGAAAGAGGTGTTATGCAGGTTTTAGCCACTAGGAGTCCCCCTCCAATAGGCTCTAACAAGTGAACAACCGCCATCTGCATCAGCATTAGGGCTCATGCACACAAACGTATTTTCTTTCCGTGTCCGTTTCCGTTTTTTTTGCGGACCGTATGCGGAACTGTTCATTTCAATGGGTCCGCCAAAAAAAAAAATCTACTCCGTGTGCATTCCATTTCCATATGTCTGTATTTACGTTCCGAAAAAAAAAAAAACTATCCTACTATTGTCTGCATTACGGACAAGGATAGTACTGGTCTATTAGGGGCCAGCTGTTCCGTTCCGCAAAATACGAAATGCACACGGATGTCATCAGTATTTTTTGCACATCCGTTTTTTGCGGACCGCAAAATACATACGTCCGTGTGCATGAGCCCTTAGTATGGATATTTTTTTAAAGATACAGGCACCACAAGTGAAATACAGACATATTTACCCTTTCCCTCAATGAATTCCCCGATAATGGAAAAAAATACAGTTTTGCACAACTTAGAAACTGGGTCCATCTAGTCGGCCCTTATATTATTACTTATCTTAGGATACTCGTGTTTCCCAGGCATGTGTAACTTCACTTACCGTACTGTAGATTTCCCAACCATGTCTGATAGGAGTGTGTTCAAAACCTCTACTACTTCCCCTTCCAAACCTCTGCTCCCCCCCCCCAACTAAATTTGGATTGTGCCCCCTTGTCTTGTTCTTGTGTTGAGTTGTTTTTTTAAATTAAAATATTTCCCTCCTGAACCTCTAAGTCTTTAACATACTTAAAGGTTTCGGTCATGTCTCCCCTTTCTCTTCTTTCCTCAAGGCTATTCATATTAAGTTCTGATGTTTTATGCTTCGTTTTTGTAGCTGCTTTTGCACCCGTTCCATGTTATCTATGTCTTCTTGTAGGTGGCGTCACCAGGACTGGACACAGTATTCCAGATGAGGTCTCACTAACGCTCTATACAGTGGGATCACAATCTCTTTATTCCTACTAGTTATACCTCTAGCTATACAGCCAGGCACCCGACTTGCTTTCCCAGCCTCCTGCAGACATTGGGGACTCAGCTTTAAGCTATCAGGACCCCTACATGCCTCTCTTCTGATGTCCTGGCTAACACAGAACTGCCACTATGATAATCAGATTGACGGTTCTTTCTCCCCAAGTGCATTATTTTACATTTGGACAGGTTGAACTGCAGTTTGGACCATCTGTCCAGAAAAGCTAAATCTTTCTCCAGGAATATCAACCCTACTACACTCTTTTGTGTCATCAAGCGAACCTTCCCTACCAAACCTTCTACTATGTAACCTACAAGAATATTAAAAAGAATAGGATCCACTTACGCTACTTTCACATCCGCAGCGGGGTGATCCAGGCGCCAGTTCTGGCAGGGAATGCCAGGAATCGGCTGGTCACACAATGCAGCATGCAACGGTTTCTGTCCGGCCGATTTTTTGCATTTTTGCCAGATTGTGGCCTGATCTCCGCCGGACCCCATTAAAAAATGAGACCGGCGGGCATTCTGGCTGGAACAGCCTGCCGAAACTGCTGCCGCAGATGTGAAGCTAGCCTTAATAACTTAAAGGAGTTATGCCATGATTGAGGAACAAAATGAAAATCAGACATCATATAGTACATGACAATCTCTTTCTAACAAAGCTAGATCCAGCCCTATACCTCACATGGATCCAGAGATCTCCCCATTCATTTCTCCAATTGTTCTGCTGGATTTATTTCAGGCTACTGATGCTCAGAGGACGTGTCCTTTCTGCTGTAACTCTTTTCTTTTAACTGCCACAGCTTATAACAGAAGAACTGGCTGGTGGTGGCGGAAAATTGAAACTGAGCGCTTGTTGCAAACACCAGTGAGGGGGACGGAGAAATAAGGAAAAGAAGAAACAGCAGGTGGCGCTATACAGATACATTTTAATTAATAGCTCAGTAGCTATACTAAATTTAATTATTTAGATCCAGGTTCTGGTGATGGTTTGAAAAATGTACAATATTTTTTGTGACACAACCCCTTTAATAACTTTTAAATTAATAACCAGAACATAGTCAGCACATTTATTTTGTAGGGAAGGTGCTGCCACCCCAACACCCAACATGCACAAATGAGGAATTAGATTTTGTGGTGGGTTATGTTGTTATTAATTCTTTATTATGTTTTTTTATTTTGGGTTTAAAAAAATGTAATACATATTTCATGGCTACTCTTTTCTCTGTTTATGTATGATTATTATTTTTTGTTCTGAAATAAGTAATGAAAAATATATGAAACAAAAATAATCTGCCATAATCCATTCTAATCTATCCGATTGATCTGTGATGCTCAATTTCAATCTTTTCCCACTAAATAGAATACAGCAGCGTGCTATGCTGTTCTATTGTCAAAAAGTAACTGTAACTGAAACCTGATGGAAAAGATCTAACAATTAATACTTTTTTTTAAAGTTTTTTATACTGCCCTCTCCAGTTTCTGAAAAGGGGGCGTGATCTGGGTGGGTCAATCGACCTTGGCACATTTATCATTTACCCCTGAAACGGGAGTAAATAATGACTGAAATGTAGCAAGTAGCTGGCGAAGAGTTCAGTAAGGCGCACAGTCTGCGCCACATCATAAATTAAAAGGGGTTCTGAGATGTTTTTTTTAACTGATGACCTATCCTTTGGATAGGTGGGTGTCCAACACCTGGGATCTCTGCTGCTGTTTGAGAAGGCACCGGCAAAACAATAGGCGGTATAAAGGTAGATTAGACATCTTACGCACCAGATTTATCATCCAGTATGGGGGTCATTTACTAAAGACTGGTGTTTCAAAACCAGTCTTAAGCCGGCCATACACAATCAATAGCTGTTGAAGCTGTGAAGCCGGGAACTATCTCTCCCGGCTTCATCATACACATACATGTTCTGCTCAGCCGAATGTGTCCGTGTATGCCATGGGGAGGGCAGAGAAAACAGCTGCCAGACAGTTCTGGCTTATCTCCCCGGAGAACAAAAGGATAGGGTATATATATTAATTTCAGCCGATCCTTGTATCCCCAGACATCATCTGTTGGAGGAGAGTTGGAAGCTACCCACACACATTAGCAAGTATAATGGGGCACATTTACTAAGGGACATAAGTGTTGCAAGTCCCCTTTTCTGTCCAGCCGTGCAACAATATTTTGGCACCTTGTATGCCATTTGGGCATGATAGGGGCGGGTCTCCAGCCCTGGCAAATTTAGTTAGCTAAAAACTCCAGGCACACGGACGCGCCGAACTTATGATGACGCACATGCCTCGTCATAAATTAGACGGATCCTACAGCAGTGCAGAGGGGAAAACTAAGACTGGCATAAAAAGTCGGTCTTAGTAACTGTGCCCAAACGTGTATGGCCAGGTTTAATAAATTTCCTGCAGGCATAAGATGCGACCAAGAAGCAGGCTTTTTCAAAAAAATTGTCGTATCTGTGAAGTTCATGCACCAGAAATGGAAACCTGCGCCTTCTAGGAAGCTGGTGTTGCTTTCAGTTGTAATTTATGGCAATTTTCTAGTATAAATAATACTAAATGTGATGGGCTGCGGTGGCCCTGCCCTTTCTGCTAAGCTTTGCTCACTTTTTAAAAAGTGGTGCAAAACATAAAATGTCAAAGCTTTTGTGCAAAAATTCAATTTTTTCCACATTTGTTGTTTACTTTTTAACTCCTATAAACAGGCAAAAAGCCGTTGTAACTGATCCCCTTTAGAGAGTAATAGTAAATCTGCCCCAGATGTAGAAAGAAGCCTCATCAACTCTATGGAGTCTCAAAAACTTAAAGGCCATTTACACCTTTAGGGGCACTTTTTTATGATTTTAATTTTACTCATTTGGGGTTAAAAAATGAATTTTTCAATTGGTCTTTATTAAAAATATTGAGCTGTTCTGTCACAAACGGTTAACAGTTTTTCTAGCTGTGTGAATCCTACTTTCACTTTGTGCTGGTCTTCTAATAACTCTTATCTCTAAACTACTAAGAGGTAGATAAACACTTATTTAAGTCACATTCTTATCAGTAAGATAAGAACTGAGCTATAATGAGTGTTTGTAAGGTCAGAGAGCAGAGATAAGAAGCCCATCAGCTCCCTGTCTGACAGAGCAGAGAGAAAATTCAGATTCAGCTAGTAGAGCATCTCGGCTATGTACAGAGAAAAGGGCTCCATATTTTTAATAGAGACCTATTGAAAAAAATTGCTTTAGCTCATAACGAGTACAATGCACTAATAAAAAAAATTGCCCCAAAAGGTGTACATAGCCTTTAATGGGAACCTGTCAACTGCACTATACTGCCGTCAGAGTACTGACATACCAAAGCCCGCAATGCTTGCCAGCACTGTGAGGGAAATGAGTCCGATGAGGCTCCCTGTCCCCCGCCTCTGGACAATGAGTGACAGATTTCTTTCCTGTTGTGGGAAAAGAAACCTGCCACTCGTTGGGGGAGGATAGCATCAGACTTATCAGAGTCACACACTGCAGGGTTTAGCATATCAGGACCCTTAGGATGCCTGCACATAATTGGGATTACGTGTGTTTTTTCTGCAGAGATTTTGTGCGGAAAAACCTGCAGCAGAATACAGTACCAGCAAGGTGTATGACATAACACAAATCTTATGTACACTTAGCTTTTTTTTCTTAGGTGCTGAAATTGACCTGCTGTGCGGATTTTGAAATCTGCAGCATGTCAATGGTTGTTTTTTTTTTCTGTTGATTTCACCCTTTTCAATGGAAGGGTGAGATTTGCAGAAAATCGTCATCAAATCCACAGCAAAAACTGTACAAAAAACACACCAAAAACGCAATAAATATTGTGGATTTATGTGTGTTTTTGGTGCAGATTTCCTGCACACAAATCTGCACTGTGCGGCACCTGACCTGCTGTGCGGATTTTGTAATCTGCTGCATGTCAATTCGTGTGCGGATTTCACCCTTTTCAATGGAAGGGTGAGTAGCTGCAGATAATCTGCATCAAATCCGCACCAAAAAGTGCGATAAATAGCATGGATTTATGTGTGCTTCTTTGTGCGGTTTTGGTGCAGATTTTCTACACACAAATCTGCACCGTAAAAGTGGTAACTACCATCGCAGAAGTGACTGACCGAGGAAATCAACCCGTCACCTCGCAGGTTCCCTTTAAAACCCCACAGATATTCAGACTTTTTGATCTCATAGATTCTGAAATGTCTTCAAATTATGGCATAAAAAGTTATAAAGAATGATGACAAGTATGATAAATCATATCCTTCTGCACTGTAGTGGTTATAGGGGAAAATACAAGATGACTTGTTGCTAAGCTATGGTGGCACTGGCCGACGTTTTACTGGTAACCACTGTGCTTAGTTTTGTCACAGCTCTTGTTCTTCGTATCTATGGAGTTAAAACTTGTGATGTTTTGGGAAGTGGGCAGGAAGTGACTTACATCCGATTTAAGTCAAGTGCTACATTGCGCGCCAGGCCTCTGTGTCTCCACCTTATCACCATCACAGCAGACATACTGCGGTGCAGTGAATGTGAGCCGCTGGTGATCGGCACTGTAGTACTGTTTATTTTAGGGTCACCATGATACAGTGCTATATGGACAATGTCCCTCCCATCATAAAGTAACCTTCTCAAGGTCTGCTTGTGTCTACTTATAATATTTAAAGGGAGTTTAGCAGTAGCTGTAATAAACCAAGGCCGTGTTCCAATAAGCTTTGCAAACCTGAATCCAACCTTGTATATGTTTTAAAATTCCATGCTGCCCCCCCACTGTGCCAAATTTAGATTTAAAAAGGGCATTCACCAAGAGCGTTCCTGTAGCCCTCGATGCACAAAAGACTCCCTCCTTCAGCCTCCCAACCACTCCATCTAAAGTTTGACTGACAGGGCCTGGCCTTAGCTACATCATCTTGCCTGGTATGGAGTGCCTGGCGGTCTCCATCCCTGTACGGTGCATGTGCTGTAGTGAGTGTTCAGGGTCAGGCGTGAGTATGTCTTCAATGCCTGGCCCTGTCCGTTAAAGGGAACCTGTCATTAACTTTACGCTGCCCGTAACTAACAGCAGAATAAAGTAGAGACTGGTGAGCTGATTTCAGCGGTCTGTCATTTATAAGTTAAAAGTAAGTATTTGCCGAGAACCAACATCACAATCATTGCAGACTGGGCCTGGAAAAGAGTCCCGGCCGCCTGAGAAGAGTCCTGGTTATCCATGAATTCCTGCTCTCCCCCCACCTGCTGATGGCTGACAGTCTTCTACCTAGTTTTCTCCCTTCTCTCTAGGAGAGAACTGCCAATCATCAGCAGATGGGGGAGAGAGCAGGAGATTATAATAACCAGGACTCTTCTCAGGTAGATTTGACTCTTTTCAAGGCCTCGGCTGCAATGATTATGATGCTGGTTCTCGGCAACCACTTACTTTTAGCTGATGACTGACACACCGCTGACATCAGCATTTCTGTCACTACTTTATGCTGCCCTCAGTGAGGTCAGCAGAAAGTTGATGACAGGTTCCCTTTAAAGTGGTGAGGGCGCAGCAAGGAACAGAGAGGAGTGGAGCCTCGGGGGCAATGAAGTGCAATGGCACCGCACCTCAGGGCCACATATTAAAATAGGACAAAGACAACTAAAAAGGTCTGAGGAGCGCACATCTCACATGTAAGTTGCATTTGTAATGATGTACCTGGTGACAGTTTCCTATTAAGGAGCAGGAAGAGCTGAGCAGATTGATGTAAAGCTTTATAGGAAAAGTTTTCTATAACTTGCCATTTATTCATTTACACCTCTGCTCATCCTATTTTGAGAGTCATGCGGGTGGTCTGTTCAGTGACTGACAGCTAACTCTGCACGACTGAGCATAGAGACTTAGCTGTCAATCAGCAAGTAGGATTGTCCACAAGAAGAGGGTCCCGTGTTTCCTGTTTGAAGATAGAGGTGAACACGCACGTGCACTCCCATTCCCTTCCGCTCTGTGGGGCTGCCGAAGAAGGCTGAGTGCTTGTACTCAGCTATCTCTGCGAGTCCTACAGATTTGAATGGAGTGGCGGAGTCTAAATTCAAACAGGGAACGTGGCCCCCTTTTGTCGTGATCAGCGAGGGATCAGTGGTTGGACACATCCCCTATTCTATCGATAGGGGATAAGTCGTTGTATTATGACAACCCCTTTAATTTACCTCAGTCTGAGTTGTTTAAATCAGCCAGACAACCCCTTTAAAGGGGTTGTCCCATGAAAAATATTCTACAGTTTTCAAAGCAGCACCTGGATCTGAACACTTTTCTAATTGCATGTCATTAAGAATTTAGCCTAGCCACTGAGTTATTCAATAAAATGTATATTTATAGCGCCACCTGCTGCTTTTTTTTTCTTATTATTTCTTTGTCCTGCTCACTGAGATGGCCGCACATGCTCAGTTTCATCCTTCAGCTGCCTCCTTAGCTGTGATAGGGAGGGCTGAGACACGCCCCCTGAGCTGTGATGGGGAGAGCTGAGACACGCCCCCTGAGCTGTGATGGGGAGAGCTGAGACACGCCCCCTTAGCTGCAGCAGAGAAGACACTCCCCCTGAGCTGTCAGCTTGATATAAATCTAGCAGAGCAATGAATGGGGAGATCTCTGGATCCATGTGAGGTACAGGGCTGGTTCTAGCTTTGTTAGAAAGAGATTGTCATGTACTATATGATGTCTGATTTTTATTTTTTACATTAGTCATGGGATAACCCCTTTAACTGAGCAACCCCGCCGAGCCTAAGGATAGGCCATAACTTAAAAAAGGCTGTAAAACCCCTTTAACTAATAATATGACAGAATTAATTTTCAGTTGTGGATTCTGGTCAATAGTCTATACAAATTACCAGTAAAATATTGAATCATGCTGTGAAATATAATTAGAGATGAGCGAATTTCATATTTTGAAATTCGTTCACACTTTGTTTGTTGGTAACGGAATCCATAACGCAATTCACCTTTCACCAACAAACAAAGTGTGAACAAATTTCATAAGCAGAAATTCGCTCATCTTTAAATATAATGCAGTGTTTGTACATATGTCATTTACAGGAACTTGCTGTAATCGGCCATTCCCTGCCGTTGTGACTACACCGTGCATGCTGCTTATTGCTGTGGGGTTCTTAGTATAAAGCGCAGATGACACTAGGATGAGCTGTACATCTGTATTGCAGTCATATGTCAGTACATCTCCTCTCATTACGGTAGTACAGCCTTCCCGATCATGATGGTGGGTCATAAATAAGTAATCATTCTATATATAGTTGTGCAGTGAAGCTCATTAGAAAGCAGGATTGTTCAGACCAATCTACTCTCATATATAGGTAAGCAGTTTTACTAAATCCCACCAGGCAGCACTTGTCATCTGGAGAGCTCATTAACGGTGGCAGAATACATACCATCCGACATCACTATGGGAAGAAGGCGCCCATCCCCCTGCATCCAAAACAACATTTCTGCCTTTTTCCCTTTACCTGCATGGCATTTGTGCCCACCTTTGCATTACTGCCACATTGAAATGTGTCTCGTATATATGGCAGCTTTAGGCTGTGTTCACACTTGCATTCATTCTTTTATCGTCAATTTTCTGTTGCTTTGGACAGCTACTCCATTAATAAAAAGCAAACCCATTGTAAGGGTCTCTTTACATGGGACAACATTACAGCAGATTGCGTTCCTTCCCCTGGTGGAGGAGACTGGTGCATTTACATGCAGCGATCTCCTCTAGAGATGGGGAGGAGCCATCGCTAATGCCATCGCTCTTCCCTATAACGACTCAGCAGATCGGGAAACAGGGATTTTTGTGTTCGCACAACTGATTTGATTACCCGATGAACGAGAATTTTACTAGTTCATTGAGCAATCGGCGGTGCATTTACACCGGCAGATCATCGTTAAAGGCGCTATTAAAGAGGCAGATTATTGTTAAGATGATTGCTAATGAGCGTTCGTATAAGCGCTCGTTAGCGATCATCCGGCAGTGTAATACTGCTGCCGATCACCCGATGAACCAGCAAACGCGCGTTCTTCGGGTAATCGGGATCTTTTAACATGTTAAAAAATCCTGGTTTGCTGGGGGCAGATCACACCGTGTAGTAGGTGCTCTGCTGCCAGCAAACAAGGAGACATTATAGGAATGAGCAATGCATTAGCGATCGAGCGTCCCTATACTGAGGAGGAGATCGATGCATGTAATAGCAGCGGTCTCCTCCTCTAGCGAGAAGGTGATTGACGGCAGGGAATGCTTCCCTCCCAACAATTGTCTGCTCTATCTGCCCGTGTAATAAGGGCCTTAACGAGTGTTACTATGAACACTCGTTAGCAATGATCTATGCAATTCTTGGTCCGTGTAAAGGGCGTTTACCAATAGAGGTAATAATAAAACGCAGTTCCTAATCCAAGCTAAAGCTGGATTTACACCGGCCGAGCGAGCGGCTGATTGTCGGGAATATAGCGATCCCTCATCCTCATACAGATTCATGGTTTCTGAGCAGAAGATGGCTGTTTAGACCACACAATCTGCTGCCCAGAAGCCATGATCGTTGGTGCCTGCATGAACGAAAGGATCACCCGATGAATGAGCGTTTCGCTGATTCATAAGGTGATCTGCGGCACATTTACATGGCCGATTCTTGGGCTGTGTAAATGCACCTTTACAGATCATGACAGATCTGTCAGCTTGATCAAGACGGATCCATCATGTCAGACAGGAATCCTGTAGAAACGGAATTCATGTGAACAGAACCCAAGATATCCAATGCGCCCCATTATAAATGGCAAATTAAAACTGACTTCACAAGAACTCGGAGTAAACTCATTTAAACATGTTCCAAAGTCAAGAATGGATATGGGTTTGATCATGTCATGAATGGTCCTCACCTACAACTGAAAATAGTTGTTTTTTTTCCACACCAGGATGTTCTTAGGGAAATAAAGAAGTTCATTGCATTAGGGGCACAATATGATGAACTACAACTAGTAAGATGATATCTTAATGTCCTTCTTATAACCAAACTGTGAAGATATGTATAGGACTTTGGCTCTTCTGGTTGACTCCTTGGCCATGTTCTTTTTCTCTGTGGTAATAGTGATCCGTTCTTGTTAAATTCTTCAGCTGTTTTAAACCTCTGCTTCTTTCCTCCCAGCACCCGGCTAAGAGTTTTAGCAGCTGTTCTCTTTTGTTTTCCAAGAAGAACATTCCTGAGACGTGGACAGGAACCAGCCCAGCGTGGACCTGGACAACTTGCCAAGAACATGAGCAGAGAGTGGCATGTCTGTGTGCACTTGAAGACTTCCTCCACCTCCCAACTATAATCTCAGCATGTTACAAAGACCTGGTGCGTGTACAGCAAACCACAGGGTTTCCCCATCACATAGCTGGGCTGTCAGAGAACTGTGACAGACATTTCATTCAAAGCTGTGTCACCAAGGGAGCTGGACTGATCACTGTGCACACTGAGGACCCTTAAGGGACAATTCTTCTAATGAACAGGTAAAGCAAAGTCAGTGCTCCTCAACCTTTACAATCTGGTTCTGTCTTTAGAAACTTTTCATTTATGTATTACATTCTTACAAACCAACATTAAGGGTCAAACTTTTGTTCCATTTCTTATAGACTTTTGCCTCTTTTTTACCTGAGGGATAATTTGTTAAAATTTAAAGATGGCCTTTAATGGTTCATACAGATTAACAATACAAGTTATGTGTGCATTTAATATTGATTTTGGCCACTTTGGGTCTCTTTTAAGAAGCCAAAACTAATCTGTAGATACTAGATACGGCTAAGATGAAAAGCCGTGACCAGCTTATGTCTTGTCTATACAACATAGAGGGATATATAACTTTATGGGACATGCTTCATGTGGAGGAGGATCACAAGTGACCAGTCTTGGATTAAAGTTGGTGGAGACCTCTGAGCAAATAAAATTAGTAAGTACCTTACCCAGTAGCTGTGTCACATAATGGCCCACATGACCTAATGTCAGTGCACCTAGACGTGGGTAAGGTACTTTGCGGCACAAATTGACATAATTTGGTGTAAAATGGTACATTTTTGGTACAATTTGGCACATGTTGTTCTTCAGCTCGACAAGGGGTTTGGCTTTGAAAAAGGATGTGGCTTTCTGTTAAAAGGGTCATGGGCTAAAATGTGAATTTTTGTGACAAAATGACATAAATTTTTGTCTCAAAGTAAGCGGAGTTAGACAAAATTGCCTAGCCATGCACCACATTTATCATCCAGCCTGACTCCCTGTGATAAATGTGGTGAAGGTCCAGGCAGTCGGTCTAAGTTCTGCCCCAACATGTGGATAACATAAAGGGACAGCTCTAGATAGAAGAGGTGTAAAGCACTTAAACATAACTAGGTGGATGGCCATACTAGTTGCCTGAGGAGAAAAAAAATGAATGAATTCGCCTTACTGTGCGTTGCCTTACTGAAGTGTCCGGGGCTCTCTGCACTGAATGCTAACCAACTCCATCACTCAAGAGCAGAGGGGAAGGGTTGGTGCAAACTTACCTCAAAAAGTCCAGGAAACTTTGGTCAGGCATCTAATATGACCATCCACCTATTTGTTTTTACTTCTTAACACTTGTAGTTGCTTCTCCGGCATAGAACAGCCTGCCAGAGTTCTCCGGATCCAGTATTGCCGGATACCACCGCCTGTCTCCATTGACTATTATGGGGTCCAGCAGAAATCTTACTGCTACCCAGCAAAAATGCTGCATGCAGCGTTTTTTGTCTGGCCAATTCCCGGCATTCTTAGCCAGACAGAGGTGTGAAACAAACTAGCCTAACCTGTCTATAGCTGTCAGTAGTTTTGAGGGGTCAAACTGCTGACAGACTCCCCTTAAGCTAATCATAGCTACTGGCATACTGGCAATAGACCTTACAGGGAAATTTCCCGGGGGGCCGATGCCTTCCTTCAATTTGGACCCTACTACAAAACGGGGCCACTTTTAGTATTTTTTCCAGGGCCACTTTAAATTCCCAGTCCGCCCCTGTCATTTACTGAATGATTGATGATGCAGGTACTGTATATGTAAATGTCGTGTTTATTATATATCAAAGGATTGGGCCAAGTTTATAGGTTATTCCCTATGCATTCATTCTCTACAGGAGCCCTGGAGATAGACAAGTACAGCGCTCCCATAGAGAATGATAGGGGTAACTTATAAACTTGGCGCAACCGCAATCAGTTTAAGTCACTTTTATATTACAAAATACAAATGGCAGGATGGGTTCATTCGTGTATTTAAAATATATGCTCAAATACGCAAGCCGACATGTAGAGATGTAAAATCATGTTATAGATCCTATGGCAGCTACCTGAAATCCCGACTGCTTTATGATTACATTGGTTTTCGATCCATCCGATGCCGTTGTGTGCAAGTTTACCATTATAACACCTGTGTCCTAGTCAACCCCTTTTACATAGACGGAGCATATACATTGATCCCTCGGGATACAATATTTCCAGCATACAACGGTCTTTTCTGGACCATCGTGAGGCTACTTTCACACCAGCGTTTTTGCTGGATCCGTCATGAATCAGCAAAAACGCTTCCGTTCTGGTAATACAACCGCCTGCATCTGTTATGAACGGATCCGGTTGTATTATCTTTAAGGGTCCATTCACATGTCCGTAGTGTATTGCGGATCCGCAATACACCAGGCCGACACCCCCATAAAAATGCCTATTCTTGTCCGCAATTGTGGACAAGAATAGGACATGCTCTATTTTTTTCCGGAGCTGCGGACCAGAAGATCGGGGGTGCTGTGTTCTTTCCGCATTTCTTCCGGCCCCATAGAGAATGAATGGGTCCGTTCTACAGACGTCTGAATGGAGCCTAACATAGCCAAGATGGATCCGTCATGAACACCACTGAAAGTCAATGGGGGAACGGATCGGTTTTCTTTTGTGTCAGAGAAAACAGATCCGTCTCCATTAATTTACATTGTGAGTCATGACGGATCGATCTTGCTCAGCACCACATGGCGGACAGAAAAACGCTGCTTGCAGACTTATACTTTCCGCGATGGGGATGCAACTAAACGGAACGGAATGCATTCTGGTGCATTCCATTTCGTTCCGTTTATTTTGTCCCCATTGACAATGAATGGGGACAAAACGGAAGCATTTTTCTCCGGTATTGAGACCCTATAACGGATCTCAATACCGGAAAATAGAAAAACTAGTGTGAAAGTAGCCTTACTTATCTGCTTATTTTTCTTAAATCTTAATTTTCTCTTATCTCATATGACATTTTGGGGCCTTGGAAATAATTACTCAAGTTACAATGGTTTCAACATACAATGGACAACCTGCAACCAATTAATATTGTAACTCGAGGGACCACTGTGTATGTAATCTTTTTACAGGCTGGTATCACACCGTAAAGACACCAACTAAGTGTATTACACAGCTAACATGCACTGCCTGTACAAAAAAAAAAAGTCGCCACCAAAAAAAAAAAAGGTCACACACTCTAATATTTTGTTGGACCGCCTTTAGCTTTGATTACGGCACGCATTCGCTGTGGCATTGTTTCGATAAGCTTCTGCAATGTCACAAGATTTATTTCCATCCAGTGTTGCATAAATTTTTCACCAAGATCTTGTGTTGATGATGGTGGAGTCTGACTGCTGCGCAAAGCCTTCTCCAGCACATGCCAAAGATTCTCAATGGGGTTAAGGTCTGGACTCTGTGGTGGCCAATCCATGTGTGAAAATAATGTCTTATGCTCCCTGAACCACTCTTTCACAATTTGAGCCCGATGAATCCTGGCATTGTCATCTCGGAATATGCCCGTGCCATCAGGGAAGAAAAAATCCATTGATGGAATACCCTGGTCATACAGTATGTTCAGGTAGTCCGCTGACCTCATTCTTGGAGCACATACTGTGGCTGAACCTATACCTGACCAACTGCAGCAACCCCAGATCATAGCACTGCCCCCACAGGCTGGTACAGTAGGCACTAGGCCTGATGGGTGCATCACTTCATCTGCCTCTCTTCTTACCCTGATGCTCCCATCACTCTGGAACAGGGTACATCTGGACTCATCAGACCACATGACCTTCTTCCATTGCTCCAGAGTCCAATCTTTATGCTCCCTAGCAAATTGAAGCCTTTTTTTGGAAAAATGCTCTTACTTTCACTATTAAACATAGCCCTGAGTTCTTCTGTTGCTTTTCTTCGATTTGATTTCACCAAACGTTTAACCACCTCAGGACCGCCGTACGCAGGATTGCGTCTTTGCGGCGGTCCTGTTGTTCTGGGTGGACGCGCCGGTGCGTCCTCTCGCGAGACGCGAGATTTCCTGTGAACGCGCGCACACAGGCGCGCGCGTTCACAGGATCGGAAGGTAAGCGAGTGGATCTCCAGCCTGCCAGCGGCGATCGTTCGCTGGCAGGCTGGAGATGTGATTTTTTTAACCCCTAACAGGTATATTAGACGCTGTTTTGATAACAGCGTCTAATATACCTGCTACCTGGTCCTCTGGTGGTCCCCTTTGTTTGGATCGACCACCAGAGGACACAGGCAGCTCAGTAATATGTTGCACCAAGCACCACTACACTACACCCCCCCCCCACCCGTCACTTATTAACCCCTTATTAGCCCTTGATCACCCCTGATCACCCCATATAGACTCCCTGATCACCCCCCTGTCATTGATTACCCCCCTGTCATTGATCACCCCCCTGTAAAGCTCCATTCAGATGTCCGCATGATTTTTACGGATAGACTGATCGGATCCGTAAAAATCATACGGACGTCTGAATGCAGCCTTACAGGGGAGTGATCAATGACTGTGGTGATCACCCCATATAGACTCCCTGATCACCCCCCTGTCATTGATTACCCCTCTGTCATTGATCACCCCCCTGTAAAGCTCCATTCAGATGTCCGCATGATTTTTACGGATCCACTGATAGACTGATCGGATCCGTAAAAATCATACGGACGTCTGAATGGAGCCTTACAGGGGAGTGATCAATGACTGTGGTGATCACCCCATATAGACTCCCTGATCACCCCCCTGTCATTGATTACCCCCCTGTCATTGATCACCCCCCTGTAAAGCTCCATTCAGATGTCCGCATGATTTTTACGGATCCACTGATAGACTGATCGGATCCGTAAAAATCATACGGACGTCTGAATGCAGCCTTACAGGGGAGTGATCAATGACTGTGGTGATCACCCCATATAGACTCCCTGATCACCCCCCTGTCATTGATTACCCCTCTGTCATTGATCACCCCCCTGTAAAGCTCCATTCAGATGTCCGCATGATTTTTACGGATCCACTGATAGACTGATCGGATCCATAAAAATCATACGGACGTCTGAATGCAGCCTTACAGGGGAGTGATCAATGACTGTGGTGATCACCCCATATAGACTCCCTGATCACCCCCCTGTCATTGATTACCCCTCTGTCATTGATCACCCCCCTGTAAAGCTCCATTCAGATGTCCGCATGATTTTTACGGATCCACTGATAGACTGATCGGATCCGTAAAAATCATACGGACGTCTGAATGCAGCCTTACAGGGGGGTGATCAATGACAGTTGGGTGATCACCCCATATAGACTCCCTGATCACCCCCCTGTCATTGATCACCCCCCCTGTCATTGATCACCCCCCCTGTCATTGATCCCCCCCCCCCCCCCCCCCTCTGTAAGGCTGCATTCAGTCTTTTTTTTGGCCCAAGTTAGCGGAATTTTTTTTTTTTCTTACAAAGTCACATATTCCACTAACTTGTGACAAAAAATAAAATCTCACATGAACTCACCATACCTCTCACGGAATCCAAATGCGTAAAATTTTTTAGACATTTATATTCCAGACTTCTTCTCACGCTTTAGGGCCCCTAGAATGCCAGGGCAGTATAAATACCCCACATGTGACCCCATTTCGGAAAGAAGACACCCCCAGGTATTCCGTGAGGGGCATATTGAGTCCATGAAAGATTGAAATTTTTGTCCCAAGTTAGCGGAACGGGAGACTTTGTGAGAAAAAAATAAAAAATATCAATTTCCGCTAACTTGTGCCAAAAAAAAAAAATTTCTATGAACTCGCCATGCCCCTCATTGAATACCTTGGGGTGTCTTCTTTCCAAAATGGGGTCACATGTGGGGTATTTATACTGCCCTGGCATTCTAGGGGCCCTAAAGCGTGAGAAGAAGTCTGGTATCCAAATGTCTAAAAATGCCCTCCTAAAAGGAATTTGGGCCCCTTTGCGCATCTAGGCTGCAAAAAAGTGTCACACATCTGGTATCGCCGTACTCAGGAGAAGTTGGGGAATGTGTTTTGGGGTGTCATTTTACATATACCCATGCTGGGTGAGATAAATATCTTGGTCAAATGCCAACTTTGTATAAAAAAATGGAAAAAGTTGTCTTTTGCCAAGATATTTCTCTCACCCAGCATGGGTATATGTAAAAAGACACCCCAAAACACATTCCCCAACGTCTCCTGAATACGGCGATACCAGATGTGTGACACTTTTTTGCAGCCTAGGTGGGCAAAGGGGCCCACATTCCAAAGAGCACCTTTCGGATTTCACTGGTCATTTACCTACTTACCACACATTAGGGCCCCTGGAAAATGCCAGGGCAGTATAACTACCCCACAAGTGACCCCATTTTGGAAAGAAGACACCCCAAGGTATTCCGTGAGGGGCATGGCGAGTTCCTAGAATTTTTTATTTTTTGTCACAAGTTAGTGGAAAATGATTTTTTTTTTTTTTCATACAAAGTCTCATATTCCACTAACTTGTGACAAAAAATAAAAACTTCCATGAACTCACTATGCCCATCAGCGAATACCCTGGGGTCTCTTCTTTCCAAAATGGGGTCACTTGTGGGGTAGTTATACTGCCCTGGCATTCTAGGGGCCCAAATGTGTGGTAAGGAGTTTGAAATCAAATTCTGTAAAAAATGACGAGTGAAATCCGAAAGGTGCTCTTTGGAATATGGGCCCCTTTGCCCACCTAGGCTGCAAAAAAGTGTCACACATCTGGTATCTCCGTACTCAGGAGAAGGTGGAGAATGTGTTTTGGGGTGTCATTTTACATATACCCATGCTGGGTGAGAGAAATATCTTGGCAAAAGACAACTTTTCCCATTTTTTTTATACAAAGTTGGCATTTGACCAAGATATTTATCTCACCCAGCATGGGTATATGTAAAAAGACACCCCAAAACACATTCCCCAACGTCTCCTGAATACGGCGATACCAGATGTGTGACACTTTTTTGCAGCCTAGGTGGGCAAAGGGGCCCATATTCCAAAGAGCACCTTTCGGATTTGACCAAGATATTTATCTCACCCAGCATGGGTATATGTAAAAAGACACCCCAAAACACATTCCCCAACTTCTCCTGAGTGCGGAGATACCAGATGTGTGACACTTTTTTGCAGCCTAGGTGGGCAAAGGGGCCCACATTCCAAAGAGCACCTTTCGGATTTCACTCGTCATTTTTTACAGAATTTGATTTCAAACTCCTTACCACACATTTGGGCCCCTAGAATGCCAGGGCAGTATAACTACCCCACAAGTGACCCCATTTTGGAAAGAAGAGACCCCAAGGTATTTCGTGATGGGCATAGTGAGTTCATGGAAGTTTTTATTTTTTGTCACAAGTTAGTGGAATATGAGACTTTGTAAGAAAAAAAAAAAAAAATCATCATTTTCCGCTAACTTGTGACAAAAAATAAAAAGTTCTATGAACTCACTATGCCCATCAGCGAATACCTTAGGGTGTGTATTTTCCGAAATGGGGTCATTTGTGGGGTGTTTGTACTGTCTGGCCATTGTAGAACCTCAGGAAACATGACAGGTGCTCAGAAAGTCAGAGCTGCTTCAAAAAGCGGAAATTCACATTTTTGTACCATAGTTTGTAAACGCTATAACTTTTACCCAAACCATTTTTTTTTTACCCAAACATTTTTTTTTAATCAAAGACATGTAGAACAATAAATTTAGAGCAAAATTTATATATGGATGTCGTTTTTTTTGCAAAATTTTACAACTGAAAGTGAAAAATGTCATTTTTTTGCAAAAAAAATCGTTAAATTTCGATTAATAACAAAAAAAGTAAAAATGTCAGCAGCAATGAAATACCACCAAATGAAAGCTCTATTAGTGAGAAGAAAAGGAGGTAAAATTCATTTGGGTGGTAAGTTGCATGACCGAGCAATAAACGGTGAAAGTAGTGTAGGTCAGAAGTGTAAAAAGTGGCCTGGTCTTTCAGGGTGTTTAAGCACTGGGGGCTGAGGTGGTTAAGTAATCGCCGATCACGATCATTCAGGATTTTTTCCCCGACACATTTCTTCCTCGAATACGATGGGTCCCCACTATCCTTCCAGTTTTTAATAATGCGCTCGACAGTACATAACCCAATTTTGGTAGTTTCTGCAATCTCCTTAGATGATTTCTCTGCTTGATGCATGCCAATGATTTGACCCTTCTCAAACAGACTAACATCTTTTCCATGACCACGAGATGTGTCTTTCGACATGGTTGTTTAAGAAATGAGAAGCAACTCATTGCACCAGTTGGGGTAAATAACTTGTTGCCAGCTGAAGGATAATCGCCCTGCAGTAATTATCCAATAGGAGGCTCAGAACTATTTGCTTAGTTAAATCCAGGTGGCGACTTTTTTTTTGGACAGGCAGTGTATATACAATATACTCATTTTTACCCCAAATCTCTGGACATACAGCATAGTAATAAGCTGACTTTTGATATTGCATCTGATGTATTCTGTCACTCAGATGATGCTAGTTGGGTTTTCCACCACTTCAGGTCTTTCAGCCTGAACTATTTCTTACGTTCTCATTAATACCAAATGATTTCCACATTTTTCTGCTCTTTTTTTTTTGCTGTTTGTACATTAGCCTAAGGAATGGAACAAATTATTTGGGGGAAAATATTTAGACTAAAACAATTCTACTGCCTAAAGTTGGACTGGCTGAGTATAGGGGCCTCCTGGCCATAAGCCAGTTGTAAATGGAAAGAAGGATTGGGCATGTTGAATTCCAACATGCCTGCTCCTTTGTTCTACTGGAGATATGTTTTTGCTAAGGTCAATGCGCAAAAGTAGATATTTTCATGTCCTCTGGCTGAAAGCCATTCATGTCAAATAATGCATCTGCTTCTCGTCAATGGAAGCCTAGACCAGACCGCAGATAACGGCAAAGACTGGTGTCATTTTAATGCCAAAATATTGTCCAAAATGAAAACCTTCTCGGACCAAACATGTATGACAAGCCATACAAGAAAAGGTCATCCAAAATCCCAAGTGTATGGCCAGCTTTAGTCTACATGAAGGCCTCTCAAGTCTGGAGTCCTTCATCATTTATGTCTGCGGAACTTAAATTGATGTTTAGGCTATTTTAATAAATGAGCTCAATGGATAATAATTTCACAGCAGTCTCCATTGTCATGGCATGCCAGCCTTTAATATTAGAAATGCCCCCCGGTAAGCTTCAATTTCTTTCCACCACTGGCTGGCTACGATACAACATTTTACCCTAGCAGCGTGCTCATTGTAGCAGTGCTCATTGTAGCAGCGTGCTCATTGTAGCAGCGTGCTCATTGTAGCAGAGTGCTCATTGTAGCAGCGTGCTCATTGTAGCAGCGTGCTCATTGTAGCAGCGTGCTCATTGTAGCAGAGTGCTCATTGTAGCAGAGTGCTCATTGTAGCAGCGTGCTCATTGTAGCAGCGTGCTCATTGTAGCAGCGTGCTCATTGTAGCAGAGTGCTCATTGTAGCAGCGCGCTCATTGTAGCAGCGCGCTCATTGTAGCAGCGCGCTCATTGTAGCAGAGTGCTCATTGTAGCAGAGTGCTCATTGTAGCAGCGTGCTCATTGCACCAGCGTGCTCATTGTAGCAGCGTGCTCATTGTAGCAGCGTGCTCATTGTAGCAGCGTGCTCATTGTAGCAGCGTGCTCATTGTAGCAGAGTGCTCATTGTAGCAGCGTGCTCATTGTAGCAGCGTGCTCATTGTAGCAGCGTGCTCATTGTAGCAGAGTGCTCATTGTAGCAGCGCGCTCATTGTAGCAGCGTGCTCATTGTAGCAGAGTGCTCATTGTAGCAGCGTGCTCATTGCAGCAGCGTGCTCATTGCAGCAGCGTGCTCATTGCAGCAGCGTGCTCATTGCAGCAGCGTGCTCATTGTAGCAGCGTGCTCATTGTAGCAGCGTGCTCATTGTAGCAGAGTGCTCATTGTAGCAGCTTGCTCATTGTAGCAGCGTGCTCATTGCAGCAGCGTGCTCATTGCAGCAGCGTGCTCATTGCAGCAGCGTGCTCATTGCAGCAGCGTGCTCATTGTAGCAGAGTGCTCATTGTAGCAGCGTGCTCATTGTAGCAGCGTGCTCATTGTAGCAGCGTGTTCATTGTAGCAGAGTGCTCATTGTAGCAGCGTGCTCATTGTAGCAGCGTGCTCATTGCAGCAGCGTGCTCATTGTAGCAGAGTGCTCATTGTAGCAGCGTGCTCATTGCAGCAGCGTGCTCATTGCAGCAGAGTGCTCATTGTAGCAGCGTGCTCATTGCAGCAGCGTGCTCATTGTAGCAGAGTGCTCATTGTAGCAGCGTGCTCATTGTAGCAGATTGCTCATTGTAGCAGCGTGCTCATTGTAGCAGCGTGCTCATTGTAGCAGCGCGCTCATTGTAGCAGCGCGCTCATTGTAGCAGCGCGCTCATTGTAGCAGCGCGCTCATTGTAGCAGAGTGCTCATTGTAGCAGCGCGCTCATTGTAGCAGCGTGCTCATTGTAGCAGAGTGCTCATTGTAGCAGCGTGCTCATTGTAGCAGTGCGCTCATTGTAGCAGAGTGCTCATTGTAGCAGCGCGCTCATTGTAGCAGCGGATTTCTCCACACCTGGATAGATGCTGTATGTGTTTGTACAGTCATGCCCATATCCATCCCTGCTGTACACTATACATTTCACATGCATTAGTTATATAGTAGGGGTTGGATGCAGGTGAGGAAAGTGCAAACCAACAGCTCTCCCAATGTTCCTCCCTAGTCATAGCCTTTCATTAAATGTGACAATCATTACATCTGAAATGTGACCGCTTAAATTTTCTGCAGCTACCTTAGAACATGTATATGGGTCCATATGCAGTGGCGTACATAGAGAAGTAAGGGCCCCATGGCAAGGATCCAACCAGCCCCCCCCCCCCCCAGGACACAAGGGTTTTTGCCTAAACCCCTTTTCAATGACCCCTCATTTGCTAAAAGTTGTTTCTTTAGAGGGTAGAGTCCTGACCAAGTTTTCACCTCCAGTAGAAGAGGAGATAATCCCAACTAACACTGGGCCCCCTCTTGCCCTGGGCCCCATAGCAGTCGCATGGTCTGCCGCTATGGTAGTTACGCCCCTGCCCATATAGCTGCAGGCATCACCTGAGGATTCTCCATTTGTCTCCAGTAGAAAACAACCCCATTTGGTGCTGACTTGAGAGCCCACAACTTACAGCTAGGGTCCACTACTCACAGGCCGATTCCCACATAACGTAGTTGTTCTCATTGTCCTGTGTGTGCAGTAATACATTTTACAAGGCAAGTAAAAGCTGACGTGCACGTGTTCTGTATGGATGAACGGTGGGTACTCTGAGTCATTTTCTTTTTGGTGGGACCAAGGAAATCCAGTGATACACTGATGAGAAGCTTATTATATTATATACCCCCCCCAAGGATTGTCTCTTTGCAAGCCCCCTTCAGTGAAGAGAACCATGCACCCCCCTCTGGAAGTAAATAGCACTGTTGGGTGGACCCTCATGGGACCCGAGCAATACTGCAGAGGAAACGCAGAATAAGGGCTCATTCAGACGGCCGTATGCTATCCGCAAAAATGCGGATTAGATGCTGACCCATTCACTTCTATGGGGTCCTTTTCTATTCCACGGTTCTGCAAAACAAATAAAACATGTCCTATACTTGTCCGTGAGAATCAGGACATGGCCCCATTGAAGTCTATGGGTCCGCAAAAATACTGAATGCTATCCGTTTTTACATGCTAGAGCAGCGCCGATGACGTCACCGAAAGAGAAGACGTCATCGGCGCAGGCGCACTGAGGGAGTGCTGAGGAGGCGAGCCTCCTTATCTCAGAGCGACTGCGCCGAATCAAGACAGGCGCGCGATTTTTGAAATGCTGACAGGGCCGGTCGGAGGAGGAGATCGCGGCTGGCCCTGTCAATCAACAGGAGGAGGGGCGGTTTTTTGCGGCTGCTACCAGCAAGTAGACGCCCTACTTGCTGGTAGACAGGTAATTAGCATATTATAAAAGTACGTTTTTTGCATTATCTACTGAACGAAAATGATTAATAGCATAATGTATAGATATATCGCAGGATAGGGATTATAAGTACACAAAAAAAAAAAAAATGAGTTTAGTGGGGTGACAGAAGCCCTTTAATGCATGAAAATATCCTGGTGGCCTTAGAAGCAACTGATTGACATTGTATACTGTTATGTAATCTATGATCTACAAGGACACCCAAATCCTTGTCTACAAGTAACTCCCCCAGTGTTACATCCCCTAGGCCAGTGGTGGTGAACCTATGGCACGGGTGGCAGAGGTGGCACTCAGATCCCTCTCTGTGGGCACCCTGAAAAAAGTCTATGGTGTACCAATATGCCTTATACTTTTCCTGCTATTCATCAGCGCAGGGCGCACTGTGAACAGCGCAGGCAGCGCATTGAATGTAGCCAGGCTATTATGGCTAAAAGATAAAGTACATGGAAGATATACTGTATTCGACTGTAGTATTCAGGTTAAATTGCCAGGTTGGCACTTTGCGATAAATATGTGGGTTTTGGGTTGCAGTTTGGGCACTCGGTCTTTAAAAGGTTCACCATCACTGCCCTAGGACATATGAAGCACAGAGATTATTACTACCCAGATACATAACTTTACTTTTATCCACATTAAACCTCATTTGCCAAGTGGATGCCCAATCACTCAGAGTGTCCAAGTTGGCTTGTAGTTTATAGACATCTTTCATAAATGCATTGTTGTGATGAATCCACCAGATTTGCTCTTTCGAGTCTTCAATGAGATCTTCATGACATCCTTGCGCCCTAACAGGATACTGAACATTTAGGAAACGTCCACATGGGACTAGTATGGACAGTCATGTAAAAAATATATGCACTATGTGGCATTATCTGGGTTTTATAAAACTATGTGTATGGGCACTAAGTGGCATTATCTGGGTGTTATATAGCACTATTTATATAGGCACTATGTGGTATTATCTGGGTTTTATAAAACTATGTGTATGGGCACTAAGGGGCATTATTTGGGTGTTGTATAGCACTATTTATATAGGCACTATGCGGTATTATCTGGGTGTTGTATAACTATATGGGCACTAGGTGGCATTATCTGGGTTTTATATAACTATTAGTGTTGATCGAGCACCAAAGTGCTCGGGCCGAACACATCGGGGTGCTCAGGGGCTGTACAGAGCACCCAAGCATTAAACCAGGCACCCCCTGCTCTGAAGACAAAACTGTATAGAAAGGTTATTAAATATTATGTTAGGACAATAAGAAAACTTTTTGTCACCCTAATGATAATGATCTAGGTGCGCAGGTCCACCCAAGCCATCCAACAGTTATGAAGCAACTTTGAGGCTTACTGGCACTCAGTCAGATGAGAGCTGGTTTTGAATGTCTCATAGTGCACAAGGCTGCCATTGTAAGGTATGTGGACTCAGCCTGTTATCTGTCTCATGGATAGATTGTTGGCTTGCACGTACCTGGCCTTTGGCATACAGCCTTTGTGTGGTTGTCTATTGTATGTCATAGGTAATGGGAGTCCAAGATGCATCCAGACATCCTTCCCATGCTGTTTCTATCAATTTCTTTCTTTTTCTATGAACCAGACACTCTCTCTTCTTTAGAGCAGGGGGTGCCTGGTTTAATGCTCGGGTCTCCTATTGATTTTCATTGTGTTCAATTGTGCTCGAGCATTCACAGTATTCGGGCGAACACTGCGATGTGCCAAGCATGCTCGCTGAACACTAGTAACTATGTATATGGACACTAGGTGGTATTATCTGGGTGTTGTATAGCACTATTTATATGGGCACTATGTGGTATTATTTGGGTGTTGTATAGCACTATGTATATGGGCACCAGGTAGCATTATCTGGGTATAGTATCACTATGTAATGGGCACCAGGTAGCATTATCTGGGTATAGTATCACTATGTAATGGGCACCAGGTAGCATTATCTGGGTATAGTATCACTATGTAATGGGCACCAGGTAGCATTATCTGGGTATAGTATCACTATGTAATGGGCACCAGGTAGCATTATCTGGGTATAGTATCACTATGTAATGGGCACTGGGTAGCATTATCTGGATGATGGTTAATACTATGGGGGAGATTTATCAAAACTGGTGTAAAGGAGAACTGCCTTAGTTGCCCATAGCCACCAATCAGATTCCACCTTTCATTTTTCAGACCTCCTTTGGAAAATGAATAGTGGATTCTGATTGGTTGCTATGGGCAACTAGGCCAGATCTACTTCACACTAGTTGTGATAACTCTCCCCCTATGTGTGGTATTATCTGGGTCTTGTAGGCCACTAATGTATGGGCAGTGTGTGACACTTAAAGCGGTTGTCTCACTTCAGAAAATGGCATTTATCATGTAGAGAAAGTTAATACAAGGCACTTACTAACAGGGGCGGACTGCCCATAGACCTTACAGGGAAATTTCCTGTGGGCCAATGCCCAGGGGGCCACCCAGGGGCAGCAGTATTTCGAGCTGTCCAGTGGTATTGGGTTCTGCAGTATTTTGTGCTGCACTACGGTACTGATGGCCCCTCGTACTTCTGTTGTCCCTGCCTACTTGTTTTGCCCCACCTCTGTCAATCTAAACCCAATGACAATATGGGGCGACTTCAACTTCCCAGTTCGCCCATGCTTAGTAAGGCTGGTCACATAAAACTGATCGGGAACAACGCAGGATCCGTGAATACCGGACACTACTGAGGTTCTGTCCGACCCCATTGACTATAATGGGGACCATCAGACTTGCAAATACGCTGAGGGCGGCTGGACAGATACAGCTGCAGGCAGTTTTCATCCAGCCGCCTCTTGGCATATCTGCTAGGTTGCGGCCGGATCTCCATCGGTCCCCATTATAGTTAATGGGGCCGGACGGAACCTCGGCAACGCAGGGTAGCATCCGGTATTCATCCAGCCAGAACAGCCTGCTGGATATGTTTTAACGCAAATATGAAACAAGCCTAATGTATTGTGATTGTCCAGATTGCCTCCTTGCCTGGGTTGATTCATTTTTCCATCACACTATACACTGCTCATTTCCATGGTTACGACCACAGCTGCTATATTGCAGGGTGGTCGTAACCATGGACACGAGCAGTGTATAATGTGATGGAAAAATGAATCCAGCCAGCCAAGGAGACAATATGGAGAATCACAATACATTAGTAAGTGCCTTCCTTTCTCTACATGATAAATGCCCCTGGGCGTCCCCCCTGCTGCTATCAGGGTATTGTAGCCCCTATTCCATATGGACACTAGAGCCCATGGCTAACACCAGTGAGGTGGGTCAGGCAGACCCCGCTGTGCCCAGCTCTTCTATAGGGGCCGGGGGCGCCAGTGCTACACACAGCACAATGACGTCGTTCAGGAACGTGTAGCCACGTGTCTCGTCACGTGATGCGGTTGCCCCGCCCACCACTGGTCCAAACACAAGATGGCGGGGGGAGGCAGCGGGAGAAGCTGATCACCGGGAGAGCACCCGGGAAAGGTGAGAACGCTCAGCATGCTGGGAGAATGGGGAGGGAGCAATGCTGTGTCCGGTGTGTGAGGGAGGGGCACAGGTAATTATACTCATATAAGAGGAGGCGGAGGCAAGATAACGGGACGTGTAGTGACCTGTCACTGCTCTGACAGCTCTATGGCAGGCGCCGCATGTCCTCCGACACCGTCCTGTATGGCGGCTCACATCACAGCCCTAGTGTACAGCGGCTCCGGCGTCGTGACTGTCATCATCCTGTGTGTCACCGGCGGCCGCTCACCTAGTGCTGAGTGCGGGCACTGCTGGAGGGATGCTGGGGTTACCCGCAGGGGATAGGCGCTGGGGATGCTGGGGTTACCCACTGGATTTATTGGGGATAGGCACTGGATAATGATGACGGGAGAAGCTGGGGTTACACACTGGGGATAGGCACTGGATTTACTGGGGATGTTGGGGATAGGCACTGGATTTATTGGGGATAGGCACTGGATAATGATGACGGGAGAAGCTGGGGTTACACACTGGGGATAGGCACTGGATTTACTGGGGATGCTGGGGATAGGCACTGGATTTACTGGGGATGCTGGGGATAGGCACTGGATTTACTGGGGATGTTGGGGTTACCCACTGGGGATAGGCACTGGATTTACTGGGGATGTTGGGGTTACCCACTGGGGATAGGCACTGGATTTACTGGGGATGCTGGGGATAGGCACTGGATTTACTGGGGATGCTGGGGTTACCCACTGGGGATAGGCACTGGATTTACTGGGGATGCTGGGGATAGGCACTGGATTTACTGGGGATGCTGGGGTTACCCACTGGGGATAGGCACTGGATTTACTGGGGATGCTGGGGATAGGCACTGGATTTACTGGGGATGCTGGGGTTACCCACTGGGGATAGGCACTGGATTTACTGGGGATGCTGGGGATAGGCACTGGATTTACTGGGGATGCTGGGGTTACCCACTGGGGATAGGCACTGGATTTACTGGGGATGCTGGGGATAGGCACTGGATTTACTGGGGATGCTGGGGTTACCCACTGGGGATAGGCACTGGATTTACTGGGGATGCTGGGGATAGGCACTGGATTTACTGGGGATGCTGGGGTTACCCACTGGGGATAAGCACTGGATTTACTGGGGATGCTGGGGTTACCCACTGGGGATAGGCACTGGATTTACTGGGGATGCTGGGGTTACCCGCTGGGGATAGGCACTGGATTTACTGGGGTTACCCGCTGGGGATAGGCACTGGATTTACTGGGGTTACCCGCTGGGGATAGGCGCTGGATTTACTGGGGTTACCCGCTGGGGATAGGCACTGGATTTACTGGGGTTACCCGCTGGGGATAGGCGCTGGATTTACTGGGGTTACCCGCTGGGGATAGGCACTGGATTTACTGGGGTTACCCGCTGGGGAAAGGGCGCTGGATTTACTGGGGTTACCCGCTGGGGATAGGCACTGGATTTACTGGGGTTACCCGCTGGGGATGGGCGCTGGATTTACTGGGGTTACCCGCTGGGGATGGGCGCTGGATTTACTGGGGTTACCCGCTGGGGATGGGCGCTGGATTTACTGGGGTTACCCGCTGGGGATGGGCGCTGGATTTACTGGGGTTACCCGCTGGGGATGGGCGCTGGATTTACTGGGGTTACCCGCTGGGGATGGGCGCTGGATTTACTGGGGTTACCCGCTGGGGATGGGCGCTGGATTTACTGGGGTTACCCGCTGGGGATGGGCGCTGGATTTACTGGGGTTACCCGCTGGGGATGGGCGCTGGATTTGCTGGGGATAGGCACTGGATGCTGGGGTTATGTCCTGGATTTGCTGGGGTTACCCACTGGGGATGGGCACTGGATCTGCTGGGGTTACCCGCTGGATATGTTGAATGATGACCGGATCTGCTGGGGTTATGCGCTGGATTTGCCTACTATCACCCATGTGATGAACATGTGTTTGTCTTGTATGTATTTGTGCCTGACATGTGACTGCACATACATGTACTTGACTCACTCCTAAAGACTACAGCTGCTAATGGATAGATCCCACAGAAGCGAAAGCACAGCTGTGAAGGTCCCAGTGGAGACTTGACCTGTGTCTGGCAGTGTGTGTGGTCAGCCCCCCAGGTTCCCAGTACTAATGGGGTTTCCACATTAGTGGCATATCTCTTTGTAATAAATGCTATTTGGTGTGAAATGGTTTAACAAGGGGGTTGTTATAGTGACTTAAAAAGGGGCCCCTATACTCTTTTCCCCCCTCCCTATACTCTTTCCTCCCTCCCTATACTCGCCCCCTTCTCCTGTGCTGTTCTCTGCTCCATCCTCCTCCCGCTGTTTGTATACATACTGTAGTAGTGATGTGCAGGTATAAGTCATGTGACTGCTGCAGCCAATCGCTGTCCTCAGCTGTGTATGGCATGAGACTGCTGGGGACCATGATTGGCTGCAGTGGTAACGTGCTGTATACCTGAGCACCGGTCACTTGGAGAACCCTTTTAAAGGGAGCACTTGCATAGTTGAAGTTGAAGCAAGTACACCCACCTTCACTGTGCAAGCGCTGAATTCCAGGTGTCTGGTGACGTTGGTCCCTCTTTGTCACATCGGTAGCGCCGCATTTTGCTTATACGCAGATAACTACTGGAGGGTCATTAAAGGCGTTTTCCTTTTTTGCTCCGGGTTCTATTGCTCTTCACTTCCCGGTCCTGGCGACACACAGGAAATGGCTTGGGAGGCCCAGTCATAGCGGTCGCTTTCCTCAGCCAGTGATTGGCGGAGCAGGTAGTCAAAACTTTTTCCTGTATGTTGAGTTTGGATAGCAGCATTGGGGGACTGGTGAATGCTTCTTTATTTTTAACCCTTTCTGGCATTGGTTATAAACTTTATCTGAGTGAACCCCTTTAAAGGCCAGTTTTTTTTCGACGATTTTGGAGCATTTCTGCCTGAAAATCAGCTCCAAAAAAAATTGCCTCCTCACAGCCTCCCATTCATTTCCATCAATAAAAATCAAGCAGCATCTTTCGAAGCACAGCGCCGTACGTTGTATAGTGGCTGTGCTCGGTATTGCAGCTCAGCCCTATTGACTTGAATGGGGCTGAGCTGCAACGAGGCCACGTGACCGATGTACGGTGACATCACATGGCCTAGGAAGAGGCCGCAGCGCTCACTGAGTGCCTGGCCTCTCCTAACGGCTGATTGGCGGGAGTCCCAGAGGATAGGTTATCAATAGAAATTCCCGGATAACCTTCATTTAAGCAGCTGATCGTTGGACATGCTGGTAGTCGGACAACCACCAAACAGACGTTGATGACCTATCCTGATAGGCCATCAGTATCAAAATCCTGGACAACCCCTTTAAATGCAGACCATGCAACCCTTGCTGGAGTCTACAACTGTCTTCAGCAGAAATGGACCTTTTCGGGTTGGGAGTAGTCTATGTATCTGTCGCTGCAGGTTTGAGGCTTCCAAAGCTATTGTCTGTGGGAACCATTTGAATGCCGTAGGCTGCTGTAAGACGGGTGAAGTCGGCCTGGCAGGGAAGTGGTTAATATTCCCCAGCCTCTAAACGCTGCCAGGAAGTACAATGTGCTCAGAGAGCATGAATGATGAAAACCCATGAAATCTGACCGTACAGCAGAGCTAAGCGGACGCCGTCTTTCCTCATCCAGTCCTGTGAGCTGTGGGGCTGACGGGTCCTCGAGTCTTAATTTTAAAAAGTGCATCGGTGTAAAATGCACCGAATTAAGAGACACTCGCTCCTAAAGTGTGTCTTGGGAGCGGCGTGCACCAGAAACTGAAGTCTGACAGTGCGGAGCTGGTGTACATATCGGCGCTAATTCGTGGCAGTTTTCTGATATTAATATAGTTAAATCCGTTTCAGTAAGCTGATGGCAGAACAGTCTGGGTTAACATTGGCATATTCTGCTTGGATATAGGAAGAGAACAACCGAAAAGACGGCGGTGCTGGATCCGTCACCAGATCGACGCCATTGAGTGGATAACCTAGATCTTTATGCTACGCTTTCTTGTCTGGGATTTTTTTATATATTTTTTTTTTGGAATCTGTAACCAGGGCTCCTGATGTAATCTTTAGTGCAAATGTGAACCCAGCCATAGGCCTTATGCACACTACCGTCCGTATTTCTGTTCGCAAACCACAGATCTGCCGAATTGGGACGCATACCTTTTTGTGTTTTTTCTCTCTCCCATCAATAGAAGTGGCTGTTCTCGTCCACAATGCAGACCAGAGTAAAACGTGTTCTATAATTTGCGGAAAGGACATACAGACGCTGATAGCACACGGATGGCAATAAAAGGGCCCACCTGCTATCCTCAAGAAAGGAGGATCAGACACAGGTGCAACCATGTGTGCATCACTTTCTCACCGTCTGCTTGTCATGTTTTGCATCTCTTTATAACGTCCGTTAAAAACAGGTGCTTTTTTATAGTATATATATATATATATATATATATATATATATATATATATATATATATATATAGAAAAAGGTCAGGCAGCACTCCTGCAGCTGCTGCTGTAATGGTGTGGGTGCCCGCGGTGGTCCCTCGATATGGGACGGGATCAATACCAGAAGAAAATCCACAGCACTCCAAGTAAAAAAATGTGCAATTTATTCACACATGTCAGCAAAGACAACGTTTCGGTCCTCTCACAGGGCCTTTCTCAAGTCAAGTGTCTTGAGAAAGGCCCTGTGAGAGGACCGAAACGTTGTCTTTGCTGACATGTGTGAATAAATTGCACATTTTTTTACTTGAAGGAGTGCTGTGGATTTTCTTCTGGTATATATATATATATATATATATATATATATATATATATATATATTATAATTACATGTTACAATGTTTTTATTGAACACACCATGTAAACATTCACAGTGCAGGTGGAAAAAGTATGTGAACCCCTAGACTAATGACATCTCCAAGAGCTAATTGGAGTGAGGTGTCGGCCAACTGGAGTCCAATCAATGAGATGAGATTGGAGGTGTTCGTTACAGCTGCCCTGCCCTATAAAAAACACACACCAGTTCTGGGTTTGCTTTTCATAAGAAGCATTGCCTGATGTGAATGATGCCTCGCACTAAAGAGCTCTCAGAAGACCTACGATTAAGAATTGTTGACTTGCATAAAGCTGGAAAGGGTTATAAAAGTATCTCCAAAAGCCTTGCTGTTCATCAGTCCACGGTAAGTCAAATTGTCTATAAATGGAGAAAGTTCAGCACTGCTGCTACTCTCCCTAGGAGTGGCCGTCCTGTAAAGATGACTGCAAGAGCACAGTGCAGACTGCTCAATGAGGTGAAGAAGAATCCTAGAGTGTCAGCTAAAGACTTACAAAAGTCTCTGGCATATGCTAACATCCCTGTTAGCGAATCTACGATACGTAAAACACTAAACAAGAATGGATTTCATGGGAGGATACCACAGAGGAGGCCACTGCTGTCCAAAAAAAACATTGCTGCACGTTTACAGTTTGCACAAGAGCACCTGGATGTTCCACAGCAGTACTGGCAAAATATTCTGTGGACAGATGTTGAGTTGTTTAGAAGAAACACACAACACTATATGTGGAGAAAAAGAGGCACAGCACACCAACATCAAAACCTCATCCCAACTGTGAAGTATGGTGGTGGGGGCATCATGGTTTGGGGCTGCTTTGCTGCGTTAGGGCCTGGACGGATTGCTATCATCGAAGGAAAAATGAATTCCCAAGTTTATCAAGACATTTTGCAGGAGAACTTAAAGGGAACCTGTCATGTGGATATTTGATTATAATCTAACTAATTATATACAATCATTAACTACTAAAAAGTGCCTTAGATGTATTCACTTACTGGTGTGACAGATGGTTACCTCATAATATACACACAAAGATGCCGCATGCTAAAGAGCTGATTTGAGTCCAGCGTGATGTCATTGAGTCCAGCGTTTATTTAATTAACAGCTATGGCCACTCCCCTGCCCACCTGCTGCTGATTCATATGGAAAATAACTGTCAATCAGCAGCAGGTGGGCGGGGAGAGTCAGGAGCTCATGAATATTCAGGACTCATCATTATGAGCTGGAGCTTTTCAATACAAGATGTTGGCAGATTGACTGGGTCAATTAAAGAAAGTGACCCAGCATTGTGCTAAGAGAATCAATCACTTATTTATGTTGCCCTTAGTTAGGAAACCATAAAAATGGTGACCGGTTCCCTTTAAGGCCATCTGTCCACCAGCTGAAGCTCAACAGAAGATGGGTGTTGCAACAGGACAACGACCCAAAGCATAGAAGTAAATCAACAACAGAATGGCTTAAACAGAAGACAATACGCCTTCTGGAGTGGCCCAGTCAGAGTTCTGACCTCAACCCGATTGAGATGCTGTGGCATGTCCTCAAGAAAGCGATTCACACCAGACATCCCAAGAATATTTCTGAACTGAAACAGTTCTGTAAAGAGGAATGGTCAAGAATTACTCCTGACCGTTGTGCACGTCTGATGTGCAACTACAGGAAACGTTTGGTTGAAGTTATTGCTGCCAAAGGAGGTTCAACCAGTTATTAAATCCAAGGGTTCACATACTTTTGCCACCTGCACTGTGAATGTTTACATGGTGTGTTCAATAAAAACATGGTAACATTGAATTCTTTGTGTGTTATTGGTTTAAGCAGAGTGTGATTGTCTATTGTTGGGACTTAGATGAAGATCAGATCACATTTTATGACCAATTTGTGCATAAATCCAGATCATTCCAAAGAGTTCACATACTTTTTCTTTCAACTGTATAACGGCCCCCAGTATAAATAGTGCCCTCAGTCTGTGTAATGCCTCCCCCCCCCCCCCCCCCCCTCCCCAAAATAAAACCAACCTCTCCACGGAATGCATGGGAACCCTTGCTCCATACTGGAGACAGCAAGACCTGACGCCCCCAGCGTGATCATCGTGAGAAAAATGATGAGCCTCTACACCTAGAGGCTCTCCTCTCTCTGCAACTGCCGCACCCTCTGCACTTTGATTGGCAGGACTATCTTGATGTTTATACCGCCTCGCTTTGTCAATCAAAGTGCAGAGAGAGCAGAGGCTCTAGGTGTAACGGCAACGCCCCCGTTGCTCCTAGATGGTTCATTTTTCTCAGCAGTGTGGGCACTGCTGAAAGGTGGCTCTCCATTCGCCACTGTGCAATTTTGAAAATAGCTGAGTGCACCCACTCGAACTTGCTTAGTGGTCTCTGAGGGACCATGCAAGATTCAGAGAGTGGTTTTCCTGCAGTCGGCATCTTGGAGACTGATGGTGTCTTATGATAGGTTTTCTTGAAGCTCTTCTTAAGAATACGATCCATTTCTGTTGATTAGGGCTCATTCACAAGGCCGTATGCTGTCTGCAAAAATGCGGATCCGTTTTTCTGCAGACAGTTCAGCATGTCCGTAAAAAAAAAAAACGGATTGCATTCTATTTTTTTTTTTTTTTTTTTGCTGATCCATAGACTTCAATAGGGCCATGTCCTGATTTTCGCTGACAAGTATAGGACATGTTTCATTTTTTTTTTTTGCTGAGCTGTGCAATGGAAGAAAAGGGCCCCATAGAAGTGGGACAGCATATAATCCGCAAAACGGATCCGCATTTTTGCGGATAGCATATGAGCCCTTTTTACTTTTATAATTTCTCAAATAGGAAAACTGCCAACAATGTTACTGGAAAAATACAGTGAATTAAATACCTGGCTTCCTTAATCAGGTCAATGATTGTTTTAGAGTAGTTAAAGGAGCTCTCCGGGACCGCCTAAGGATTAGGGCTTCTACCATACCTCCATAAGCCTCTGAATTCATACGGAGGCATACTTCAAAGTGAAAAGGCTTGTGAGATGCCATATGTACACAGAAGTATGCTTTTCTGGAAGCATTGCATGTTAGGATATTGCATAATTTTAGGGGGTTATCTTTAAGCACATGACATAGGCTGTATGGCCACAGATGGAGGCCTTAAATAAGGCTGGTTCCTATTGAGGAAGAGGAAGAATAGATCTTGAAATCCCTGAAGAATTGGTAAAGAAAGTATAATTTGTAAATATATAAGGAATAGCATTTATTTGCTGAAAGCAGAGTACCCCTTTAATTTAAAGGGAACCTGCCACCCGTTTATCTGTCCTATCTGAGGGCAGCGTAAACTGGTGATGGAGATCGTGAGTAAAATGCTTTTACTTGAATTGACCCAGTCATGCTGCTAAAATCAGTATTCAGCAGCTCCAGCCTGGCTTGTACACCATAAAGCTCCCCATGTTAAGGCCTTATGCACACAGCCGTTGCCGGCCGTGTCCCATATTGCGGCCTGCAAACAGACATGGAAGCACTGCCAAGTGCTTCTGTGGGGTTTCGCTCCGTGCCTCCGAACTTTTTCTATATTTATTTGATTTTTTTCTCAGTGCGGACGAATCACGGAACCATTCAAGTTGAATGGGTCTGGATCAGTCTCTGCAGCCATACGGAACGGCCGACCAACGGCCGCGTGCATGAGGTGAGGCCTAAAAGAGATGTGCTCTGTAATAATATGAGGAGTGTGGGGTTTCGCTCTGGTAGAATAGGGTAAGCGGGCGCAGTACAGAGGCAAAATACAAGTTCTTAACTCAAAACGTCAGTGTTTATTCACACTTGAGGCAATTGCACAAAACGGCACGTAACTTTGCAGTCTTGGTGTTAATTCACACACAATGGAAAGTTCATATAACACAAGTGACCTTGCTGGCAGTTCTGCCCCCAGTAGTCCTTAGGGGGCCTGTTTCCCCAGCGTGTGGCTCTCAGCCCTCCAGCACGGCACAAAGCCTCAGATCCCAAAAACAGACATCTCTGCTGAGCCCAGCTGCCTTTTTAAGGACAGCCAGGTGCTGCCAAAACCCGGCCTGGACCGTGGGGAGTAGTCAGCCACCCAGCACTTTGACTACTCCCAGAAAGAGCCGCCCCGGATCAGCTATTTCCAGTCATACTAGCTAGCAAGGTGTCAAACAGCAACTGCTGCTGACACAGAAAACTGGCTCTTACTCCACCGAGGCCAGGAACTTCGGTGACACATACCTATCATCTACGATGATTCCTTGTACCTTCTTAAATACCTCCCCCCTTTGTTTAACCCTGAGGGGGTGAACCCACGCAAGTCAGTGCACTCAGGACAGGGCATCCGCGTTTCCCTGCAAGCGGCCTGCCCTGTGTTCTACCGAGAACCTAAAGTTCTGTAAGCACAGGAACCACCTGGTGACTCAGGCATTTCTCTATTTGGCCTGGCTCAACCACTTGATAGGGGAGTGGTCAGTCACCAGGCGGAACCTTCTCCCCAACAAATAGTAGCGAAGAGACTTGAGTGCCCACTTGATAGCCAGGCACTCTCTTTCCACTATACTGTACCTGGTTTCGGCTGGGGTGATCTTGCGGCTTAGGAAGACAACAGGATGCTCCTCCCCGTTGACTTTCTGAGACAGTACAACACCGAGGCCTACTTCGGAGGCATCCGTTTGTACCATGAACTCCCTCTTGAAGTTGGGCGTCACCAAAAGCGGTGACCCACACAGAGCCGATTTCAAAGCAGCAAAAGCCTCTTGCGCCCAATCATTCCAGCAAACCATCACTGATTTCCGTCCCTTCAAGAGTCCTGCCAAGGGCGCGGCTAGAGTAGCAAAGTGGGGAACAAACCTCATGTAATGGCCCACCATTCCCAGGAATTACTATTTGCCTAGTGGTGACAGGTTGGGGCCAATTCCGTATTGCCTCTATTTTGTGACTTTCCCAGTCGGTACTGTGGATAACAATATCATCCAGGTAAGCCGAAGCGTACCTACGATGTGGACGAAGCACAATGTCCATTAGTCGCTGAAAAGTGGCAGGGGCACCATGCAGACCAAAGGGTAAGACCTTATATTGATACAGCCTCTCAGATGTGATGAAGGCAGTTTTCTCTTTGACAGCCTCCGTTAAGGGCACCTGCCAGTAACATTTTGTGAGGTCCAAAACTGAAAAATATCGGGCTTGTCCTAACCTCTCGATGAGCTCATCCACCCGGGGCATGGGATACGCATCGAATTTGGAAACCTCGTATAATTTTTGAAAATCATTACAAAACCGCAACGTCCGGTTTGGGTATCAATACTATAGGACTGGCCCACTCACTTTTTGACTCCTCAATGACGTCTAGCTGCAACATTAGCTGCACCTCCTCCGATATGGCTTGTCGCCGGGCCTCGGGCACCCAGTATGGTTTTAATCTGACTTTTGCCTGAGGCTCACTGACAGTGTTATGCTGGATTATGGAAGTGCGTCCAGGGATGTCCGAGAACACCTCCGTGTTCCGACTAACGAACTTCCTGGCCTCCTGAGTCTGTTTAGAGGAGAGGCTGTCAGCAATCTTTACTGTGGCAGCCGCCTCTCTTGCATCAGACAGAGGGACCGGTACCTCTTCTCCTAGGAAACCCGGCCGCGGGCTGTCTTCTGTACAGGTTTCCCTATCTTTCCAAGGTTTGAGTAAATTCACATGGTAAACCGGCCCTGGCTTTCACCACCCTAGCTGGTGTACCTTGTAGTTTACATCTCCAATTTTCTTGAGTACCTCGTAGGGCCCATGCCACCTAGCCAGGAACTTACTGGTCCACAGTCGGCACCAGCACCAGAACCAAAACTCGATCACCCGGGTTAAAGATCCGGACCCGAGCCTGCCGATTTTAGACCTGACTCTGGGCTCTCTGAGCTGCCTCCATATGCTCCCCAACCAGAGGTAACACTGTCTCTATACGATCTTGCATCTGGGTAACATACTCAATGACACTTTTATGTGGAGTGGGTTGTTGTTCCCACTCCTCTTTGGCCACGTCCAAGAGACTGCGAGGATACAATCCTGAGTTTTCTGCAGCCCTAGGTGACCCCCGAAAATGTGTTGGTGGGCTAGATCTAACACAAGCTAGCGATAAGCCTTGGGGACCACCAACTGTTCAATAGGCTCACCCCGTAGTTGGTTTACCCGATACAACATATCCTGATGAACCACAAAACGGGGAAACACTGACTCTGCCCCAGGTTGTTGTGGTTCACCATCTATTAACACATTTTCCCAGGCGCGGGATAGGTTTGGGTCCCAACGTTGGGCGGTACCAAAATTATCCCCGGAGACATTGAGGTCTGCCAACTCAGGACCTGGCGGCAAGTCCTCCACATCTCCCACATCACACTTACCGGGGTTGTCTCCCCCTCTTCTACCAAAGTGGCGGTCATCCCTACTGCTGTTCCTTCGGTCTCAGGTTCCCTGGGTTCTGGTCTCCCCCCTGATGCGGGCCACTCTTCTAGGGTTACCCCTGTCTCAAGGTATCAGTCACTTTCATAGCAGGCCACAGTGCCGGGAATCCCGGGAAGTCTCTCCCTATTATAGGTTCGTAGTGTAAATTTGGTGCAACTGCCACTTCGTGAGTCCGTCTGCCAGCCCCTGTAGTTAGAGACACCAGGTCAGTGGGATAGTCTTTTAAGTCTCCATGGATGCACATGACCCCGACTTTCCGGCTAGTATACTCTGCTGACCGTACCAGGGGAGCCCTTACTAGGGACACCAGACTTCCTAAGTCCAGCAGAGCCTCCGCTGGAGTGTCTCCTACCTCCACCTGGCACAGGTGGTTTAGAGTTTTTGAGGTACCTGCTGCACACAGCTTACTGACGGTCGCCATAGTTAGTTTCCATGGGTTCCACCTAATGGGGACAGTCAGCTCTTGTAACAGTCTTAGTAGCCTCATAGCGCTCCACCAGGTCCACCTTTTTTTAGTGCTAGAGAGGGGTGGTAGAGCCCTCCAAAACATATCAGCCAATAGTCTATCTATCATAGCCGTGGGACTCAGCACATCAGGCTGTAGCCACTTTTGCAAGAGGTGGAGTAAGTCATAATCCTGGGTCCTCGCAGGATCCGCCGGCTTATACCCCCACTGATGTACCTGCTGGGCCCAGATCAACACATTCATCCCGAGTCTTGCCAAAATCTCACCCTATACTTTTTGGTAGTCGGCCGCTTGATCCTCCGGCAAGTCGAAATACACAGCTGGAAATCTGATGCCAGGAATGGAGCGACGACCTCAGCCCACTGGTCATTGGGTAGCTTTTCCCTGATGGCCACTTTCTTGTACATCGCCAGGTAGGTTTCGATGTCGTCTGCGGGGGTCATCTTAGGAATCGCGGCGTGGACTGCTTTCCGGGCATTGTGGACGCTCGGGGTTGCTCCTGCAGCCTCCATTTTGTTGTGGGGCACTAGTTGTAATACAATCGTGCCTGAAAAATGCAGAAACCAAAAATATTGGCGTTCACGCCAGCCTTGCTGCTTTAGCCTGCATCCTCCACCAAATGTGTGGTTTCTCTTTGGTAGTTGGGGTAAGGGGGCGCAGTACAGAGGCAAAATAAAAGCTCTTAACTCAAAACGTCAATATTTATTCACACTTGAGGCATTTGCACAAACCTCACGTAACTTTGCAGTCTTCGTGTTAATTCACACACAATGGAAAGTCCATATAACACAAGTCACCTTGCTGGCAGTTCTGCCTCCAGTAGTCCACTGCAGGCTTTGGGGGGCCTATTTCCCAGCATTTCTCTCAGCCCTCCAGCACGGCACAAAGCTTCAGATCCCAAAAACAAAGACCTCTCTGCTGAGCCCAGCTGCCTATTTAAGGACAGCCAGGTGCTGTCAAAATCCGGACCAGCACTTAAACTCTGGTCCGGTATTTGACCTCACTTGGCTGGAATCCAGCTCAGCCGCACATGCTGGGAGGAAAATACCTGCCTTGCCAGACACGACCCCTCACTGTGTCACAGCCCCTACACAGCAGCTGCATGGAGTTTGTATGCTCCAACTGTTTTTGCTACACACATATTGCTCTGTAACTCAAAAACTCATCGATCAATTTCTACTAAACTTGGTACACATATCACTTACTATCTGGGAAAGAATACTGTGGTGGTAACATGCTGGTACACAATGAGTTTCTGTCTGTCAGTTCTTTATGCGCGACCAAACGACTGGACCGATCTTCACCAAATTTGGCACACAGGTACATCAAGTGCCCTGGAAGGTTTTCCGCTCTCTAGGACGTACCGTTCCTGAGATATTCCTCAAAGAAATGACCTGCATTAGCCAATTCAAGCCTGCAAATCTTTCACTCATATCCCAAATGCCATACACACGGTCACATGTCCCTTATCAGCCAATAGAAGCTTGCAGGGCCTTAGTCTCCACAAACACGCAGTTTTACTCCAGGTTTCCAGATTTTTTGCGACTGTCGTGTTGCAGTCGCAGCATGTCACATGTCGCAGTGCGACACCATAGCCCACCATAAAAATTGTTGAGACAAAATGTCGCGTGACACATGTCGTCGTGTAGCCCTAGCATTAAAGGGGTAGGGCGCTGTGGAGGTCACTGTTAAAGGGGCGGGGTGCTGTAGATGTCACTGTTATGGCAGATACTGTCAATATCTTTTAACGACACACACAAACATTAAATGAAATAGATGAAATATACTTGTGCGAAGCTGGGTCCTACCGCTAGTATGCTATAAATCAGGATAAAGGTTTGGTGCTGTCTGCCACATGTCTGTCTGAGCGAAACATTTGGTCGCTGATGCCAGATCATTATTCACTGACACGGGGAGATTTATCACTGCATTCCAGAGTTCTGGCTTCAGAAAGTCGCAAAACAGGGCTTCACATCTTTTTGGCTCACGTACTCTGACATTTAGCATTTTTTTTCACCACTCATTCCAGTTGTGAGAACGGAGTGGGGTTAGATATGTTATTCGGTTTGCAGATTTATCACTGAAACTCACTGGAGTAGCATTTCTATGCAAAAGTGTTAGGTTTGAAGAATCTGTCACTACGAAAAAGCCGCGCAACCCAGGGCTGTGGAGCTGGCGTCAAAGCTAGTTTTAGGTGCAGTAGAAGTCGGTAGAAATGTACCGACTTCAGCTTAAAAAAATCTGCCGCTGCCACCAATCGGGAGAGAGGGGTGGGCGCACTGCGCTACCAATGATAGGACGACCTTTTTTATGGGTTCGGACTTAGTTAAGTTACCAGGCTACATAGAGCGGCGCGCAGGGATCTCCGTGCACCTACTATTATTCCTGGGCGCCGCTCCGTTCGCACTCTGTGCCCTAGTTACGGTCTCCTGCTCCGTATGGTAATTACTACTATCGGAGCGGCCGGGAATAATAGTGGGTGCAGGGAGATCCCGGGGGCGCCGCTCTATGTAGCCTGGTAAATTAACTAAGTCCGAACCCACGAAAGGTAGTCTTTAACTTTTAATACAGGAGGCGGGTGCCGGCAGCAGAATCACATTGCCAGCACCCTGCCTTTCACAGGGAGCTGCGATCAGCGGCAGTTAACCCCTCAGGTGCGGCACCTGAGGGGTTAACTGCCGCTGATTTGCTGCCAGTACCCGCCTCCTGTATTAAAGGTTAATTAACATTGGTGGCGCAGTGCGCCCCTTTCCCAATATTAGAATCATTGGTGGCGCAGTGCCCCCTCCCCCCCTCAACCCCCCCAGTATTAAAATCATTGGTGGCTCAGTGCCCCCTCCCCCCCTCAACCCCCCAGTATTAAAATCATTGGTGGCAGTGGCCACAGGGTCCCCTCCTCTTCATTGGTGGTGCAGTGGCAGCTTCTGATCGGAGCCCCAGCAGTGTAATCCTGGGGCTCCGATCGGTTACCATGGCAGCCAGGACGCTACTGAAGCCCTGGCTGCCATAGTCAGCTCCCTGCTGCTGTGTGCACTATGCACAGGGCAGCAGGGAGAGTGTTAAGTCCTATTCACCCTGATAGGGATCTATCAGGGTGAATAGGACAAGGTATTAAAAAATCTCAGGGGGGGGGGGGGGGGGAATAGTTATTAAATAAAAAGTTTTAAAAAAAACCCCCACCAAAATCTTTAAGGGCTTCTGTCACCCCCAAAACCCCCTTTTTTTTTTTGGGCTTGTTAAAATCGTTATTTAATGACTATTCCCTATATAGGGATCTTACCTGTGGCTTCTTTTCATTAAAAAACGATCTTTTAAAATATGCTAATCACTTCACTACCAGCAAGTAGGGCGTCTACTTGCTGGTAGCCGCCGCAAAAAACCGCCCCCTCCTCTTGTTGTTTGACAGGGCCAGCGAGCGCTCTCCTCCTCACCGAAAGAGAAGACGTGAGGGAGTGCTGAGGAGGCGCCTGCGCCGAATGAAGACAGGCGCAGGATTTGAAATGCTGACAGGGCCAGCCGGAGGAGGAGAGCGCTGCTGGCCCTGTCAATCAACAAGAGGAGGGGACGGTTTTTGCGGCGGCTACCAGCAAGTAGACGCCCTACTTGCTGGTAGTGAACTGATTAGCATA
Source organism: Bufo bufo (assembly GCF_905171765.1). Lineage (NCBI taxonomy): Eukaryota > Metazoa > Chordata > Amphibia > Anura > Bufonidae > Bufo > Bufo bufo. The sequence continues at coordinate 716,934,855 of NC_053389.1, read as the reverse complement.
TTTTAAAAGATCATTTTTTATGAAAAGAAGCCACAGACAAAAGGTAAGATCCCTATGTAGGGAATAGTTGTTAAATAACGATTTTAACAAGCCCAAAAAAAAAAAAAGAAGGGTTTTGGGGGTGACAGAAGCCCTTTAAGTATAAATTACATATAAAATATATAAATAATAAATAAATAAACATATCACGTATTGCCACGTCCGAAAAGTCCAAACTATTAAAAAAAAAATTTATCCGGTGAACGCCAAAACAGAATAAAATAAATAAAAACTGCGCGATTCGCCATTTTTTTTTAAAATGCGGAATGCACGTGGCTTTTTTGGTTTGTTTTTTTCGCGTGGTATCGAGTATCGCAATACTTTTTTATGGTATCGAAATCGAATCAAAAATTTGGTATCGCAACAACTCTACTCAGGATAAGAACAAGAAGGACCGTCACTCACTGTAAGTTGTCTGCAAAAGGTACTTGTTTATTGTCACATGAAATCCTGTGACGCGTTTCGACACTCGCAGGTGTCTTTGTCAAACACTGCTGTTTGACAAAGACACCTGCGAGTGTCGAAACGCGTCACAGGATTTCATGTGACAATAAACAAGTACCTTTTGCAGACAACTTACAGCGAGTGCCGTTCCTTCTTGTTCTTGTTCTGTGGGATGCCAATCCTAGGACACGAGCACCGCAAATTATTCACCTGCAGTGCCGACCTATTGGACTTACTGTCCTCAGGATAAGTCATCAATATCAGATCGGTGGGGGGCCGACTCCCGGCATCCCCGCCAATCAACAGTTTGAAGAGAAAAGAGTACTTATACGAGCGCGGCCTTCTCTTTTCTGTTTACCTGCTCGCCATCGCAACCACAGTGGTGAGCAGGTGTAATTACAAGTAAGTCATCCCATTCACTTCAATAGGACGGCACCTTCCTATTAATTTGAACAGCAAGGAGCTTCCCCTTTGAAGTGAATGGGACAGCTTAATTGTAATTACACCTGCTCACCACTGTGGTTGCGATGGCAAGCAGGTAAACAATGAAGAGAAGGCAGCTCTCGTACGAGTGCCGCTTCCTTTTCAAACAGCCGATCGGCAGGGGTGTCGGGAGTCGGACCCCCGCCGATCTAATATTGATAACCTATCCTGAGGATAGGCCATCAATATAAAAAAAAAAAAAAGTGGACAACCCCTTTAATTTTATGCCATCTATAGGTTTAGTAAATTTGGGCCATAGACACATTTTTAGTTTTGGGCGGAGGTATACTATATGGCCTTGGCATGGAGCCTGTGTGGTAGCACAGCAGGACCCAATGGTTTGGAATGAGAGTTAAAAAAAATAAAATGCCCTGCGTCAAAGGGAGAATTTTGCTGTGATTCATGCAGTAATACGCATGCCACAATTTTTTCTTCCTCATGGATTTCCCCATGATTCTATGAGAAAACTGTGTTCGTGGGCCTCTTTCAGAGGGGAGACCTTTTTTATTTCTATAGACACGTACCACACAGATCTTTAACATGGTAGTGTGCATAAGGACCTAGAGGAGGCAAATGGCAAGAATAAAGCCATGGAGATATAGCATACTGCTTGCTGCCTTCATTTTCTGTCCGGATATAAAACTGGGCCTCTTCTCCTTTGCACCAGTTTGGGTAAGCCTCCCCGATAGACAGTCATTTAGGGTTGTTCTGCACTTGGTCAATCCTTTCTTCTCTCTGCCTGGTCAATGAATGTGACTGACCATTTGCAGTAATTAAAGGGGTTGTCCCACATCAAAAGCCTTTTAAATTTTTAAAAAAAAAAAGACAATAAACCCTTGGCAGCAGTTCTCAACTCCATCCGTGAAGAGCTTTTCTGGTGCTTTGTATCATTGGCAGCTAGAAGCCTTCTCTCTGCCTTGCCATTTCAACCCTGGATTTGCTGGTGCCGTCTTTTTATTTTCCTAACCACCCACGCTACCATTACAGCTTTGGAGCCCGAGTGTAGAAATAAAGTAAGCTTCAGCGTTATTTCACATTTAGGTGTCCTGCAGAATGTGTTGAAAACGTCTTTGTAATTGTGTTTAAGATTCCTGCCAAGTGTCCTTGTATTGTTTCAGGGTTTTTGGCTGAGGGACCTAAATGTCAGATGTTAATAGTGTCAGACAAAGTTCCCATCGGCAGCGATTTCTAACCATTCATTATAGAGCCGATCCGCAGGACTTCAATTTCCTTTGACTCCTATAAAAGGTTAACCATCTCGGGGACATATCCCACAGTCTATACGCTATGGTTTGGGATTAAACATATCAACTGTGTCCACAGACTCTGGCCATTGGGGAGCCTCCGGAAATCTGTAGGCACCCATAGACACGCTAGGACCTATCCTTTTTATTTTTAGTATTATTTTATATGTTTGTAATCTAAAAAGTGGGAATGGATCCTTGTTAAACGAGGCACGGAGGACAGCGGCTCTCCTACATATAATGTACAGACATATAGCATAGCCTATGGCTTAGGGGGAGGAGGTGGTTCACAGAGCCTCAGGGTCTCCAGCATGTTTGTATTCAGGACGGGATAGAGTATGGATCCAGAAGTCCGCGTTATCCTATGTGACTGTTCATGAATCCCTAATTTTCTGTCCAAGAAAAAGGAAAAGGAGACAAAAGCCCCCAAAAATCCTAGGCAATATAGAAAAATAGTATATGCATGGTATCATGGGCACATTGATTCATAGCATTGAGAACTGTAGAAGGCACATTACGCCTTGTGTCTGATGACATCCATGAGAAGACCGGTAGAAATAATCAGTCTGCACTCTGGAATAAGGTGGTGCCGATCCACTTCCGGGAAGGGTTTTTGTGTCCATTTTTGCCCTCCGTGCAGTCACCTTCTACCAATGTTCAGCATGGCATTCATCTTCTCGGTCAGTGGTTTTCAAGGACCCATTCATTTCAGTCGGTGTGTTTGGTCTGCATCATGAACCAAAGCAGCGCATGTCTCTGTATTTCCATTGATGTCCGGAAACGGGACGGATCCGTTATGCAGCCCATAGACTTCTATTATGATGGAATGAATAACGGAATGCTAAAGGCATTCAGTCATAGAATTGCAGTATGGTCCGTGGTAACTGAATCCATAACGCAATTCACCTTTTACCAGTAAACGAAGCGTGAACGAATTTCAAAATATGAAATTTGCTTATCTCTAGTCTAATGTGCATGAATGTTTAATAGCCCCGTACAACATCTGTATGCCTCCGCCTCCGTACATGTGAAGGTTTATTCTGTCTGATTCTGGATACAAAAAAATAATAATAAATCGTGTCACGCTCCATCAGATGCTCTATTGCTCCATCAACCATAAAGAAGTACATTCGGATAATAAAAAATTTTTTTTTCTAGCCTGTTTTTATTTTTCTGATTTTAGATTTCATTGTATCTTTCGGTGCTTGATTTTTGTTGGTAGTTATCTTGCCTGTGCAATCCCCTTTACATCAGCCACATGGGCCATAGGCACAATAGACTGGAGAGGACCTCGCTGATGTCTGTAACAGAGTTCTGTAGACGTCAACTGTGAAGAGGTCATTGTGCAGGGAGGGGGGCTAGATAAGCTGTGACTGTCACGTATTGTGAATGGTGGGTAATGTGTTATCTATATACAGTATGTAGGTGTCATCCTTCACCGTAATCCTGCCTGTGATGATAGTGAGATGACTTCGGAGAAGTGATCTCCATGGAACAGAAAGATTCTGCCTATTATTAGGCTTAAAGGGGTTGTGTCACTTCAACAACTGGCATTAATCACGTAGAGGAAGTTAATACAAGGCAGTTACTAATGTATTGTGATTGTCCATATTGTCTAATTTGCTGGATGGATTCATTTTTCCATCACATTATACACTGCTCGTCTCCATGGTTACGACTCTGCAGTTCCTGCAATATAGGAAAAAGCTCCGGCCTCTCTGGTGGTCAGGACCGTGGGAGCGCACATAGGCTGAGGCTTCCATCAGCAGTGGCCGTGCTTGCATACTATAGGAAAAAGCATTGGCCTCTCTGGTGGCAATATTGGCCATAACCCCTGGAAACGATCAGTGTATGATGTGATGAAAAAATGAATCCAGCCGGCAACGAAGGCAATATGGATAATAACAATACATTAGTAAGTGGCTTGTCTCTATATGATACATGCCACTTGCTGAAGTGAGACAACCCCTTTAAGTGACTTTAGGTGGCCCGATTCCTGGCCATAACAACCACCAATCGCCATTTAAAATAAGTTGATCAGTACTTGTTCGAAAGGCATGCGCACAGGCGATGGAAAGTGCACGAGGGCGATCCGTTGTTCCTCTCCTGGTACGTGGGGGGTAGTGGTGGCGACCAGCGAGCGGTTTCATCCTCTCATCAGCTGATAAATGAGCAAACAGTCGTGTTTGTTTCCCTGCAGCCATAATGGTTTCCTCATATCATTACCAGTGACTCATCAGGAGGAGTTCTCTAGAAATAAAACCTATTACATGAAGCACATTGTAGCGACATGCCTGAAACCTTCTATTTGAGGATTGTGCACACAAATAGCAGTTGGCCTAGTTAGTAAAACGCTCATTGTGCTCTGCAGGTGCAGGCTATACAGTGTAGGTCGTATCCGAAATCTATCTGCCATGAAGGATGTGGCGGCACTCCTTTCAGAAGCCGCCAGCTGTGTCCTGGGTGAGAGAACGCAATATGACTAGCACACTGCAGGGTCTGACCTCTGAAGGCCCTCTCCGTTCCTGTAAACGGGGTGTCCACTGCTCCATTCGGCTCAGTTGGATATGGGCTAGTACAAGCACTTGGCTATTACCGGCAGCTCCATAGAGTTGAACAGGCGTTGGCGCGCAAGCGCTATCGCTGCTCCATTCAAACTAGGGAGCACAGGTACTCGTGATTTTTGGGGTGGTTATGGGCCACAGTTTTCGTGACTTCCAGGGTCACCAGCAGTCAGACCCCCACCATTTGGACATTTGTCCCTTTTCCTGTGAAGATGGGATAAGTTGGCTTGATGGGACAACCCCTTTAACTCTTCTGGAACTCCCTATTATAGTTCGTGTGTGCACACGTACATATCCTAGTACTATCAGGACATGCTTTTGGCCTGTAGGTTCTGCAGGGTGCCCGCTTAATGGGGTTGGCCAATTTGTTAAAATGTTTAGGAGTAGGCCATACACTGTTTTTAATGTGACAGACGTCTGTATATGACGTCATAACTTACCCCCCCCCCCCCCCCGGGTGCTGCAGTGGGTGATCTGGTCCTTATTGGTGGCCTCTGTAGACACTCCAATGCTGCGTCTATGGGTAACAAGCGTCGGCAGGGACGTGATTTATCCACATCATAACTTTCCATGGATGGATCATCTTCTGCACATGCGCTGAATGAGTTCATTTACTACTCCGCGCATGCGCAGAAGGTTCATGTAAATGTTTTGTAGCCGGGTGCCTAATTGCTTGGACGGGACACCGACCAGTGGGTATGAGACATCTGTCTGACGATGGTGAACAGGTCTCCAGTACCAACATGAGACAAGCTCTCTTTCAGCACATTGGGGATTTAACGGGCAGATCACGTAGTGTTAGAGGATTATACATGTTATACATTCCATACTTATAATACACAGTCATTAACTCATTGGCTGCCACATATAAGTCAGCAGCTTGCCCAGTGTCAGGTGAGTGTACAGTTTATGTGTTGGTTAATGCCGCATTGGTTAAGTGGATATTCACATGCAGCAGATTGATCGCAGAAATTTTCTGAGACTGAAGAATCCTTCCATACCACGGGATAGGGCTGCAGCACCTGCGCGGATTGCTGCAAATCTCCTTCAGATTAGTCGCAGAAATCTTTGCAATATGAACGCAACCATACTGCATGTCTGTTCAGTTTCATCTGAAATCACTAAACCTAAAGGGGTTATCCGACCCCTGATATGCCCGGGCCCCTCACACACAATGTACTTACCTCACTCCCTGGCACCCGTGTTGCTTCTGAAGCCCACACGGCTGCCACTTCATCTCCCCGTTGCGCGGATGAAAACATTCGGGGGTGGGTAGCCAGGCGGTGACGGGGACGAGCCTCCCTAGCGTCACCTGCGTCATTTTCATCTGTGCGACTGGAGATGCAGCGGTGGCTGTGCGGGCATCAGAAGGGCTGGGGAGCGGGGTAAGTACATTGTGTGTGAGGGGCCTGGGCATATGGGGGGGGGGGGGGGGTTTCAGGGGTTTAAAGGGAACCTGTCATGAACTGTATGTTGACCTCACTGAGGGCAGCATAAAGTAGTGACAGAAATGCTGATGTCAGCGGTGTGTCAGTCATAAGCTAAAAGTAAGTGGTTGCTGAGAACCAGCGTCAATCATTGCAGACTGGGCCTGGAAAAGAGTCAAATCTACCTGAGAAGAGTCCTGGTTATTATAATCTCCTGCTCTCTCCCCCACCTGCTGATGATTGGCAGTTCTCTCCTAGAGAGAAAGGGAGAAAACTAGGTAGAAGACTGTCAGCCATCAGCAGGTGGGCAGGAGAGCAGGACTTCATGGATAACCAGGACTCTTCTCAGGTGGCCGGGACTCTTCCCAGGCCCAGTCTGTAATGATTGTGATGTTGGTTCTCGGCAACCACTTACTTTTAAATGACAGACCTCTGAAATCAGCTCACCTGTCTCTACTTTATTCTGCCGTTAGTATGGGCAGCACAAAGCTGATGACAGGTTCCCTTTAAAGGAATTCGGTCTTTGTCGTCCATAGCAAACACTCAGCACGGCTTTCATATCTTGAAATGAGCGCTTGATAAACGGATGTTATTATGTGACAGATTTTACTTTACTAATTTGATATCGGGGTCATGTTCCTTCCTAAACTTCCCACAGATTCCTTATTATACACACAGATCTCTGGATCGGTTTTGAGACCTTGAACATGAACCAGTTATCTTGACACCATGGGACCCCTCGTAAGTCCTGACGTTACCACATCTCCCGTCTAACATTATGAGCAGCTCCAGACACGGGTGGCACCTTCACTACAGCACCCTGTCTCTGCCTGGAGCTCCTGCACATGAGCGTATTTTTTGTCCACATTCGATCTGGGTTTTTGCGGGTTGGATGCGAACCCATTCAGTTTAGTGGGACTGGAAAAGTCCATTCTGCGGCCCTGCAAAAAAATAGAACATGTCTTATTCGTGTCCGTTTTACAGACAAGGATAGGGCAGCTCTATAGAGGGCAGGACATTCTGTTCCGCAAAATGTGGAACACACCCAGCCGGTGTCCTTGTGCACGAGCCCTTAGCAGACGGAAGTTTGGCGTCATGGCGTCCATTACATGTCTTGCCATTGACAGTCAGCCACTGTCGCCATCATTTACAGTGGTGTCGTGGACAAGAAACCTGGACTTCTACAAACTGGAACCAGATAGTCTTTAGTGACTAATCCAGCCTCTGTTTAGGATCGGGTATGGAGGCCTCATGGGGAGAACTCCAATCCTGTCTTTGCTATGGAGCGACACACTGCCCCAAATGCTGGTGTGATGATCTGGGGGGCCATGGCAGACGACAGTCGGTCACCCCTAGTAGTCATACGACGGACAAGGACATCCTGCAGCCACATGTGTTTCTCATGGCAGGGCTTCCAACTGGCATTTTTCAGCAGGATAACGCTCGCCCACACACAGCAAGGGTTTCCCAGGAATGTCTCCACCAGATTGTAACCCTAAGGCTGCGTTCACACGGGCGAGATTTCCGCGTGGGTGCAATGCGGTAGGTGAACGTATTGCACCCGCACTAAATCCCGACCCATTCATTTCAATGGGGCTGTTCAGATGAGCGGTGATTTTCACGCATCACTTGTGCATTGCATGAAAATCGCAGCATGCTCTATATTATGCATTTTTCACGCAACGCAGGCCCCATAGAAGTGAATGGGGTTGCGGGAAAATCGCAAGCATCCGCAAGCAAGTGCGGAGGCGGTGCGATTTTCACGCACGGTTGCTAGGAGACGATCGGGATGGAGACCCGATCATTATTATTTTCCCTTATAACATGGTTATAAGGGAAAATAATAGCATTCTGAATACAGAATGCATAGTAAAACAGCGCTGAAGGGGTTAAAATAAATAATAATTTAACTCACCTTAGTCCACTTGATCGTGGCCCGGCATCTCCTTCTGTCTCCTTTGCTGAATAGGACCTGTGGTGAGCATTAATTACAGGTAAAGGACCTTTGGTGACGTCACTCCGGTCATCACATGATCCATCACATGATCTTTTACCATGGTGATGGATCATGTGATGACCGGAGTGACGTCACCAAAGGTCCTTTACCTGTAATGAATGCTCACCACAGGTCCTGTTCAGCAAAGGAGACAGAAGGAGATGCCGGGCTGCGCGATCAAGTGGATTAAAGTGAGTTAAATTATTATTTATTTATTTTAACCCCTCCAGCGCTGTTTTACTATGCATTCTGTATTCAGAATGCTATTATTTTCCCTTATAACCATGTTATAAGGCAGGCATCCTCAAACTGCGGCCCTCCAGCTGTTGCAAAACTACAACTCCCAGCATGCCCGAACAGCCTACAGGTATCAGCCTACAGCAGGGAATTGTGGGAGTTGTAGTTTTACAACAGCTGGAGGGCCACAGTTTGAGGATGCCTGTTATAAGGGAAAATAATAATGATCGGGTCTCTATCCCGATCGTCTCCTAGCAACCGTGCGTGAAAATCGCACCGCCTCCGCACTTGCTTGGGGGGTTATAAGGGGAAATAATACAATCTACAGAACACCGATCCCAAGCCCGAACTTCTGTGAAGAAGTTCGGGTTTGGGTACCAAACATGCGCGATTTTTCTCACGCGAGTGCAAAACGCATTACAATGTTTTGCACCTCGCGCGGAAAAAATTGCGGGTGTTCCCGCAACGCACCCGCACATTTTCCCGCAACGCCCGTGTGAACCCAGCCTTACTTGGCCTGACCAGCTGCCAAATTTATCGCCAATCAATCAATTATGGACCAAGCTACAACATCTGTGGGCAAAACTGCTGCAGGATACAATATGGAACCTGAATGCCTCCGTGTCCAACCCTATCTCATCTTGTATCCAGGCTAGAGGTGGCCCAACAGGTACTAGAGCCTCCTTTCAGTTGTATAGTTTTCCCCAATAAACATATTCTTTTGCTCAAACCCTTCTTGGTGCATTACATTTTAAAAATGTTTTTGTCAATGAGTGTGTGTGTGTATATGTATGTGTGTGTGTGTGTGTATATATATATATATATATATATATATATATATATATATATATATATATATATACAGTACAGACCAAAAGTTTGGACACACCTTGTCATTCAAAGGGTTTTCTTTATTTTCATGACTATGAAAATTGTAGATTTACACTAAAGGCATCAAAACTATGAATTAGCACATGTGGAATTATATACATAACAAACAAGTGTGAAACAACTGAAAATATGTCATATTCTAGGTTCTTCAAAGTAGCCACCTTTTGCTTTGATTACTGCTTTGCACACTCTTGGCATTCTCTTGATGAGCTTCAAGAGGTAGTCCCCTGAAATGGTTTTCACTTCACAGGTGTGCCCTGTCAGGTTTAATAAGTGGGATTTCTTGCCTTATCAATGGGGTTGGGACCATCAGTTGCGTTGAGGAGAAGTCAGGTGGATACACAGCTGATAGTCCTACTGAATAGACTGTTAGCTGCTTTTTTCTTGCCATAATACAAATTCTAACAGTCTATTCAGTAGGACTATCAGCTGTGTATCCACCTGACTTCTCCTCAACGCAACTGATGGTCCCAACCCCATTTATAAGGCAATAAATCTCACTTATTAAACCTGACAGGGCACACCTGTGAAGTGAAAACCATTTCAGGGGACTACCTCTTGAAGCTCATCAAGAGAATGCCAAGAGTGTGCAAAGCAGTAATCAAAGCAAAAGGTGGCTACTTTGAAGAACCTAGAATATGACATATTTTCAGTTGTTTTACACTTGTTTGTTATGTATATAATTCCACATGTGTTAATTCATAGTTTTGATGCCTTCATAGTCATGAAAATAAAGAAAACTCTTTGAATGAGAAGGTGTGTCCAAACTTTTGGTCTGTACTGTGTGTAATATATATATATATATATATATATATATATATATATATATATATATATATATATATATATATATATATATATAAGGCTAAGAATGATCAAATAAGTCAACTTACAGATCCGCCATTGTTCTGACACCTCACTGGCCCCTGGTCTGATTGCTCCCTGGTTCCCCTGGACATGGACACAGCCAATTGCTGGTTAGGGTGGGTCACTGCTGCAGCCAGCGACTGGCTGAGTAATCAAGAGAGACCAGAAGTCAAAGCTATTCTTAAAGGGAACCTGTCATCCACTTTGTGCTGCCCATACTAACGGCAGAATAAAGTAGAGACAGGGGAGCTGATTTCAGCGGTCTGTCATTTATAAGTTAAAGGTAAGTGGTTGCAGAGAACCAACATGACAATCATTGCAGACTGGGCCTGGAAAAGAGTCCTGGCCACCTGAGAAGAGTCCTGGTTATCCATGGATTCCTGCTCTCCCCCCACCTGCTGATGGCTGACAGTCTTCTACCTAGTTTTCTCCCTTTCTCTCTAGGAGAGAACTGCCAACCATCAGCAGATGGGGCGGAGAGCAGGAGATTATAATAACCAGGACTCTTCTCAGGTAGATCTGACTCTTTCCAAGGCCTGGGCTGCAATGATTATGACGCTGGTTCTCGGCAACCACTTACTTTTAGCTCATGACTGACACACCGCTGACATCAGCATTTCTGTCACTATTTTATGCTGCCCTCAGTGAGGTCAGTATAAAGTTGATGACAGGTTCCCTTTAAGTGGTTTCTCGGTGACATTGTTACTTTTGAATGTTTCCCTTTGGAGCACTTTTAGAAGAAAATATCTTGTAGAATTTGTGAAAAAAATTTGAGAGCTAGTTTTCGGCCCTCACGAACACCTCCACATACCTCTCTAAAACAGAGTGATGCCCATGTCCATTTGTGAACCAGCCGTAGACCCATTATGGATCACACTCATCTTGTCTTTTTGTAAAACAAGTCCTAAGACTTAAAATGATCTCCAAAGCAATGTTTGTGGAAATCTTGGAATTACGTACTCTCTTAGATCTGTCTCCTGTATGATCTGATGTCAATGGCTTATTATATTGTCAAGGTGTTCAATAGACACCATGGGAGGCAGTCAGGTTCCTGCTGTTCCAGAGAATGTTGGTTCAGGGGTCATTTTTTTATACACCCGGCCCTTTATCTGTGATCACTGGAAGATTACAGTATATCCTATGCCTGGATGGCTCATGAGCAGCAACAGATCCCTGCAGTGGTCCTAGCCGGGGAACCTGCACCTATAAGACAATTGTCTGTCATGAGACAACCCCTTTAAGGCCGGGTTCACTTGTCGTGTTTCAGCCATGTTATCTGGCCATGTTTCTCATGTGTCACGGCCAACATCATAGACACTGCTCCGGCAGCTCTGAGCCTCGTGATAAATCAGGCGCATCATCCGGCGGAGCAGGAAATGCCGGACTTTTACGGTCCATTTACACGTCCGCATCCGTTCCGCAATTTTGCGGAACAGGTGCGAACCAATTCCCTTTCAATGGTTCGCATTTGCGGATCCACACTTCCGTTCCGCAAAAAAATAGAACATGTCCTATTCTTGTCCGCAATTGCGGACAAGAAAAGGCATTTTCTATGAGAGTGCCGGCGATGTGCGGTCCGCAAAATGCGGAACGCACATTGCCGGTGTCTGTGTTTTGCTGATCTGCAAAACACATACGGACATGTGAATGGACCCTTATAAATCTCCCTCATGGGCTTGTGTAATCTGTACTGTAGGTTCACCACGGATGAGCCGGGACGCCAATGTTTGTGCAGAGGCTTCAGCGTGCGTTGTCATACTTTATTTGTAGAGGTCGTATCCCCCTCCCCTCCTGAACTTCACCCTTGTTGTCTCCATACTTTTGGGAGGTGGATTTTCCGTCGGATTGATTTCAGTGTTCAGGTAGGGCTGTGTCTATCATCATATGATCTATGGGCGAGGAGGATTGGGGGATTCTGTGTTTTATCTTTAATGGTGTGTGAATGTCGGTCTGGTAGACACTGCTGCTGCAGGGAAGGTCCCCACTCCATACATGAGTCCCTACAGGCTGCTCGATAGGTATGGGCCTACTGAACACTGCTGCCACTTAGAAGGGCTCATTCACACCACCGTATTTATGGGTCCACATCCATTCCCCAATTTTGTGGAACGGATGCGGACCCATTCATTTCAACAGGTCCGCAAAAGATGCAGACAGCACACCGTGTGCTGTTCTCATCCATATGTCCGTTCCGCGGCTCCGCAAAAAAATACATGTCCTAGTCTTGTCTTCAATTGCGGACAAGGATAGGCACTTGTATCATAGGGCTGGCCGTGTGCATTCCGCAAAACCCATACGGTCATGTGAATGTACCCTAAGGCCTTGTTCAAATTTCCATTTTTCACTGACATGTGCTGGCCGCGTTTTCCACGGACAGCACACATACCCATTTATTTTAACGTGTCTATGAACATATCAGTATTTTTTCACTGACTATTGGTCAGTAAAATATTCACGGAGACATGCACTACTTTGGTCTGTGATGCGGGACAAGCACGTCTATTGAAGTTTATGGGTCCATGAAAATCACGGACCCAACACGAATGGCATCTGTGTTGCATCATTGTTATGTCCGTTTTTGCTTTCTAAATTAATTTTCACCTGAGCAGCGCCCGTGGATTACAGATGACACAGGGAGGGTAAAAGCGGACCAAACACCGATACTTTACGGATGAAACATGAAAGCTTTTTTTTACAGATGTCAAACTGACACGGAAATGTGAATGAGGCCTAAGGCTGAGTTCACACTTCAGTTATTTGATCACTTGGTTCCATCAGTTAAGGCCTCATGCACACGACCGTTGTGTGTTTTGTGGTCTGCAAATTGTGATATAACTGCCTATCCTTGTCCGCAAAACTGACAAGAATAGGACAGGCTATATTTTTTTTGCGGACCATGGAACGGAGCAGTGGCTGCAGACAGCACACGGAGTGCTGTCCGCATCTTTTGCGGCCCCATTGAAGTGAATGGGTCCGCATCCAAGATGCAAACACTGCGGCTCGGATGCGGACTAAAACAACGGTCGTGTGCATGAGGCCTAAGTCTCATTCACACGTCCGTGTCCATGCTCAAATCCGTGAGAAGGTGGTCAGTGATATGCCCGTGTGTCCGTTTTTTTGCAGTCTTTGTGACATCCATGTTTCACTGACCCTGCACAGCTGAAAAATAATTTTCAAAGCATCTCTTCCTAATGATCCATGGTTTTCGCGGACCCATAGATTATAATGAACGTGATCCGTGAACACTGACAGAATAGAGCATGCATCCGTGCTAAAAACGCTGACGTGTGAATGCACACCTTAAAATGAATGGGGGAAGCGTGCTGTCCGTGGAGAACACGGACGTGTGAATGAGGCTTTATTGTGAGCCAAAACGAAAGATCTGCCCCTGTTCTGTGTTTCTGACCCACACCTGGTTTTGACGCACAATCACTGATGGAAAGCACTGATCACATTTTTGGATTCTGTTCCACGTCGCACTGTATGGAGGTGTTGCTGTATTTAGGGTATACACACTGAGGCGTATTCACATCTGTATAATTGGGGTATATTTGCTGTCTCTGTTAATCCCTGGTGTTATGGCCCAACCACATATGAAGATCTAAGATGCTTAGAGTTCAGATCAGTTAAACCAGCGGTCAGGCCGTAACACACTGGAGTGATATGGATGGAAAAGACGTCCAGGTTATGCTCGCGTGAATCCGGCCTAGCAGTGTCTGTGCAGATGGCAGATCAGCGGCTACGTTTTACCACGCTCTGTAACTGTAGTCATTTTCCAGTAAAGCTTCAACATCTACAATGAACCCTCTCCCAGACCTCCCCATTATCCCGAAAAAGATCTCCTGACGGTCATAAACTAAGCATGATGATCTATGAGAAGACCACCCCCTATAGAAATCTAGTTTCCATGCAGTTTTGGCTAGTCCTCCCAAAGAGTGTATAAAACTAATGACTAAAATCCCCTTAAAGGGGTTTTCTGGTTTCCATCAACATCCTTTAAAATAATCATTTATGAAAGTCGCTGTAACTTTGTAATGTATTTCTTTTACCTTTTATTGCTCCTCTCTCACATGACCCTGCCCATGCAGCTCTTTCTTATTTCCTGTGATGTTATGTCCATGGGCGTGTCAAAGCAGCAACAGGGGCAGTGATAGAGAAGTGTCTATGTAACTAGCTAGGGGAGGAGCTATAAACTAGCTGGGTGTTAGGGGCAGTGATAGGGGAGTGTCTATGTAACTAGCAGGTGGGAGGAGCTATAAACTAGCTGGGTGTTGTTAGGGCCAGTGATAGAGGAGTGACTATGTAACCAGCTGGTGGGAGGAGCTATAAACTAGCTGGGTGTTAGGGGCGGTGATAGGGGAGTGTCTATGTAACTAGCTGGGTGGGAGGAGCTATAAACTAGCTGGGTGTTAGGGGCAGTGATAGGGGAGTGTCTATGGTGTAACTAGCTGGGGGAGGAGCTATAAACTAGCTGGGTGTTAGGGGCAGTGATAGAGGAGTGACTATGTAACCAGCTGGTGGGAGGAGCTATAAACTAGCTGGGTGTTAGGGGCAGTGATAGAGGAGGGACTATGTAACCAGCTGGGGGAGGAGCTATAAACTATCTGGGTGTTGTTAGGGGCAGTGATAGAGGAGGGACTATGTAACCAGCTGGTGGGAGGAGCTATAAACTAGCTGGGTGTTAGGGGCAGTGCTGGCACTATGGTAGAGAAAGGAGAAGTGCATCATGGGTTTGGTTGGACACAGCAACAGGAAGTGCTACTTACAGGATGGACACAGACCAGAGGGATTTGTCTATGGTATAGCTTTATAATGTGGTTTGGGTGGCTGCAGTCAGATGAGGAGTGGGGGCAGTGTTTGTCATTGAGAGCGCTGTGATGAATGGTGGGTAATACCGCAGGGGGTTGTTACTCTGCAAATTTGCCATAACCAAAGGAAAATAAACATGAGTGGTTTTCATCAATGGACAAAGACCTTGGGTTTGCGTCTCTGCAGAGCAGCCCTCTGACCTCTGTAACCTATAGGATATTGTGATATTGGATGATATATCCTGCCATCAAAAGAGCCATTGTTGTGGCCTGCTTGTTATTTCTGGTCACATTGCAGGAACCATCAGTGCAGAGATGGGGGCACACAAACTGGTTAGATCGCCAGTGGTACAGGACTCTATAGATTTTTAATAAAGAGAACGTGTCGCCTCTCCTGACATGTCTTGTATTCCCCATGTGATAACAATACTTGAGCATCTTTTCTTAGAACTAAGCAATGTGTGGTTCCTCTGTTGTTCCTCTTTGAAATGTATGAATAAATTGACAACTTGTGGTACCCGTTGAGGACATGTCCCTACACAGCCTAAAGCCTCATGCACGCGTCCGTGGAACACGGCCTGGATTTCTTTTGAGAGCAGGAGCGCACGGCTTCATTGGTTGCTATGATGCCGTGCGCTTCATGCCGCCACTGCACTACAGTAATACACTGGTATAGATCATACCAGTGTATTACTGTAGTGCAGCGGCGGCATGAAGCGCACGGCGTCATAGCAACCAATGACGCCGTGCGCTCCTGTTCTTAGCAGGATGCCAGGCCGGGATACTACGGACAGCTCACGGCCTTATACCTTATGTCTGTGGAGGCTCCAATCCTGGTTTTGGCTCACAGTCACTGATGGAAATCACTGACCAAACACTGACGTGTGAGTGAGGCTTTAGAGCTGCAGTCCCATGGCGACACAAGGGTCCACAGTGTAAAGACCCGACACGGCCGCAGTGTTATCCTAGGTGGAGTGAAGTCTTGGGACAATCATAGTAATTCTGGAATTCTTCCTATTGTCACAAGTCACCTTCTTAGGCCTCCTGCACACAAAGGTTTTTTTTTTCCGTTTACGTTCGGTTTTTTGCGTTCCGTTTACGGACCATTTATTTCATTTAAATTTATTTAAATGGATCCGCAAAAAAAACTGAAGGTACTCCGTATGCCTTCTGTTTCCATATTTCCGTTCCGTTCAAACATAGAACATGTCCTATTATTGTCCACATAACGGACAAGGGTAGTACTGTTCTATCAGGGGCCAGATGTTACGTACAAAACGGAATGCACGTGGACATCATCCGTGTTTTTTGCGGATCGCAAAATACTGAAAAAGCTATACGGTCGTGTGAAGGAGGCCTTAGGGGATTGTTGGGAGTCGCTTCTGCGTTGCAGTAATGCAACAATTTTAACTGTGACTTAAAAATTCTGCGACAGGCCTACACGATGGGCGGCATACTAACCTAACGTATGGTGACGCCTTCCCTGGAGCGACTAAAAACATTTTTTTGTTTTTATAATGTGCATTGCAGATTGTCTTCCCTTTTCTTCTTTTAAAGTTCAGGTACCTGTTCCCAATTCCTGGACTCCCACTGATCCGATATTGATGACCTCCAGAACCGAACAATTGATGACCTATCCTTAGAATAGGTCATCAGTATCAGATCAGTGGGAGTGCAGTAACCTGAACTTCATAGTAATAAACTACAAAAGCCTCTCCAGAAGGCCTCCTCTACTTAAAGGGGTTATCCCATCATAATGATCAATCTTTTAATGATTTGACAGTGATTATTTTTGTAAATATATTTGATTAACCAATTCCCACCGTTTAGGAGAAAATTCATCCCCACTTACCTCATTGTTGTCATTCGGTCTCCCCTGGTTACGGCCACCGCTCTTCTCCGGAATCCCCGTGGCCGCGCTTGCGCAGAAGATTCCTTCTTTTCTCCTGGCCGCTCGCTGTCCTGAACGCGCACGCTGCCGCGCATGCGCGATGGTGACTTCTTCCTGGCCAGAATAGTACAGAGCTGCGAACGCGCACGCCCGGCTCTGTACTGTACTCGCCAGGAATAAGTCACCATGGCGCATGCGTGGCAGCGTGCGCGATCAGTCCAGCGCGCGCCCGCCTGGGAGAAGACTTCAATCAAGATGAAGCCCGCCCCCAGCCAGAATCCAGGAAGCTGGCAGCAGGTAAGTATGAAAAGGCGAAGTGGGATAACCCCTTTTAAGGGCACGTCAGCAGTTTTGTACCTATGACACTGGCTGACCTGTTACATGTGCACTTGGCAGATGAAGGCATCTGTGTTGGTCCCATGTGTATATGTGCCTGCATTGCTGAGAAAAATGATGTTTTATTATATGCAAATGAGCCTCTAGGAGCAACGGGGGAGGTTCACATTTCTCTGAAATATCATGCATCGGCTGTGTGCACTCCTTATTATGGATGTTGACCCTTCGACTTGAATAGGACCACAAGATACAGAGCGGCGTGGAGCGGAGGCACAGATCGAAAGCCCACGGAGGCAATATGGAGCGCTGCCGTAGGATTTCGTTTCGTGCCTCCACACCGCAAAAAAAAATAGAACATGTGCAGATTGCGGAACCGTTCAAGTAAATGGGTCCGTATCTGAAAACGGAGTGCACATGGATGGTGCCCGGGCATTGCGGACCGCTATTTGCGGTCCACAGCGTGGGCACGATGCACCCGCTCGCGTGCATGAGCCCTAAATTTGCAAACACTTCAAACACTCTGTTTTCACTTTCTCATATTGGGTATTGACTGCAGAATGATGGGGAAAAATTGGATTTCTTTTTATTTTAGCACTAGGCCGCAACTTAACAAAATGTGAAAAAAGGGAAGGGTTCTGAAGGCTTTCCGAATATACTTTCCGCAGTAAAAGTCGCAGTAAGACTGGGTCAGCAACCCCCTGCACTTCGGCTGTTGTGAAACTACAAGTCTCAGCATGCACACTTGCCATGCTGCATTCAAAATGCCCATAGAAGTGAATGGAGCATGCTGGGAGCTGTAGTTAAACAACGGCCGGAGTGCTAGAGGCTGCTGACCCCTGCACCGGTCGCTGGTGTCGAGAATGTGAGCTTACTGACATCTGGCATCTGATGGCAAACGGAGACGTGTGCTAGCACTCCATCTGTACCGCACATTTCCTCATCACCAGCCAAGAATAAAGCTCTGCCAGAATTCAGTAGGGATCAGGCGCTCCTCCTCCTCTACCCAAGAGTGGTTCACATGCCCTCTGAGGCACGGCTCCTGTGTAAGCAGATTCTTGAAGAGAAAATAGAAGTGGACCTCCAGACACTGCAGAAATAAGATGCAAGGAGGAAATGAGCCACCCAGAACATGTGGAGGAAAGTTCTCAGCATCTGGAGGAAACTAGTTCTTCTTATGTGAAGAGCCTTTGAACTTTACAGATGATAGGAATTTTTTCTTAAAAAACTTAAAGAAGAAGAAAAAACGGAGACTGACCTGTCACAGAGAATTTATCCAGATTGGCACAGGGATTCTCTCAGGTCGTTTCACCCGAATAACCGTAGGGTACGTCTGTATGCCAATTTTGGCCACAATAGCTGTCACGCGACCAAAGATCGCAGTGTAGCAGGGCTGCCATAGGAATTAATGGGGTCATATTTATTTGCGGTGCGGAACAACGGAAAGAAACACCACGGAAGCGCTCCGTAGTGCTTCCGGTGTTCCGTTCCGTGACTCTGTTCCACATCTCCGGAATTGCAGACCCATTCAAGTGAATGGGTCCGCATCCGTGATGCGGGGTGCACACAGCACATACAGTCAGTGATTGTGAGCCAAAGCCAGGATTGGAGCCTCCACAGATATCAGGTACGAGGGAAAGATCTGCTCCTGTTCTGTGTTTAGAGCCGCACCTGATTTTGGCTCCTAATCACTGACCAAACACTGACGTGTGAATAAGGGCTCATGCACACTGCCGTAGCCGTTTTTGGTGTCCACAAATTGTGGATTCGCATAACATGAATACTGGCTGTTTGCGTCCTACCCTCTATAGAACAGTCCTATCCTTGTCTGTAATACAGCCAAGAATAGGACATGGATTTTTTTGCGAAGAGAATGAGTCCGTATCCGACCCGCAAAAAGTGTGGATTGGATGTGTGCATGAGCCCTGAGACCTGTCTGTCAGTGGTGAACAGGGCGGTCGCGTGACGTTACGTATATATGAAGAAGGGGACGGGAGGAATATATGACAAAGCTGAAAAATGGCCGGGTCCTGGAGAAGCCATTTATTCAGGTCTATATTTGGAGGTCACAAAGGTTTTACTGACAATAATGTAATTCTTACAGACCGGAATGTAACCTTTTTCTATGTAAAATGTTTATTTTATTATAATTGTGGCCGGGGAGGATGTGCGGCGTGTCTTCAGCGGTGGCATTACTGGAATGTGCACCAGATGGAAGAGATCCCGTTCACATTGTGACAAGCTTACTGCTCTGATCTCCCCCCAAATCCTCTTATGTGCACTGATGGGATTGCACAGTGGTGTACTCTCAGGTGCGTGGAGCAGAGTTTAGTTGGTCATTTGGCATATCTCATTATGGTATGTTGTTATCTGCTTTGTCCGATAAACTCACTCCGTTATCTTAGGCCGTTGTACGGTCCGCAATTTGTGGATCTGCAAAATACAGATGTAGTCGAAGTCAGTGGGTCCACAAAAAAAAAAAAAAAACTGATGCAACACAGACGTCATCTATATTTTGTGGATGTGCATAGGACTTGTCGCATCTTTTGCGGTGCAGAGGCACGGACCCGAAAGGCCATGGAAGCGCTTCCGATCCGTGCCTCCGCACCGCAAAAGATACGACATGTCCTATCTTTTGCCGTAACTTGTGGATCGCGAACCCATTCAAGACAATGGAGTGCGGTCTGCAATACAGGCACAACGACCATACAGGCTGTGCTCACACCACACCGGAACGATTTATCAGAGGTCAGCAGTATTGCCCAACACATATTCTGATGTATGCTCCTGGGCACACATTGGCAGGTCACCCATTGGCTCTCACCGAGGCACACTGTTTTTAGGCGTAAAATTAGGCAGGAGTATTTCATTCGGCTGTCATTCTTTTGCCGAGTATTTATTAAAAGTTGCAGAGTCTTAGGCCTCTTTCAGACGGGCGTTGCGGGGAAATGTGCGGGTGCGTTACGGGAACACCCGTGATTTTTCTGCGCGAGTGCAAAACATTGTAATGCATTTTGCACTCGCGTGAGAAAAATCACGCATGTTTGGTACCCAAACACGAACTTCTTCACAGAAGTTCGGGCTTGGGATCGGTGTTCTGTAGATTGTATTATTTTCCCTTATAACATGGTTATAAGGGAAAATAATAGCATTCTGAATACAGAATGCATAGTAAAAGGAGGGGTTAAAAGAATAAATGGAGGGGTTAAAAGAATAAATAAAATAATTTAACTCACCTTAGTCCACTTGATCGCGCAGCCGGCATCTCCTTCTGTCTCCTTTGCTGAACAGGACCTGTGGTGACGTCAGTCCGGTCATCACATGATCCATCACCATGGTAAAAGATCATGACGTCACCACAGGTCCTGTTCCTCCACACAGCTAAGATTAAGACAGAAGCGATGCTGGCTCCGCGAACAAGTGGATTAAGGTAAGTTAAATTATTATTATTATTTTTTTAACCCCTCCAGCCATATTGTACTATGCATTCTGTATTCAGAATGCTATTATTTTCCCTTATAACCATGTTATAAGGGAAAATAATAATGATCGGGTCTCCATCCCGATCATCTCCTAGCAACCGTGCGTGAAAATCGAACCGCATCCGCACTTGCCTGCGGATGCTTGCGATTTTCACGCAACCCCATTCACTTCTATGGGGCCTGCGTTGCGTGAAAAACGCAGAATATAGAGCATGCTGCGATTTTCACGCAACGCACAAGTGATGCGTGAAAATCACCGCTCGTGTGCACAGCCCCATAGAAATGAATGGGTCGGTATTCAGTGCGGGTGCAATGTGTTCAACTCACGCATCGCATCCGCGCAGAATACTCGCCCGTGTGAAAGGGGCCTTAGAGTTAGGCTTCATGCACACGACCGTTTTTGTGGTCCGCCTCCAAGCCGCTTTTTTTGCGACTCGGTGCGGACCCATTCACTTCAATGGGGCCGCAAAAGATGCGGACAGCACACGGAGTTGTTGCACTGTTCCGTGGCCCTGCAAAAAAAAATATAGCATGTCCTATTCTTGCCCGGTTTTTCCACAAGAATAGGCATTTCTACAATGGGCCGCCCGTTCCGCAAATTGCGGAAGTCACACGGGCAACTGCATGTCGGGTGCATGAGGCCTTAGACTGGGCGTATTGTTATTAGCCTGACCTCTGGTGGTTGGTTTTCAGTTAGACAGGTTCATATTCACTTAGGCTACTTTCACACTAGCGTTATTTGTTTCCGGCATAGAGTTCCGTCCTAGGGGCTCAATACCGGAAAAGAACTGATCAGTTTTATCCTAATGCATTCTGAATGGAGAGCAATCCGTTCAGGATGTCTTCAGTTCAGTCACTGAACGGCGCAGCATACTGCGGTATTATCTCCGTCCAAAATTCTGAAACACATGCCGGAATGCCGGCATCTTTTAGTACTGGATCCGGAATTAAAATTACCGCATTGACGGATCCGCTATTCCGGTCTGCGCATGCGTATGACAAACGGAGAGACGGATCCGTTCTTGCAATGCATTTGTGAGACGGATCCGCATCTGGATCCGTCTACAAATGCTGTCCGTTTGCATACTGATTGACGGATCCGCTATTCCGGTCTGCGCATGCGTATGACAAACGGAGAGACGGATCCGTTCTTGCAATGCATTTGTGAGACGGATCCGCATCTGGATCCGTCTACAAATGCTGTCCGTTTGCATACTGATTGATGGATCCGGCAGGCAGTTCCGTTGCCGGAACTGCCTGCCGGAATCCTCTAATGTAAGTGTAAAAAAATCCTTAGGCCTCTTTCACACAAGCGTAAAGGATTGGGTCCGGATGCGTTTAGGAAAACTCGCACCACTTTGCAAGCAAGGTCAGTCAGTTTTGTATGCGATTGCGTTCAGTTGTTCAGTTTTGTCCGCGCGGGTGCAATGCGTTTTGATGCGTTTTTCACGCGCGTGATAAAAAACTGAAGGTTTAGGCTACATGCACACGACCGTGCTGTTTTTTGCGGTCTGCATATTGCGGATACACAAAAAACGGAAGCCGCCCGTGTGCCTTCCGCAATGAACGGAACGGGCGGCCCATTGTAGACATGCCTATTCTTGTCCGCAAAACAGACAAGAATAGGACATGCTATATTTTTTTTTGCGGGGCCACGGAACGGTGCAACGGATGCGGACAGCACACGGAGGGCTGTCCGAATCTTTTGCGGCCCCATTGAAGTGAATGGGTCCGCATCCGAGCCGCAAAAACGGCGGCTTGGATGAGGACCAAAACAACGGTCGTGTGCATGAGGCCTTACAAACAACATCTCTTAGCAACCATCAGTGAAAAACGCATTGCATCCGCACTTTTTTGCGGATGCAATGCGTTTTTCACGCAGCCCCATTCACTTCTAGGGGGCGAGGGCTGCGTTAAAAACGCAGAACATAGAACATGCTGCGTTTTTCACGCAACACAGAACTGATGCGTGAGAAAAAACGCTCATGTACACAGACCCATTGAAATGAATGGGTCAGGATTCAGTGCGGGTGCTATGCGTTCACTTCACGCATCGCACCCGCGCGGAAAACTTGCTCGTGTGAATAGGGGCCTTAGACTAGTCTAATGCAGGGATGCCCAACCTATGGCCCTCCAGCTGTTGCAAAATTGCGGAACGAATGCGGACCCACGTGTGAATGGAGCCTAAAAATTGTCACATCTGTGCTGAAAAAAGTCACATGTCGCCATGAAAGTGCGACTTTTAATGCAGAAATAGTCGCAGTTCTCCACTCAAAACTGTCAAATTAAAATAAGTCAGTCTTGGAGTGGAGCCTTGCCCCTAATTCATGCTTAAAAACATTGCACCTGCCTATATAAATAGACTGGGAAAAAATACACAACTCCTAAATTAGTCTAAAACTTCAAAATAGTCTTACAAGGAGCAAAAGCCTCCAAGTGGAATGTCAGTAGTCAATGCGACGAATAAAATGGGGCTGTCAAAAATGGCCTCGCCATTCTTCATGTATAAGTCGTGTATCCTGAAACGTCTCGCACACATCAAAAGCGGGAGTCAGCGCTGTGCGCTCATTAGGATCTTGAGCGCTGGCAGGTCGCTGGAGCGCGTGAAAGTCACCTGCTTATTTGTCAGCGCCACGTCTTGCTGGCAGCACTTTGAGGTTTTTTTAATGAGGCCCTTTCATGCTTGGTTCCTCATGTCGTCCAGTCTGCACTCCACTTTCTGTTCCTTTGATTACACATTACAGATCTAGCACACGGATTAGGTGACCATGACCCCGAAAGTTTAATTTGAGGGCCAGAAGAAGTGAACCTTCCCTCATTAACCCTAAAGATTTCTACTATAGCGACAACCTAGCCACATGATAAGGGCTCATGCACACGACCGTTGGTGGTTTGCGGTCCGGAAATTGCAGACTCACAAAACACGGATACCGGCCAAGTGCCTTCCGCATTTAACAGAACGGCCATGCGAACATGTGGACACAGAATGCATTTACGTTTTTCTGCGGCCCCGTTGACGTGAGTGGTTCCACATATGGGCCGCAAAGGAAAGAACAGACACGGACAAAAAAAAACACACGTTTGTGTGCATGAGCCCTAAGTGTCTGATCAGTGGGGGTTGAATGGATTGGTTGCGTTGTATGAGTCTTCCGCAGCTACATTTAAGGCCTCATGCACACGACAGTAGTTTTTTGCGTCCTTCAAAAAAAACGGAAGCGGCATCCGTTTTTTTGGAGGATCCGTTTTTTTCCACAGATCCCTTGTAATAAATGCCTATCCTTGTCCGCAAATGTAAAAAGTAGGACATGCACTATTTTTTTTGCTGAAGGGAAACAGACACGGAACACAAACGGATGAACTATCAGCATTTTTTTGCTGACCCATTGAAATGAATGGGTCCCCATCCTATCCGCAAAATAAACGGAACGGAGGCCGAGAAAAACAACTGTCGTGTGCATGAGTCCTTACTCTGTTGGACTACCAGAAATACCTAAGTACAAGTGTTCGGGTATCTCCGACAGTCCCCTAGAGCCGAATGGAGCGGCAGCACGCATGTGTGACCGCCACTGCATTCAAATGGTGTAGTCCCCCATTCTTGTGATTGGCTGGCGGGGGACCGAGCAGTCTGACCCCGGCCGATCAGACTCTTTTGGCCTGCATCGGGTGAATGGGGGACCTATGGATACGTTTGACTTATGTGCCTTATCTGCCTCCATTAGATAGAGGGGTTTTCCAGGTTATAGATACTCAGGGGCGGACTGAGAACCCTCAGGGCCCCCGGGCAAAATAAATCAAGGGCCCCCTTACAGGCCCCACCCATGTTCTGCTGCAAGCCCCACCCTTGTCCCGCCTCCAGCCACACCCTACACAATCTTTAATAAGATTTCAAAGTTAAAGCGACACAAAAGGCACCCAGACCCCTTCAGCTCATTGAAGTGGTCTGGGTACAGTGGCCCTTTTGCTAATCGAGCTGCAATGTTCTAGAGAAACTGCATTGTTTACGTTCCAGCAATAAGTCGGCCTCTAGTGGCTGGCAGCCACCTGAGGGCTTCCTGGAGTAAAACAGACCTTTGGTCCGGTATCGGACGCTGGACGTCCTCACACTCTGCATGATGACCTCCAGGGTCAGATTTTTCCCCATAGGAAAGCATTGATTCAATGCTTTCGTATGGGGTGATCTAATCTCAGCGTCCATTAGTGAGCCTCTGTTAGAAGCAGTGTGGACATAACTACTGTGAAGGGGGCACATATCTGGGCATAACTACTGTGAAGGGGGCACATATCTGGGCATAACTACTGTGAAGGGGGCACATATCTGGGCATAACTACTGTGAAAGGGGGGGAGGCCCTTCACAGTAGTTATTAACCCCTTTCAGCAGTCCCTCCTTCAGTGAATGGGGGACTGCTAAAAGGGGTTAATAACTACTGTGAAGGGCCTAGCCGTCTGAGCAACCCCACAGATCATCCCCCCACCCACCTTGTACTTGTTCCACTGATCCGCTACTTGCGGGCTACATGGGCATGAGTTTAGTCACTTCGGTGCGCAATCCCATCCTGCGGCGCGTGATCCCGCGAGACCCGTGACCTACAGCGGCGGGTCTTGCGGGATCACGCACTGCAGGACGGGATTGCGCACCGAAGTGACTGAACTCATTCCCGCGCAGCCCACAAGTAGCGGAACAATTACAAGAGGGGTGGGGAATAGCCAAATTAAAAAATATTTTGAACCAAAAGGTGTTATGGGGGCTCTGTGGATGGCACTGTTATGGGGGCTCTGTGGATGGCACTGTTATGGGGGCTCTGTGGATGGCACTGTTATGGGGGCTCTGTGGATGGCACTGTTGTGGGGGCTCTGTGGATGGCACTGTTGTGGGGGCTCTGCGGATGGCACTGTTGTGGGGGCTCTGCGGATGGCACTGTTGTGGGGGCGCTGTGGATGGCACTGTTGTGGGGGCTCTGTGGGTGACACTGTTGTGGGGGGGATCTGTGGGTGACACATATATAGCACCTTATGCTACATATGTGTCATCCACAGATCTCCCCATAACAGTGTCGCTGTGAGTGAATGACCCCCAATACAGGGTCTGGGGGCCGGCATCTGGTGTTGTAATGGCAGCGGGGCCCGGTGCAGTCACTGTATTCTATTACACCGGGCCCCGCTCACTGTAATACTAATATTCATATGTGAACAACTTGAAATCCTCTGCAATCCTCTCCCTCTGAGCTCTCTGTACTCACAAACTCAGTAGCAGGCCGGGCGGCAGCGCAACTCACTGACGTCACGCGCCTGCTCCTCCCACTTTATGAATGAAGCAGGCGGAGCAGGCGCGTGACGTCAGTGAGTTGCGCTGCCGCCCGGCCTGCTACTGAGTTTGTGAGTACAGAGAGCTCAGAGGGAGAGGATCGCAGAGGATTTCAAGTTGTTCACATATGAATATTAGTATTACAGTGAGCGGGGCCCGGTGTAATAGAATACAGTGACTGCACCAGGCCCCGCTGCCATTACCAGGCCAGCATAACATTCGGAATCGGGGTGCTGGGCACAGTGCTCCAGACTAAAAAAAATACCTAGTAGCCATTGGCTCCTGAACTGAAAAATTTAGGAGCCAAATTAAATTTTTAGTCGCCAAATCAAAACTGAATCAAAATTTTGGTATCGTGACAACGCTACGCCGATCAGATTGGCGTAGGGTTGTTTCGATACCAAAGTTTTGATTCGCTTTCGTCACCATAAAAAAGTATTGCGATACTCAATACCGTGCAAAAAAACACCAAAAAAAGCAGCGTGCTTGGGGTGACAAGGTGACTAAAAATGGCGAATGCTCACCGCATAGGAGATATTTTTTAATAATTTAATAGTTTGGACTTTTCGGACACAGCGCTATGTAATATGTTTATTTATTGTTTATATATTTTATATGTAAAATTGGGAAAGAGGGGATTTAAACTTAAAGAGGACCTTTCACCTGTATAAACTATGTGAACTGAGTATGCTGCCATATAGAGCGGCGCCCGGGATCTCACTGCACTTACTATTATCCCCGGGCGCCGCTCCGTTCTCCCGTTATAGGCTCCGGTACCTTTGCTTGTCTTGTGGGCGTCTCCTCCTCCTAGGCTGTAGTGCTGGCCAATCGCAGCGCACAGCTCACAGCCTGGGAGAAAAAAAACCTCTCAGGCTGTGAGCTGTGCGCTGAGATTGGCCAGCGCTGCAGCCTAGGAGAAGGAGACGCCCACAAGACAAGGGAAGACCCGCCTACTATAACTTAAAAAGCAAAGGTACCAGAGCCTATAACGGGAGAACGGAGCGGCGCCCGGGGATAATAGTAAGTGCAGTGAGATCCCCGGGCGCCGCTCTATATGGCAGCATACTCAGTTCACATAGTTTATACAGGTGAAAGGTCCTCTTTAAAATTTTAGGGTACTTTCACACTAGCGTTTTTTCATTTCCGGCATAGAGTTCCGTCACAGGGGCTCTATACCGGAAAAGATGTCTTCAGGTCAGTCTTTTTGACTGATCAGGCAAAAGATAAAACCGCAGCATTCTACGGTTTTATCTCTGGCGAAAAAAACAGAAGATTTGCCTAAATGCTGGATTCAGCATTTTTCCCCATAGGAATGTATTAGTGCCGTATCCGGCATTCAAAATACCGGAATTCCGGATCCATCCTTCCGGTTGAACCGTGCGATTTTCACGCATGGTTGCTAGGATGAAAGTCTATTCACTGTATTACTTTCCCTTATAACAACATGGTTATAGGGGAAAATAATAGCATTCTTTAATGCAGAATGCGTAGTAGAAGGTCAATATAATAAACATTGGTGGCGCAGTGCGCCCCCCCAACACCCCAGTATAGTAAACATTGGTGGCGCAGTGCGTCCCCCCCAACATAATAAACATTGGTGGCGCAGTGCGCCCCCCCTCCCTAGTATAATAAACATATAAACATTGGTGGCGCAGTGCGCCCCCCCCCCCAGCACCCCAGTATAAAAAGCATTGGTGGCGCAGTGTGTCCCCCCCCCCAACATAATAAACATTGGTGGCGCAGTGCGCCCCCCCTCCCTAGTATAATAAACATATAAACATTGGTGGCGCAGTGCGCCCCCCTCCCTAGTATAATAAATATATAAACATTGGTGGGCAGTGCCAATGAGGGTTAAAAAAATAAATAAAAACATTGAGTGCGGCGCCCCCCCCCCCAGTATAATAAACATTGAGTGCGGCGCCCCCCCCCCAGTATAATAAACATTGAGTGCGGCGCCCCCCCCGTATAATAAACATTGGTGGCGCAGTGGGCAGTGCCAATGAGGGTTAAAATAAATAAATAAAAATTAACTCACCTCCTCCAGCTGATCGCGTAGCAGCCTGTCAAAGGACCTGTGGTGACATCACTGTGCTCATCACATGATACATCACATGATCCATCACCATGGTAATGGACCATGTGATGGAGCTCAGTGACGTCACCACAGGTCCTGAAGAAAGAACAGGAGACCGGCAGCTGCGCGATCAATTGGAGGAGGTGAGTTAATTTTTATTTATTTATTTTAACCCTCATTGGCACTTCCCACTGAGCCACCAATGTTTATCATTAGTGATATCGAATGGTATCAAGTATCGCAATACTTTTTTATGGTATTGAAATTGAATTGAAATTTCGGTATCGTGACAACCCTAATGTAGACATTTTCCATGTATTAGAGGTTCAAATAGACAAGAAAAGTCTTTTTCTGTTCAAAAGTGAAAACCAATATGGCTGCACTTCCTGCTGTCACTTTTGAAAAAATGGCTGCCAAAACTAAATATAAAAAACGGCCAATACCTCTATAACTTAGGCTACTCTCACACTCGCGTTTGGTGCGGATCCGTCATGGATCTGCACAGACGGATCCGTTCAGATAATACAACCGCATGCATCCGCTCAGAACTGATCCGTTTGTATTATCTGTAACATTGCCAAAACTGAGCTGTCTTGAACACCATTGAAAGTCAATGGGGGATGGATCCGTTTTCTATTGTGTCATAGAAAACGGATCCGTCCCCATTGACTTACATTGTGTGTCAGAACGGATCCGTTTGGCTCAGTTTCATCAGACGGACACCAAAGCGCTGCAAGCGGCCTCCAGAGCGGAATGGAGACTGATCGGAGGCAAACTGATGCATTCTGAGCAGATCCTTTTCCATTCGGAATGCATTAGGGCAAAACTGATCCGTTTTGGACCCCTATGAACGGATCTCACAAACGGAAACCAAAACGCCAGTGTGAAAGTAGCCTTAAGCAATCATAATTACTAAAGGTTGGCTGCTGCTCTAATTTCTGATTTACATACTAATTTATGTGTTACATTTTGTCTGAAAACCTCCTTTAAAACTATTTTCCTTCTGTCCACTCAGCGATTAGTCGCTCTGGCAGACTTTTAATAAAATGTAATATTTCCATGTGGTAATGTAACTGTGCCATCAATGTGGAAGTAGTCCGCCAGAATCTCTGTCTACATGTGGTATAAAGCGGGAAGGAAACGCAGAATATTTTCGGTATCATTTATTGAGAAATGTGATTAATATTTTCCTGCTAAAAAGAAAAACAGAAGTTGTCGTCTTAAATCTGCCGAGTGCCGAAATCTAAGCCCTTCTGTCCCATATTCTCCATTGCTGATGAATACGAGGCGTCACTTTCCAGTAAGGAGGATTGTATGTCATGTGTTGGGTACGCCCAGCCCTAGAAGACCCATCAGGGTCATGCACACGACCGTATGTATTTTGCAGTCCACAAAAAACGGATCCACAAAAAATACGGATGACGTCCGTGTGCATTCCGTATTTTGCGGAACGGGACAGCTGACCCCTAATAGAACAGCACTATCCTTGTCCGTAATGCGGACAATAATAGGACATGTTCTATCTATTTACAGAACGGACATACGGAAACGGAATGCACACGGAGTAACTTCCTTTTTTTTGCGGATCCATCGAAGTGAATGGTTCTGTATACGGTCCGCAAAAGGAAAAACGGAATGGACACGGAAAGAAAATACGTTCATGTGCATGAGCCCTTAAAGTGGAACTGAAGATTTTTGAACTTTTTGAACATTGATCTCCAGCCACCTGAACCTGTTGAAAAAAATAAATCATACTCACGTCCTCCTGGGTCCTGGGCTCTCTTCACTTCTGATTCCTGTCCTGTAAACGTCTGGGCTTATGGAGTCACGTGCCGCTGCAGCCAGTGACTGGCCTCAGCCCTGATGTGTCCCCAAAGCAGAGCGTAATCCAGCAGCGACGTACCACTCGAGGACACATCACTGCTGGGGCCAGGGATTGGTTTCAGCAGCGCATGTTACTCCGTCCTCTAGAAGTTTACACGAAGGGGACTGGAAGACTGATGAAGGGCGCAGGTGCAGAGCGATCAGTTTAAGTCATGAAAGCTGGACAACTCCTTTAATGATGCCTGCACACGAAGCCGATTGTGTGCAGAAGATCTGCACCAAAAACAGCACATAAATCCGTTTTTTGGTACAGATTTGATGCAGATTTTCTACAGATCTCACCCATCCATTGAAAAGGGTGAAATCCGCACAAAAAAACGTCAACAATTAACATGCTGCAGATTTCAGAATCCGCACGGCAGGTTTCTGGATTCATTTTTCCATCACATTATACACTGCTTGTTTCCATGGTTACGACCACCCTGCAGTCCATCAGCGGTGGTCTTTCTTGCACACTACAGGGAGTGCAGAATTATTAGGCAAGTTGTATTTTTGAGGATTAATTTTATTATTGAACAACAACCATGTTCTCAATGAACCCAAAAAACTCATTAATATCAAAGCTGAATATTTTTGGAAGTAGTTTTTAGTTTGTTTTTAGTTTTAGCTATTTTAGGGGGATATCTGTGTGTGCAGGTGACTATTACTGTGCATAATTATTAGGCAACTTAACAAAAAAACTAATATATACCCATTTCAATTATTTATTTTTACCAGTGAAACCAATATAACATCTCAACATTCACAAATATACATTTCTGACATTCAAAAACAAAACAAAAACAAATCAGTGACCAATATAGCCACCTTTCTTTGCAAGGACACTCAAAAGCCTGCCATCCATGGATTCTGTCAGTGTTTTGATCTGTTCACCATCAACATTGCGTGCAGCAGCAACCACAGCCTCCCAGACACTGTTCAGAGAGGTGTACTGTTTTCCCTCCTTGTAAATCTCACATTTGATGATGGACCACAGGTTCTCAATGGGGTTCAGATCAGGTGAACAAGGAGGCCATGTCATTAGATTTTCTTCTTTTATACCCTTTCTTGCCAGCCACGCTGTGGAGTACTTGGACGCGTGTGATGGAGCATTGTCCTGCATGAAAATCATGTTTTTCTTGAAGGATGCAGACTTCTTCCTGTACCACTGCTTGAAGAAGGTGTCTTCCAGAAACTGGCAGTAGGACTGAGAGTTGAGCTTGACTCCATCCTCAACCCGAAAAGGCCCCACAAGCTCATCTTTGATGATACCAGCCCAAACCAGTACTCCACCTCCACCTTGCTGGCGTCTGAGTCGGACTGGAGCTCTCTGCCCTTTACCAATCCAGCCACGGGCCCATCTATCTGGCCCATCAAGACTCACTCTCATTTCATCAGTCCATAAAACCTTCGAAAAATCAGTCTTGAGATATTTCTTGGCCCAGTCTTGACGTTTCAGCTTGTGTGTCTTGTTCAGTGGTGGTCGGCTTTCAGCCTTTCTTACCTTGGCCATGTCTCTGAGTATTGCACACCTTGTGCTTTTGGGCACTCCAGTGATGTTGCAGCTCTGAAATATGGCCAAACTGGTGGCAAGTGGCATCTTGGCAGCTGCACGCTTGACTTTTCTCAGTTCATGGGCAGTTATTTTGCGCCTTGGTTTTTCCACACGCTTCTTGCGACCCTGTTGACTATTTTGAATGAAACGCTTGATTG
The DNA here is from genome assembly GCF_905171765.1 of Bufo bufo. NCBI lineage: Eukaryota > Metazoa > Chordata > Amphibia > Anura > Bufonidae > Bufo > Bufo bufo. The sequence goes on along the minus strand of NC_053389.1, from coordinate 716,903,196 downwards.
TTCGATGATCACGCTTCAGAAGCTTTGCAATTTTAAGAGTGCTGCATCCCTCTGCAAGATATCTCACTATTTTTGACTTTCATGAGCCCGTCAAGTCCTTTTTTGACCCATTTTGCCAAAGGAAAGGAAGTTGCCTAATAATTATGCACACCTGATATAGGGTGTTGATGTCATTAGACCACACCCCTTCTCATTACAGAGATGCACATCACCTAATATGCTTAATTGGTAGTAGGCTTTCGAGCCTATACAGCTTGGAGTAAGACAACATGCATAAAGAGGATGATGTGGTCAAAATACTCATTTGCCTAATAATTCTGCATGCAGTGTATAGGAAAAAATGCCGGCCCTTCTGGTGACTGTTGCTGTGGGAGCGCACATAGGCTGGTGCTTTTTCCTATAGTGTGCAAGCACGACCGCCACTGATGGATTGCAGGGTGGTCGTAACCATGGAAACGAGCAGTGTATAATGTGATGGAAAAATGAATCCAGCCAGCAAAGGAGGCAATATGGAGAATCACAATACATTAGTAAGTGGCTTGTAGTAACTTTCTCTACATGATAAATGCCACTTAGGCCTCATGCACACGACCGTGGTGTGTTTTGCGGTCCGCAAAACGCGGATCCGCAAAAACGCATGGCGTCCGTGCGCATTCCGCAATTTGTGGAACGGCACAGACAACCTTCAATATAAATGCCTATTCTTGTCCGCAAAGCGCGGACAAGAATAGGACATGTTATATTTTTTTTAGCGGGGCCACGGAACGGAGCAACGGATGCGGACAGCACAAGGAGTGCTGTCCGCATCTTTTGCGGGCCCATTGAAGTGAATGGGTCCGCATCCGAGCCGCCAAAATGGCGGATCGGATGCGGACCCAAACAATGGCCGTGTGCATGAGGCCTTACTCAAGTGAGACAACTCCTTTAATGCTGACTGTCAGCAGGACAACAATTGCTGCACGCTGCTTTTATGCGGACAGTAGTAGGATCCCATTAGTTAATAGGGATCCGGCAGTGATCTGTTGAATCCAGAGATGGGCAGGTAGCCTCAGGGAGTGTTCACACCACATTTTTATTTCCAGCAGGTAATCAGCTTTTTAGAGAACCTGGATCTGTTTTTGTAACCGTTCCGTTTCCCTTCCCACCCACTTTTACATAAAAGTGAAAAATTATAGAAAAAAGTTGGCGTTTGGATTGTGTGAACTATGGTTGAATTTGTAGCCTTTTTAGGACAAGGGGTGTCAGTCCGAGGCGGTTTTCTTTATTAATGGATCATTTAAACGGACACTATTGTATGCAGTCATATTACATTCAATTGATTTTTTGCCAGATTGTGGCATAATTCTCTGGATGAATATTTTTTGCTGTATGAAATAGGAAGACGTCGGCGCTTTCTTATACAGTAAACAAAAAAAAAAAAAAAACAGCCACGAAAAATAGACAAATCGGATGCACCTTTGGCATGTGTTTTTTTTCTTTCTTTCTCTATAGAAGCTTCTGTATGCTTTATACGTATCTAGGGGGAGATTTATCAAACTGGGGGTGTAAAGTAGAACCGTCTTAGTTGCTCATAGCAACCAATCAGATTCCACCTTTCATTTTCCAAAGGAGCAGTAAAAAATGAAAGGTGAAATCTGATTGGTCGCTATGGGCAATTAAGCCAGTTCTACTTTACACCAGTTTGATAAATCTCCCCCCTAATGAGTCTTAGGACTCATGCACGCGACCGTTTTTCACGGATCCGTTGTTACATATCTGGGTGTTTTTTCTCTCTGATTTAGACCTCTTGCACACGACCGTATGGCTTTTTCAGTATTTTGTGGTCCGCAAAAAACGGATCCGCCAAAAATACGGATGACATCCGTGTGCATTCCATTTTTTTGCGCAACGGAACAGCTGGCCCCCGATACAACAGTACTATCCTTGTTCGTTATGCGGACAATAATAGGACATGTTCTATCTTTGAACAGAACGTAAAAACGGAAATACGGAAACGGAATGCAGAAAGAAAATATGTTCGTGTGCATGAGCCCTAAGGGTCCATTCACAGGTCCGTAATGTATTGCGGGATCTCCAATACACCCGGCCGGCACCCCCATGGAACTACCTATTCTTGTCCGCAATTGCGGACAAGAATAGAACATGTTCTATTTTTTTCGGGAGCCGCGGTCCGGAAGATCGGGGCCGCGCTCCGGAAATGCGGATGCGGACAACACACCGTGTGCTGTCCGCATCTCTTCCGGCTCCATAGAGAATGAATGGGTCCGGATCCGGACCCATTCTACGGACGTGTGAATGGACCCTTAGGCTGTGTGTGTGTGTTTTTTTTTTTTTTCAGTTCGCAAAACACTGATACCGGCCTTGTGCGTCCTGCTCTATCCTGTCCCACCCTATGATGTCCGCATATTTTGCAGCCCCATAAATAAATGGGTCCATGTTTGATACCCTAAAAATGGGAATCAGACGCGGAGCAAATATACGGTCGTGTGCATGAGGCCTTATGAAAACAGTGCCCACAGTAACCAATCACAGCGCAGGTTTTATTTTACACGAGCACTAAAGAAAAAGAGAGCTGGGCCGTGATTGGTTGCTATGGGCAAGAAAGACTGATCTTCTGTAAGACTGCTTTATTGTTTGAAAATTAACCTAAATCACACAGTTCCGGTGTCCTGTTCAGAAAACCCACTTTTATATATGTAGTTATGGGTTCATTGATCAGGATCCACATCTCTTGTCCAGAGTGAAGAGCCTCTCCCTGCCCTGTCACCCCATTGACTTTAATAGTGGTGATGCTGCAGGCCAACTGAAGACATGATGACAGCTGGCCTCTGGGGGGATTGTCTAGTGTAGAACCCCTTTAAAGGAATGAATGATAAAAGCAACCAATTAGGGCTGCAGCAAACGATTATTTTAGTAATCGAGTACTCTACCGTCTATTTTTACAATTAATCGAGTACTCTAATAAGAAAAACCTTCTTAAAATAATATATTGCTTTATAAAAATAATATTTTTATTTCTTACAGTGGTATAGCAAAAAAATGCATACACATAAGGCATCAGCGCCCCTCCATGCCATGGCCCCCACTCCCTCATTGCCATCGGCCCCTTCATGCCATCCGATCCATTGCCAGCCCAATTGCTATGTCTCCCACTCCCCCAGTGTCATCAGATCAGGCCCCGCCTCCATGCCATATTCCCCACTCCCCCAGTGCCATCTATTGCCATGTCCTCCTTCCCCAGTGCCTCAATACCATCCACCATGTCCCCCACGCCCAGTGCCATCAGATCAGCCCCTCCATGCCATGTCCCCCTTCCCCAGTGTCTCCATGCCATCCACCATGTCCCCCACTCCCCCAGTGCCATCAGATTAGCCCCTCCATGCCATGTCCCCCTTCCCCAGTGTCTCCATGCCATCCACCATGTCCCCCACGCCCAGTGCCATCAGATCAGCCCCTCCATGCCATGTCCCCCTTCCCCAGTGTCTCCATGCCATCCACCATGTCCCCCAGTGCCATCAGATTAGCCCCTGCCTCTATGCCATCCGGGGGGAGAATGGTCGGTGGTCGATAGATTACTCTACCGAACTAATAAAACATGACGATGTGTGCACGCTGGGCACTGGCCGTGGTCATGTGATTTAAACGAATCCTCGATGCAGGGAAATCGTTTCAGCCCTACAACCAATGTAAATATTAAAGGGGTTTTCTGGTACTTAGATATTGAAGACCTGTCCTCAGGATTAATCATCAGTGTCAAATCAGTGGGGGTCCGACACCCGGCACCCCGCCAGTAATCTGATAATAGAGCACTGGATGGAGGGGGAAGCAGGCGGCTCCGTACACTGTGTGACGGCCGTGCTGGGATACTACAGCTCACAGCTGCCCCGCGCTGGATATACCCCGCTATGTGTCTTGGAATATAAGGACTTGGACGTAGAGTACCACCATTTAAGGTTCTGAGGTGATTGGTAAACTATTTGACAGAGCAGCGTCGGTCTCCATTCAGACTGTATTTGCAATGTTACTGAAAGGAGTATTCCCATCTTAGACATAAATGTTTGGTAGATGCAAGTCCCACCTCTAGGACCCACTCCTATTTCCAGATTGGGGCCCCTGACCCCTGTCTCGTCTGGTGAGGCAGCCCTCTCTCGCCGCATCCAGGACAGTGGATCTTTCCATTCCCTCCTATGTTCCTGTGATTCCCATAGAAGTGCGCCCACCTGCCGTGTCTAAACCTTTCATTGATTACTTTCCATAATCCCAGACCTTCTTACCGGGCAGGATTATAACTTTTTCTATTCTCTTCTGTCATTTCAGCGGTCTCCTCACAACACGGAAGATGATGGAAGACAAAGGACCCCGTGTTGCCGACTACTTTGTCGTTGCGGGATTAACAGACTCGTCGAAACCGCTTGAGGAGGAAATCCACTTTAATGATGCCTGCCATAAGATAGCGAAACCAAAGGAACCCATCACAGATATTACAGTGATAATTAAATCCCTTGGGGAAGAGGTGCCTCAGGGATATGTCTGTATGGACGATACCCCGACTGGCCTGTCGGCGGACCTCAATAATGGGAGCATCCGGGGCCCTCAGATCTATTTGTGTTATAGGAGAGGAAGAGACAAGCCGCCTCTAACAGATTTGGGGTGAGTCCTTGGGTCTCTGCTTTCAGTGTATTCTGCTCTGCATACATAACATGTATTACCTGGAAATATTCACTAATGTATTGACTTTCTCGAAATCCTCTGTTACCAAAATATGACTGTTATCGGATCCAGAATTAGAGGTTTATCCTGCAGGAAAGCCCTGGGAGAGTTCTTCTTTATTCTTATTAACCAGTTCCAGTGAGTGCAGCGGCAGTCTCTTCCGCGACATCACGTTCATCGGTCTAACGGCCTAGGCGCAGCTCAGTCCCATTACGGTGATACTAGGTGCCAGGTCCACATTGAGCTGATATTGATGACCTATCCGGAGGTTAGGTCATCAATATTAAAACCTCTTTAATGTTGCATTTTATTTTTCTTTTATTGCTGATTTTTCCTGTAACTGGGGTCCCAGTAAAAGGGGGTATACAGCCCCCAGAGTTGTAACTAAGCTGTTAAGCCTCACTGCAGAACTGATCGGGATGTACTAAGACCCAGCAGCTTGTGCAGATACGCGCCCCAGCTACCACATGATTGCTAGGACCGGATCACTGTGAATACAGCGATGGAGACGGCAGGGACGGACGCTTCCTCTGTGGGAGGCTGGCTGTCACCAGCAAGCTGGCTTCCCGATCCCACAACTGCATAATTTCTGTACAGCTCCTAACTTACCAAGGATGTCCCGGAACACCCAAGCGGACTGCTGCTTTCTGGGACTACAATATTAATGGCCTTTTCTTAGTGAATGGGACTAGGCTGTAATACCAGGCACTGCCACTATCAAGAATACAGAGCTGTGCCTGGTAAACAATGAAGAGGATGCAGCGGTCTTAGAGTGCCATCTCTGTTTCAACCAGCTGATCGAGGGCAGTTGGACCCCCACTCGTCTAATATTGATGGCTTCTCCATTGCATAGGTCATCAATATTGTAGTCTTGGAAACCCCCTATAAATAAATATGTAGATATTAAAGGGGCATTACCAGCATACCCTAGAGTGGCTTAAAGGGGTTGTCTCACCTCAGACATTGGGGGTGATATACCCCCAATGTCTGATAAGTGCGGGTTCCACCTGTGGGACCCTCACCTATCTTTAGAATGGAGCTGCATATGCATCTGCTTTACATTCATTCCTATAGGAGCTCCGAAAATAGCTGAGTGCTGGCTCGGCTATTTCTGTCAGCTCCATAGAAGTGAATGGCTCGGCTAATTTCGACGCTCCTGTAGGAATGAATGGAGAGCGGCCGCACATGCGCAGTGTGCCCTCCTTCACTTTGCGGGCTCTATTCTAAAGATAGGTGCGGGTCCCAGAGGTGGGACCTACACCTATCAGACATTAGGGACATATCCTAGCGATATTCCCCCAATTTCTGAGGTTAGACAACCCCTTTTAAAAACCTAAAAGAATGCATAATTACCCTCACCCCACTGCTCCCCACATAATTACCCTCACCCCACGGTTGAATGACTGGAAGCAGGTGAATGCGCCGGAAGATTTCCTAGTACATCCACTATATGTGCAGGTCAGACACAGCATGAACAGCCTTAGCCATTTAGGATGATCGGAAAGGTGAGTTATTACCCGCGTGGTTGCTGTGATATTTATTACCCAGCTTTCTATCAAAGTAAGGCTACTTTCACACTGGCGTTTTGGTTTCTGTTTGTGAGATCCATCATGCGCTCTCACAGGCGGTCCAAAACGGATCAGTTTTGCCCTAATGCCTTCTAAATGGAAAAGGATCCGCTCAGAATGCATCAGTTTGCCTCAGTCACCATTCCGCTCTGGAGCTGCCTGCAGCGTTTTGCTGTCCGCCTGACGAAGCGGAGCCAAATGGATCCATCCTGACACACAATGTAAGTCAATGTGGACGGATCCGTTTTCTCTGACGCAATCTGGCACAATAGAAAACACATCCGTCCCCCATTGACTTTCAATGGTGTTCAAGACGGATCCGTCATGGCTATAGAAGACATAATACAACCGGATCTGATCATGACGGATGCATGCGGTTGTATTATTGTAACGGAAGCATTTTTGCAGATCCATGACGGATCCGCAAAAAACGCTAGTGTTAAAGTAGCCTTAGAAATGGCTGAATTGTATAACACTTGATAGAAGACGACTTACAGATATCTTTTGACAGTTACTGTACAATTCATCAGAACGGCTTGTCACACACCGTATGACGGATCACACACAGCAGAAAACAGTGACAATCTGAAGAGATGACACCATCTGGATCACCTTGGGCAAAGGATGTTGCCTGCCAACCTTATCAGAGGCTTGATGCCAACCAGCTATGTTTGAAACTGTATAAACTAGCTGGAGGAGGTTGGCAGTACCACCCACCAGCCGCGCGGGACGTAGAGCAGTAAATCTAAGCTTTCTTTTTCAGGGTCCTGTATGAATGGAAGGAAAGGCTGATACAGGGTTGTCACATCATCCAGACTACACCATATGGACGTCCTGCCAACATAAGCAGTAGTACATCCTCGCAGAAAGCCTACGTTACCTACCGAAGAGCCTCCGAAAACATGACCCAGAATACCTTGGCTGTGACCGATATTTGTATAATCATCCCCAGCAAAGGCGAGACTCCACCACACACCTTCTGTAAGGTGGAGAAGAATCTGAATAGCAGCATGGTAAGACTTTACTGAACGCTAAGGGTGCGTCCGCCTTGTTATTACAGTACCAGCAAAGTGGATGAGATTTTAGCAGATTGGTCTTGTCAGTGTATGCTGCCGACTCCCATTGTGGATTTCACCCTTTGCAATGAATGAGTGAATCTAGCAGATCCGAAGCAAAATCCGCAACAAATCCAAATGTAACCGTTCCATGGTGGATTTTTCCACCGCAACTTACCGTACATTCCACATTTCACCGTTTTAGTTTGTTATTGCATATCCCATCACCCAGGATTGTCCTGCGTCCCCCTGTCTTTCTTGACTTTTTTTATTTTTTTAGGTTAGGTCTTATTTTTACCCTAGTGCTCAGGTGTTAAACAGTAGTATTTTTTTAAAGTTTTATCTCATTACAGCAACCCTCATCCATATGCCTTATTAGGGTATATAGACCTCTTAGAGGAGCTGTCTGAGTGGAGGATCCCTCCGCTGTGAGCTCCGTATACCCTAATAGGCATATGAATGAAGCTTCTTACAAATGTCCATGTATTCTGTGTTATTTGAATGACTTTCGTGCTAGGTTACAGCAGCCGCCACAGTGTCAATGTGTGGTCATCTGGAGCTTCCTCAGCAGTGGCCGCTAACTACTGGGGTCTCTGATGCCCAATGTGAGACAGTTGATCGCTGGCCCAGCTTCAGTATAAAAAAGGATTTTAATGATGAAGCAACCTCTTTACTGCCCATACAATGCGTTCAGACCCTTTCACTTTTTCACATTTTGTTATGTTGCCTTGTGCTAAAATAAAATATAAAAATAAAGTTTTTCCCCCATAATAAGAAAGTGAAAACAGAATGTTCAAAATCTTTGCTAATTTATTGAATAGGAACATAGGATTACAGCCTCCAGTCTTGAGTACGATGCCACAAGATTTGCACACCTGGATTTGGGGATTTTGTGCCACTCTTCTCCTCATATTCTCTCAAACTTTGTCAAGTTTGTTGGGGACCATCGGTGGACAGCCATTTTCAGATCTCTCCAGAGATGCTCAATTGGGTTCAAGTCAGGGCTCTGGCTGTGCTACTTAAAGGGGTTCTCCGGGAATTTCGAAAATGAATATACTTAAATACTACTTTATTGTAACTATATTCCCATATACCTTTAACTATTTATAATGGCTCATTTTGTTTAGGGAGCAATCATTAGGAGAAACAAAATGGCCGCCGTCCTATTAATACACACAAAACCTGTCCTAATCATACAGGAGGACATGTTACTTCTGAGCACTGAGGTAAAGGGCTGCCTCATCCTCCTCTCCTACTTGTCAGGGATTATTATCCTGAATACAGAGTATAAGAACTTTAACTGAATCTCTGTGGGAATGGAGTTTATGAGGAGACATGAAGTACAGAGAGGACGGACAGGACAGACTGGGGTAATGGAGACTGCATACAAGTGCTGCTGATCATTATCCACATCACCCCATCCTCCTCTTCATGAACTCCATTTCTACAGAGATTTAGCTGAACATCATATTAAACTGTATTCAGGATCATAGAAGAAGAGGCAGCTCTATAGCTCAGTGCTCTGAAGTAACTTGTCCTCCTGTGAGATTAGGACATATCCTAATGATTGCTTCACAGACAAAACGAGCCATTATAACTAATGAAAGGTATTTGGGAATATATTTATAATAAAGTAATATTTGAGTATTTTCGTTTTCCTAAATCCTGGAGAACCCCTTTAAGGGTTTACAGACTTGTCCCTAAGCCTTTCCTCTGTTGTCGGTCGTTGTCCTGTTGGAAGGTGAACCTTCAGCCCAGTCTGAGGACCAGAGCACACTGGATCAGGTTTTCAATAAGAATATCTCTGTACTTTGCTCCATTCAGCTTTCCCTCAACCTTGACCAGTCTTCCTACCTCAGCCACTGAAAAACACCCCCACAACATGGTGCTGCCACCACCATACTTCACTGTAGGGATGGTAGTGGGAAGTTCCTCCAAACATGACCCTTAGAATTGAGTCCAAAAAGTTAAATTTTCATTTCCTCAGACCAGAGAATCTTGTTTCTCACAGTCTAGGAATCCTTTTTAGCAAATGTTCTCTGAGGAGAGGCTTCTTTCTGACCACTCTGCCATAAACCCAGATTGGTGGCGTGCTGCACTGATGTTTCACCTTCTGGAAGTTTCTCCCATCTGCACACAGGATCTTTGGAGCGCAGCCAGAGTAACCATTGGGTCACCTCTCCTACCAATGTCCTTCTCCCCTGACTACGTCTTTTTGGGGAGAAAGGGGGTGTGGGGGGCTTAGGTAGAGTCCTGGATGTTCCAAACTTCCAAACTTTTGTTTAAGAATCATGAAGGCCACTGTGGTCTTAGGAACTTGTGTGCCCTTCTCCAGATCTGTGCCTCCAGCCAGTCACTGAGATCTACAGGCAGTTCTTTCCTCCTCAGCGCTTGGTTTCTGTTCTGATATGCATCGTCAACTCCAATCAAGGTGTAGAAACATCTTAAAAATAATCAAGAAAAATGAGGGGCCACAGAGCTAAATTTCAAAAGTCATAGCAAAGGGTCTGAATACTTATGTCCAAGTGAAATGATAGAAAGCGCCGGGCTTTCAGAAACAGCCGAGCAGGTCAGCATTCCTCTGATTCTATGAGTCCTGCTGTAGTGAATGGGAACTTCGCAGCCTAGCTTGTTCTGCTACACTGCTTGCGTAGCGCCCATTCACTACAATGGAAGTTACGGAAACAGAGGAATAATGGCCTGCTCGGCTGTGTCTGTAAGCCTGGCCGACTGGGGCCTGCGCTTAGTCCAATCTTGCTGTGGAAACGGCAATATAGGACAACCCATTTAAATGAAATCATAGCAGAATAACCCAGCTCTGCACCATATCACAACCAAGCAGTTATACATCTGTAGATTATCAGCCCAGTTTCTACCCACAAATCTTCCTGCTGTAGATGTCATTTTAATGGAAAGTACCTGAACTGTAGATTAGTTTAATAGTTGAGCTTTAGCAGCTGCAGGTCCTGCTCCATATAATAATGACGGAGGTGAGCGCAGCCATTTATAGTAGATGATATTAGTGTCTCCTTCTCTTTTACAGTGGGGCTCGGCGGTGTACCTCTGTTACAAAAAGTCAGTTGTGAAAGCCAATGCGGTATCTTATAAAGCTGGTAAGTAGTCATCCGTTTTAAAGAGAACCTGTCACATTAAGGCTACATTCACACGACCGTGTGAATGGGTCCGCATCCGTTCCGCAATTTTGCGGACCCATTCATTTCAATGGAGCTGCAAAAGATGCGGACAGCACACAGTGTGCTCTCTGCATCCGTAGTTCTGATCGTCGGCCCCACAAAAAATATAGAGAAAGTCCTATTCTTGTCCGCAATCACGGGCAAGAATAGGCATTTTCTATATAGCGCCGGCCCTGTGCGTTAAATGCACACGGCCGGTATCCGTGTTTTGCGGACTGCAAAACACGGCACGGTCGTGCGAATGTACCCTTAACATGCGGTCCTATCTCCATGCATTATGTAACAGAGCAGGAGGAGCTGAGCAGATATGCCCTGCTCATTCTGAGGAGTCCAGTGGGCGGTCCCAAGCACTGTCTGTCAATCAGTGAGTAGGACTGGACTCCTCTCCTCAGAATGATCAATATATGACAAGTTACACTGAATCTTTTCCCCACAAAATCTGCTCCGCTCCTCCTGCTCTATTACATGCTGCCCAGAGACAGGACAGCACGTTTGATATCAGTGATCAATTGGTCATTTTGTCCTAATTGTCATTTTTTTATTTATGGCGTTGTCATCCAAGACGACAACCTCCACAGATCAAGCATGTAGTGTTAATCTATAGTATAGCGCAGCCGTCCGGGCAGGATCAGGTAAAACTCATATCTGTGAATCCTTACCTTACTCATTATGAAACCGTTCAGTGCCAACAGACAATCATAAATGAATTTTTTCAAAGTTCAAAGCGCCAATTACCCTGTTAGCGAAGTATTGTAGGTGTGAAAGCGGTTTTACTTTCCTGAGCTAATTCCCTATTGTTAGTGTAAATGAGAGCTGCGGCTGCTCCTCTTATTAGCCCAGATTGCTGTCATTTCGCTGTGACTCCTGCTCCGATTACAGAACATTATATGGGATTTTTGTTAATGCACTAGAGGATATAGCTATGTATGACTGATAACGCCTATAGCTGCCTATGCAGCTCCTAACTGGGATCGTCACCCAGCTTACCTGGTGCTCTGAGGAGCATATGCGTCTATGGAAAGATACTGGCGCATTTCTCATTTACGTAGCATACAGCTTTTAGAAGTGGCAAACAGCCGCAGTTTAAATGGCAGCCATTAAGGCTTCCAGAAGCCACATCTGTCAGATTTGATAGGAAGGTTGCTGCTGCGTGCGGCACTAATCCCCCTGTCAGAAGGACCCCATTGTATGCTAGCGGTATGCATCGTATGAGTTATCCAGCAATGTGTTTTCTGTTATACACAAAGAACACCACCCAGATGTGAACAGAGCCTAAGGCTGGCCATACATGAGAGACCTGCTGGCCAAACCGCTACGGTATCTCTCCCAACCCTTGTCTCGGCCAAGCATCCTTGTGTTCTGGATGGGGAGAGGGGAGCGAGCTGCTGCTAGACATCTGTGGCAGCAGCAGCTTATCTCTGCAAGCACAAAGGATTTGCCATGGTGCGATCCAACAGCCTCCGTGTAATTTAGATGGTCAGACACTCGCTGTGAAACCATCATGCACCTCATGTGGAAGGCCAGCTTAATAGGCGTTCTCTCATGTGTGATCTTCTAGATTCCTTAAAGTTAGGCGCTGGTCTGGGCTTTACATTAAACAGAGTCTGCCCTATAAAGGGTATAACGGACGTGCCCATTGTCCGCATTCCTGGCTGACTGCTTCCCCAAGCCGTATGTACAGATTGCTATGAGCAGGTTGTTCAGTCCACCTCGACAGTAGTGATTGTTGTGAGCAGGTTACGAAAATCAACCTATTTCTGTTTGTACAGGTTTAATATGCAGATATCCAGAAGAGGATTACGAGTCCTTTCCTTTGCCAGAGTCTGTGCCTCTCTTCTGCTTGCCCATGGGGGCGACGATAGAAAGCTGGCCGTCCAACAGTAATTATCCGCTTCCAGTTTTTTCTACCTTTGTTTTAACTGGGGCATCTGCTGAAAAGGTACAGGACATTAGGACCCATAAGTGTATATAGTATTGGCTTACAGCTTTCCTTTCATTCAGTAATGGCGTTATGCTGGTTCACTGTAATCTTCTAGGGTATGGAAGCATCTTGTGCTTCGACACAGAATAAGGCCTAGTTCACACGCCGGTGTTTTAGTCCGTGTTTTGCATCAGTGATTGTAAACCAAAACCCTGAGTGGGTCCTACACAGACATAAGGTATAATGGAAAGCTTTACTTCTGTTCTGTGTTCTTGGCCCGCAGCTTGGATAGCAATCACTGACGTAATACAGACGTGTGAATAAGGCCTGACATTTAGTAAATGCTGTTTGGGTGCTTTAGGGCTGCATGAGATGGGTGGGGAATAGTTTGCTTATGTTTTCTTGCATCTACACCCCTATGGATAAATGAATAAGAATAGGCAATTATTGGGAACCGAACCATTCATTCCCGATCATTGCCTGCTGATCAGAGGAGGTTAGAGCTGCATTTACAGTACATGCAGCAATCATCTCCTCTGCACGGGTACAAGTGATTGCTGGTTCCCATAGAGAATTATTTTTTCTGGACAGAATATCCCTGTTTACACAGGACGATGCCCAGAAATTATGGTTTTGGTGTCCCATCCATAATGATTTCACCCTATCAATGAGCATTTGCGGCACCATTTACACAAGCGTTTCTAGTAACACTCCTTCCCGATAATTGCTCCAATCATCAGTCCGTATAAAGGGGTCTTTTATTCGTTAATGTAGCTGCGCTTGGCTGGTTATTTGTCGTAACGCATCTTGGAATCAAGGTTTTGCAGTGTTTCTCTATCCCATTGATGTAATTGAAGGGCTTGATAGGGACTACCACACCTGGATCTGTCTCTTCCATCAGGCCAGCCATTAATTAACAAAAAAAAACTTGTCCCAAAATACGGAACAAACTGAAACTGACCCAAAATCGGACCTAATTGTTTTAAGAAAAGTTCCGTATTTGATCTGCATTTGTTTGAAATCTATCTTTGTTGCTACCATTTTGGCTTGTTGTTTTTTTTACAGAGAGGTTTTTACAAATTGCATTACTTTTAGGTGTACGGAGCGGCCATACAGTTCTATGAGCCATGTGGCCATGAGCAGTTGACTGAAAAGCAGAAAGTACAGTTAGGACTGGCAAGCAACACAGAGGGGAGGCTGGATGCCTCTAAGAGCCTCCATGTCAGCAAGTGCATCTGCCTCCTGTCTCACTGGCCTTTCTTTGATGCCTTCAAGAAATTTCTCACTTTCCTCTACCGCTATTCCATCTCCGGACCTCATGTGCTCCCAATAGAGAAGTAAGTTATCCTTCTGGAGGCTGTTAATAATTCACCGACATTGCATTGTTCTGTCGGCTCAGATGAGTTCTCCCTCTTCTGAGCAGTCCGACTTCTAGTGTCACACTGTTACTTACAGATCCTCTTTCAGACCCCTGTGTAAATGGGGGCTTTGCCCTATATTTTAAAGGGAGGTCATCGGTGTATTTCATTCACTGTCTTCTTTTTTTAATTTTTTTTTAAATAAACTGTTATTGCAAAATGTTTTCTGTTTGACAAAAAGTGAACGTTTTTCTCACTTTGGGATATGCAGTGGTTAATATTTCACAATAACTATTTTATCTTTTTCGTCTCTCGTCCAGACACATCTCCCACTTCATGCACAAAGTTCCATTCCCTTCTCCTCAGAGGCCAAGAATATTGGTACAGGTAAAGCTATAGCTGCAGTGTTACTGAAAACGTAGGAAATCCTTACAGCTATTACCAAAGTCTACTAAATATTATCTTAGAGCTCTGTGTGCTGTCATTCTGTAAATTAAAGTGCGTTAAAACTTTGTACAATTTGTATTACCTTTAAAAATGTATGCTTTAAACAAACACTAAGTATAGAAGAAGTATAAGGCCTCTTCCACACAAACATTTTTTTTTTTCCCGTTTGCTTCCGTATACGGAACCATTCATTTCAATGGATCCGCAAAAAAACTGAAGGTGCTCCGTATGCCTTCCGTTTCCGTTCCGTTCAAAGATAGGACATGTCCTATTATTGTCCGCATAACGGACAAGGATAGTACTGTTCTATCAGGGGCCAGCTGTTCCTTTCCGCAAAAAATGAAATGCACGTGGACGTCAAACGTCATCCGTATTTTTTGCGGACTGCAAAATACTGAAAAAGCCATATGGTCGTGTGCAAGAGGCCTAAAGCTCTTCCTCCGTTAACCTCATCATTTCCTTTTTTATATTACATTTACAATTAATTACAATTAAAACTGAGAAATAAATAATAAATCTCTTTGTGTCCCAGGTGCTCAGGCATGCCCCCTTACTTCTCCATTACATAGACCTGTGTCTGGCTGTAAGACAACTGGTTGGACCAGGAGCCTCCCTGTTGTGTCTTGTCTGCAGTAGGATAAAAGACATAAGCCACACACCTTGGCTAATTCACAGCCCTCGGTTGTTTTCCTTCAGAAAATAGAAGAGCTCAGAAGGAGATTAACCCATGTGTTCTCTGCAGAATATCTGCGAGACTGTTTGTTTTAAGAACCTGCAGAAAATCCTGTAGAATGTTTAACTGTATGATTTGTTCTGGGTTTAGTGCGTTTAAAAATTCTGCAAGCCGGGATCTCCACTGATAGCTAGAGTAAAGCAAACAACCAGACCAATAAAGCCTTCTAACATTTTCAAGAGATTTCAAGAACCAACGTACACTACAAAGTGTAGCTGAGTTTTCAAAAATGTTTACGTAATGGCTGTGCTTCTTTTTAACAATCATAACTGTGAAGGAACAATTATGTTTAGGCTTCCCTAATGTTTTTTTTCCAGCCATATTATTCCTTGTTTCAGCTGCACAGCTAGATGCATTTCTCTCAAAAGCAGGGGGGTGTCTCTTTCTGTGGACTCTGCCAGCACTGTACTGCTGTGATGTCCTTTCCCTTACTTTCCACTATTTTTTTTTCAGCTCCGGAGCTCACAGAACAGATAAGGAGGGATAAATCACACTTAAAGACACACAGGAGGCTCCTGTGATGTTCAGCAGTTATTTTATCACGCTCGGGATCTCAGCTAGCTCTGACACGATCTCTCAGCCGTCTTCTGTGTCTCTGTTATCAGGGAGGAATCTTGCCTGACAACAGGCAGTGGACTGGAACTTAGGTGGAAGGGAGACCCCTAGTGGCCATGACTTTACAGGGTTTTTTGTGGGGTTTTTTCAGTTGGATGCAGGCATAATTTTGAAAGCGATTTAGAAATTTGCTAGTTACACCATTCTCTATTAAATAAAATCGTGTGAAAATACAGTGACTCTTTAAAGGGTTTGACCAGTGGAAAAAATGTTAACAAAGAACCCAGGGTGGGTTAAAAAAAAGAAAAGAAATGATACATTACTGACCCCAGCACATGAATGTCATGTAATACTGCGGGTTACTGAATGTCAGGGTTTACATCATGTGACTGAAGCCATGTTTCAGATAGGCCATGGATACATTGCACAGGACTGATACATAGGCTATACCATTCTACTGCATATAGGGGCCAACTGCTGCATATAAGAAAGGCATGTTTGCGGAATTTTAAATACCTGTATATTAGAAAATGGTATGATTTCCTATTATATAAACAAATAAATAAAAACTGGAGATGCCCTTAAATCTTGAAGGGACTGTGCTGAGCCGAGCACCTGTGTGGCTATCACATGACCAGGACACATTTTTATACACTGGACGCTTCCTCTGAAATGACAGCAAGCAGAGATCTTGATGCGTTGTTGCAGAAATCCTGAAATTCTCAAATAAGTGAAAATAATTCAAAGTGTTTCATATTCATTACTATGACTACTTGCATAGTAAGTATTTATAACTGACGGCACCATTGGTAGCATGTAAGAGTTTTTTTGTTTTTTTATGTGCGGCTCTCATGAGACATTGGTATGTCAGATACGTTCACTACAAGATGCCTATGATCAATTAGGATATTGAGACCCAGTTTGGTTACTTTATCCAACTCTCATTTCTGTTCATTGCAGAGAGATATCCAGCTGACTTACAGGAATCCACAGAATAGGGGATACCTAACTGATGGCTGAGCATGTGCCCTACCGATCCATGAATTCTCTATGGGAGTCCCATCGAAAATGAATGGAGCGGCAGGGCACATACTCAACCTGCTTCTCCATCAGGACGGGCAAACCCTGTTCTTGGAAACGGTGGGCGTCCCCATGGTCCTGTGGTTATGGGATACCTTATGTAGTATGTATGTCAGTGACAGCCAGGGAACATACCTGCCCCTGCTAGATTTCAGGAGCCTTAATCCCGCATTGTACATGTACGGTGCTCCCGATTAAAGCCCCTGAACCAAGTTATGTAATTAATCCTGGTTTGAGGAGCATCACTTGAGTTGAAGACTGAGGAGCATCACTTGACTTGAGGACTCTCTGGGTTTAATAGCGGGGGAATGATTGGCTTGTGCTGCACCACTTCATGGTAATTCTGATAATAAGTGTTTATTGTGCTGCTTGCTCTGTATGTTTCTCCTCTCATGTAAATCCAGCCATTTTGCTCTGCTGATCAAACACAATTTGCTGTCTTTTCGCATAGCTGTCCCCGCACGATACCCTGATCCTGAGCCAACCTGTGTCCTCACCGCTTCCTCTGAGGCAAGTACACCCCATTCGGTGCCAGCTCCGACACATACAGGTGCACGAATGCAGTTCCAGCTTCCCGTGGATTAGCGTTGCATAATACTGCTCCAGTCAAGCTAATTGCATCTGATGGGTGCTGTCATGTGAGGGGCACGTTTTTTAAGCCTCCCGGCACATTTGGAGTTTGGTTACTTTAGCAACCTTTCTTCCCCCCGCAGTGCGACATCTCTCCTTACCGTGTGTCACGGGATTCTGCTCTGTGACCAGCCCAGGACTGTAAACTGGCGTTCATTAGTGCAGGGATTAATTGAAAGGACGGTGATTTGTCATTCTCTGCTGCTGCATAATAGCGCCAACATTTACATTTAATTACTGGAAAATTAATTAGTGTTGAATAATTATGTTTTTTTTTGTTCTGCTAGCTTGTCATTCCTGGCAGGGTCCCACGACCTTCACTAGCAAACTACAGAAGCAGTGTGTCTCCCGGTTGATTGCTCAGTTAGCTGCAGCGACCCTCTTTAGTTTAGTTCCTAGTCCGATTACTTATATAGATGAGCAGAACTATGGCAAACTTTGTTACATTGCTACAGCTTAGGTCCATTCAGACATCTGTAGGTGTTATGTGGTCCGCAAATTGCAGATCCGCAAAACATGCACACCGGCAATGTGCGTTCCGCATTTCGCCGGCACTATAATAGAAAATGCCTTTATTTGACCGCAGTTGCGGACAAGAATAGGAAATGTTCTATTTTTTTCGGGAACGGAATTGCGGATCTGGAAGTGCAGATCCGGAAGTGCGGATGCAGACAGCACATAGTGTGCTGCCCGCATCCGTTCCGGGTCCCATTGAAAATGAATGGGTCCACACCCGTTCTGCAAATTTGGGGAACGGATCTGGACGTGTGAATGGACCCTAAAGGGCTTCTCTGCTTTTTTATATTGTTTGACCTATCCTCAGGATAGGTCATCTATATCACATCGGCAGGGGTCCATAGCTCGCCGTCGTGAGGATAGGTCATCAATAGAAAAAAAAAAAGAAGCGGACAACCCCTTTAAAGGAAACGGTCACCATGAAATGCAGTGCTGTCATAGAGCAGGAGGAGCTGAGCAGATATATAGTTTTATGGGAAAAGATAAAATGTATTTATTAAATCTCTGCTCATTCTGTGCTCAGCAGCCAAGTGGGTGGTCTTATCAGGGTGGTCACAGCTGTGTATACTGAGCTTAGAAAGAGCAGAGATTGAAATGAATAAATTACACATTTTACTGAATCATTTAGCATAAAAGTACAGTATATATCAATCTGCTCCGCTCCTCCTGCTCTATACTATGCTGCCTGCAGACTGCATTTCATGGTGAGAGATTCCCCTTAAACAAAACGTTAACCTGGGTCACACGTACAAGATTCATGTGCAAATACACAGAACAGCAGAACAGAATGTATAGATCAGTAGAGGTGACTCTGGCCTTGCAGACTCATGTTTACCTCCGAATCCAAGTTCTACATAAACTGGGAGGACAATGAGTCCTTTTAATAAGAATTTAGCTTATTCATTGAGGGGCAAGGTCACATCTGATGCCCTAGGCCTGGAGTATTAACTAATATTAATGGGGCATTCCAGTAACAAGAAGGTACTGAATAAGGAATAACTTAGATGGGGTGGGGTGACTGGTGGGATCCTTCAGTGATTGCCTAGCAGTCCAATAGATTTTGAATGGATCGGCAGTGCGCATGCTCAAATGCGGCTTCATTTAAATGGGGTATGTGGAACCCCCATCCCAACAGTCAGATCCCCACAGATCTAACGTTTATTCCCTGTGCAGTGGATAGGGGGATAACCTCTTGTTATGCCCCTTTAAAAAAAACTCTTGACACAGCTTGTGACCCCTGCAGCCAATCATTGGGGATAGCAGTGACCTCAGTGATTGGCTTCAGCGGTCACATATCCTGTCAACACATCGTCTCAGGATTCGGGGGGCACAGGAAGCCTAATGAATATATAAGGGCAGCATATATATATATATATATATATATATACACACACAAAATATTGTGGCTAAAACATTGTTGCCAACAGTCCTAGAAAATTTGCACTGTCCCGGGCTGAAAACGGGGCTAATGCAACCCCCCACCCAAAAGTGGGTGTTCCCAGGCAGGTTCGGGCCGTTCCCAGAAACGGGACTTATATGATCCTGATCTTACCAACGGAAATGTTGATAAGTATGATAATAGGAGAGATGAAAGAATGCAGTATCTTAATTTTGTGTCTCTTTTTAACACATTTTTGTCTCGACAGCGGAGGACGGTTTTCTACGTTACTGCAGAATTTGGGCCCTGAGAACGCAGTCACTCTCCTGGTCTTTGCCGTCACAGAACACAAGATTCTCATCCATTCCTTACGGCCGTCTGTTCTCACCAGTGTCACTGAAGCTTTGGTCTCTGTAAGTGGCTTTTTTCGCTCAAATACATTTCCTTTTCTGAAACCAGGCATGAAATAAATGTGTTCATCAGATTCATCTCAAGTCTGGATAGATGGCCACCTACTAGAAGAATATTACTGGCCTGGAAAGATCCTGATGACATGTCCCCTTCTGATTTCTGTCATGGAGACTTTGTATGATGAAAGAATCATCAAGCACAGCAATATCTGCTTACTACATCGCTTAGATAGTGGCAAATCTAGGTTTACGTAGGGACATCGATGTATTTGGTGATTTTGATCTTCACAAGGTCTTCACTGGCAGAAATCCGTAAAGGAAATGCCATCAGGCTCTTTTAGGAGTGCGGCATTAGGGTGCACTTACAGTGCGTTTACCGTGTACGTCGCAGGTATACAGCTGGAGGATTTATAGCCATAGGGAGGGATATTTCCCCCATAGGTTTCCATATTAAGAAAAACGTATACCACGTGGTATATGTTTCTTTTCTGGATACCATTGTGTATTAAAGGGTTTCTACCATGCGCTAATGTCAGCACTACATAACAGTATGTTTTTTACCTTTCTCCCTGCAGCCGTTCTGATAAAATAAGCACTTTTATAATATGCTAATGAGGCTCTAGGTGCTAAGTGGGCGTAAAATCAGCACCTAGAGGCTCCGTCCACTCACCCTTTATCCCGCCCAGGTCCCCTGTTCTGCCCGCCCCTCTTAATTGATGCCACGGTTCGCAGCATCGTTTACGAAATCTCTGCGCCGTTCACTTCTGTATTCGGCGCAGTGAGTGAATGATGTGCTCCTGGTGCCGGATTCCTCACGGCGCCTGCGCCGACTACGTCACAGTGAGGAAGCCGGCATCAGGAGAGCTTCACTCACTGCGCCTGCGCCGAAGACAGAAGTGAACGGCGCAGGCGCGGGATTTCGTAAGCAATGCTGCGAACTGTGGCATCAATCAAGAGTAGCGGGGCAGGCAGAACAGGGGACCTGGGCGGGATAAAGGGTGAGTAGACTGAGCCTCTAGGTGCTGATTTTACGTCCACATAGCAACTAGAGGCTCATTAGCATATTATAAAAGTGCTTTTTTTACCAAAACGGCTGCAGGGAGAAAGGTAAAAAACATACTGTTATGTAGTGCTGACATTAGCACATCGCTAATGTCAGTCAGCTACATAACAGTATTTCTGGTGGTAGAAACCCTTTAATGTGAATTCTAAGATTCGGGAAAAAATAGACTTAAAGGGAACCTGTCACCAGGATTTTGTGTATAGAGCTGAGGACATGGCCTGCTAGATGGCCGCTAGCACATCTGCAATACCCAGTCCTCATAGCTCTCTGTGCTTTTATTGTGTTTAAAAACCGTTTTGATCCATATGCAAATGAACCTGATATGAGTCCTGTGTCCGGAGATGAGTCCAGCGGAAAGGAGCCCAGCACCGCCCCGCGTCCTCCGAATCTCCTCCTTGCTGGCTGACGTCACAGAGCTGGAGGGCCGAAATCTCGCGATGCGTGAACTAGCGCATGCGCAGTGTCGGCATCATGTTCATTTCCTGTGCTGGCATCAGCACAGGGAACGAACTACGCATGCGCTAGCTCGCGCATTGCGAGATTTCGACGCTCCAGCTCTGTGACCCCAGCTCTATGCACAAAATCCTGGTGACAGGTTCCCTTTAAAGGGGTTATGCAACACTAAAAGAGTGGCCCTGACCTGCCCGACCCAAGGTGGGGGTAATGCTCACCAGACTCCTGCTGCTGGATCCGGTCTGTTGGGCTCCCGGGCTGGCAGTTCCACTCCCACATGTAGTGAGGACAACATCCATCGACGCTGGCACACGTGACCTTTTCAGCTAATCACAGGCTGCAGCGGTTACCTGCTCCCCTTGTGTCACATGGGGAGCAGGTCACAGTTGCAGCCTGTGATTGGCTGCAGCAGTCACGTGTTTCCCCGTCGAAGGATATATATATAATACAATAGATAATACAAAAGATAACCTGTAGAGTAAAGTAAGTAACAGTCACCAAAGCCGTGAACAAATGAGCAAGCTCCCCATCGACAAGTTCCCAGTATGGCACCTGGCCGACATCCATATGATACAAAAAGAGGTGATGGTAGCAAGACGCATCTTCCCCTGATGATGTCCTCAATGGAGCTAACCACTTTGTTGCATAGCCAGATGTTTTCTAGCCTCCTGGCCCCTCCTAAAGGTCTTCAGTGTGCAACACGCTTGTACTTCAGACTTCAGGAACGTGGCAAGGCACTAGGTATGACATAGCAACTACATTAAAAGGAATTCAAGGAAAAAGAACCACTAAAATACCTTGCTTTACACTTGGTTGCTTTACTTTATAGCAAAGGAAAAGATACACTGGCTGGTCCAACAGAAGCCAAACGGACACTTTTTTTTAGCATCTGTCTGGTGAAGGGCACCTATGGATATATGAGACGTATATATCGGGAACTTTCCCAGTTCATATGCAAAATGCATTGAGAATGCAAACTAAGGGCTGTATTACACCAACAGATTATCTGACCAATTTCTGTCCAATCAGACCAATAGTTGTGTGTAAACGACCAATGATTGGTCAGAAAATCTGTCAGATAATCTGTTGGTGTAATACAGGCCTGTAACTTTAAGCGATCATGTCTCATCATGGAAGATAATTTTTTTTTTTCCATTAATGACCTGTCGGCAGTTACACATTATGACTATACTTGATGGTAATGATGGTTTATAATTATCACATCACACAAAGGTCCTTATCCCTGGAAGATCTTCATCTCAGATTCAATCAGCAGCATCATAATAATCCATCATCAGGACATATCATTGAATTTGCATGCAGATCTTGTTGCAGCGGTGTGACCAGTGTACCAATCATGAATAACGCTGCTCTTATCTGTGATGAAGCAGTCACAGAAGGACACGTTTAAGACATAGTGCATCTACATGCAGAACATATTCCTGCACAGTGCAAATTAAAGCGGAGCCCCGCAGTCGTCTCTTCTGTATACTGCCTTTGCTTTGCCTTCTATAGCAGTTAATATGGTTTTCTGCCCCATTGTCCAAGCACCTCATGCCAGCGTATCATTTTACTGTGTGCAGCGACTCCTGATCCCGCAGGGGCCCGCGTTGTAATATTAGAAGCAGATTGAGATGCTCCGCCGCCTCATTTACATCACATATCTGGCTCTTGTTACTGGACTGGATCCAAATGCACTATTTCTCATCTGTATCATTGGGGGACACAGGCTTGACCTTGGGTATAGCAGTTCCCCCCCTTTTTTCTTTTCTTCTAGTGGGATTACAGGCAGTCCTAGCTGCCTGCACTCCCACCCAGGAGACGGGAGACCAGGGGGTCCTCAAGCCAACTGCTCCTTCCTGGTCTCCAGAAGACAAGGAGGACCAGAGGTTCCTAGAGCATCTGCATCCTGCCAGCCTTCGGGTCACCACAGCCGCCCACGACAAGTCCCCTCTGTTTCCGGTATAGCAGTCCTCCCACCCGAAGGTGGTGACCTGGCTGGAACCTGGGGGGCAGAATACGCCAGACGGGTAAGTATTCCTGGCTCCAACCCCCCTCTGCCCCTTCTCAGATTACTTGCTGTGGATGACCCCCAGCTCTTCTGTGGGAGTAAGGGGGGGGGGGGGGGGAAGGGGGTCCTCTGTGCTTGCCCCCCACCCCTGTGGGGACGACCGACTGCCCGCCCCCAGCTGTTTCTCTCTCCTCCGCGAGGGCCGCTTGTAAATTTAGACCCCGGCTTCTACTGCGGTCTACTTCAGATCCGCTTGCCGCGGGTACTTTTCACCCGGCCGACACCTCCGCTTGACCGGGGCTCTTTGCAGCGGCACTGCTACACGGGGGATGAGAAGGAAAGACCTCCAGCGGGTGCAACAGTGCTCCTCTTAATTATCACTGGCGGCCGAATCCATTAGGGGGCGGGGCATGAGTTCTCCCCGTTTCCCCCCTTCCTTCATCCAGCTTGCTGGCGCGAATTCTTCGCGCTTGTTCTCTGACTCCGCCCATCTCCTGCTCGGGAGGGCCTCTGCAGACTCTGGCACCAGGTTTTTTCAGGACAGGCTGCAGTAAGGGACACAGGCTGGGTAAGCTCTTTCCACCCTTCCTACAGGGTCTAACTTTAGCCCTCCTACCTTTGACTACAGGTACTCACTATGTCCGAACTCAGATCCCAGGCCCCAAAGCCGGCGGTCACTTCCGTGCGACATTTTGCATGTGCTTCTTATCGCTCAAATTTCCCATCCGGTCAGTCTGGCCCCCTCTGCTTTAATGCCAAGTGGCTCTGACCCTGTCCCAGTCGCCCCCCCCTGCCCAGCCCCATGGTAGAGCCAGAGTGGGTGTGCTCTCTGACTAAGATGGTGCTCACATATCGGATACCTGGGTACGAGTGTCCTCAATAGATATCAAGGACTCTTATCTCCATGTTCCCATCTACGTCATAATATCTTCGTTTGTAGTGGGACCTTTTCATTACCAGTTTGTGGCCCACCCGTTCGGTCTTGCCACAGCTTCACCAAGCTTCTGGCCTCAGTCATGGCTCTGCTTCATTCCAGGGGGATAGTGGCGATTCCGTACTTGGACAATATCCTGATCAAGGGTCCGTCATTCCGGACAGCGGCAGACAGCCTACGCATCGTCTGGGACACCCTGGAACGCTTCGGGTGGGTTCTGAACCTGTCAATGTCATGCCTTCACCCATCTCGACAGCTGATGTTTCTGGGCATGCGGTTCAACACCGATCAGGCCAAGATATTCTTGCCCCCGGACAAACTCTCCACTCTCCGTCGTCAGATCCTCTCCTTGTTGCGGCCTCAGCCTCTTCCCATTCGCCAGTGCATGAAGGCTGTGGGCTACATGGTCTCTTCCTTCGAAGCAGTGCCCTACGCGCAATTCCATACCAGGGCTCTTCAGCGGCACATTCTGACCATTTTGGACCGTTTCCCCGGCCTCCCTGGATCGACTTATTCTCCCTTCCTTTTGTCCTGCCCTGTCTCATCCTCGTGAGCAGTCGCTCCACACTCTGGATTTGGTTTGGGCCATTCGCAGCTATCTGTCTCGGACGTCCTCTTTCCAACGGACGGATTCATTATTCGTCATTACAGAGGGACCGAGACGAGGGCTGGCTGCGTCCAAAGTTTCAATTTCCCAAAGGATTCGTTTGGCCATTGTGGAAGCGTACCGCATCAGTGACCGGGTTACTGCTCATTCTGCTCAGGCTGTGGGGGCCTCGTGGGCAGTACATCATGGGGCTTCGGCCCTTCAGGTGTGCAGGGCGGCTACCTGGTCAGCTTTGCACACCTTTTCCAAATTTTACAGAGTGCACACCTTTGTATCTTCTGACTCTTCTCTGGGGCGTACAGTTTTGCAGACGGCGGTTCTCTGATTGGCTGGATGGCTTCTTAGTTTCTGACCCACCCAGGGACTGTTCTGTAACGTCCCGAGGTCAAGACTGTGTCCCCCAATGATACGGATGAGAAAACTAGATTTTTGTACTTACCGTAAAATCTGTTTCTCTTCCATTCATCGGGGAACACCGCTCCCACCCATTCTCTCTGGTTACGGGCCTCGTTGTGGCCTGCGTGATTCTGGGTTTGTACATTGTTTGGTTTTCCTGTTTTTGTCTTGCTTCTCCTACTGCTTTTGCACAAACTGATTTAGCTTAGTCACTGTAGGAAGGGTATAGCTGGAGGGAGGAGCTCGCACTTTTGTGCTTAGTGTCGCCTCCTAGTGGCAACAGCTATACCCATGGTCAAAGCCTGTGTTCCCCAATGAACGGAAGAGAAACAGATTTTATGGTAAGTACAAAAATCTAGTTTTCCGAGCCAGCCTGTAAAATATGCATGAATGAGGCATATGGCGGAGGAGATTATCACTGCTTAGCCGGCATATTGCTGAAGGTTCTTGTAAATCACAGGCTGTTCCAGTGAGCCAGAAGGAAATCCATTGCTTAAAACCTGTAACTGTGACACAATGGGGGAGATTTATCAAACTGGTGTAAAGTAGAACTGGCTCAGCTGCCCATAACAACCAATCAGATTGATCCTTTCATATTCCAGAGGCGCTGTGAAAAATGAAAGGTGGAATCTGATTGGTTGCTATGGGCAACTAAGCCAGTTCTACTTTACACCAGTTTACTAAATCTCCCCCATTGAGACTGCCTGGAACAGAAGAATTTTTATTTAGACAGGATACTTACAGCATGTATGATGCATTAATTTTGGAGGAGAATTAACTTTTTTGGGGACATTTTTTAATAATGGCCTAATATGCGCCAAAAAAATACTAACATTACAAATCAAAAGTGGTGATTTGTTTCACCTGATATATCACAAGGCGCGCACCACTAAAATGCAATCTTTTTTTAAATCAAAACTCGCTTATCCGCCTATTTCTCTCTATTTATGACATAAAATCAAAATGCTCCATTTCAACCACCCCTGCCAGATCAACCTCGAGACTTTTGAAACATATTTGCGAGATTTCGACTGGTAAATTGCGACTTTTGTCTCAGACTCTGGACGTTTTTGTTAAATGTTAATTTACTGGCAAAACCCAGTTTTTTGCTCATTTATATTAGAAAAAATGAATGCATCCTGTTCTAATACTTACCTATCACTTGTTCCCACGACGAGTTGGTTTTCCTTTCATAAATGCGACAAAATGTTGCATCTTTATGCCATAAATGTGACTTTTTACATAAAATGCCACCAGATAAGCTGGCTTAATTTTCCACAACAATTTGAGCCATTTCTGCCAAAAAGAGGATGATAAATGAGGCGTAATATGCGCCAATTTGATAGCTCTGCTCACTTTGACATTTATAACTCATTTCTGGTGTGATGCATTCTTTATGGTGAAAATTCTGGAGAAAACAGTTCATATATTTGGCGCAAATCAAAACTTTTTACGCATTTTACCCCATAATTCTGGCGCAACATGCTTAGTAAATGACCCCCATTGCGTTTTTTTTATCCAGTAAAGGGGGTTGATGGAAAAATGAGAACCAGGCATCATAGTGTATGACAATCTCTTACTAACAAGGCTAGAACCAGCCCTCTACCTCACATGGCTCCAGAGATCTTCACATTCATTGTTCCAATTGCTTTGCTAGATTTATTTCAGGCCAGCAGCTCAGGGAAGATTTAAACTGAGCACGTGCGACCACCTCAGTGAGGTGGACAGGAAATAAGGAAAAGAACAAACAGCAGGTGGCACTATACAGGTGCATTTTATTGAATAGCTCAGTGGCTATACAAAATTTTTAATTACATGCAATTACAAAGGTATTCAGATCCAGGTACTGATTTGAAAACTAGAATATTTTTCCTGATACAACCTCTTTAAAGGGGTTCGCTCACTTCAGTAAGTCACATTTATCATGTAGAGAAAGTTACTACAAGGCACTTATTAATGTATTGTAATTCTCCATATTGCTTCCTTTGCTGGCTGGATTCATTTTTCCATCACATTATACACTGCTCGTTTCCATGGTTACGGACAACCCTGCAATCCATCAGCGGTGGCCATGCTTGCACACTATAGGCAAATGCATCGGCCTCTCTGGTGGCCGGGACCATAGGAGCGCACATAGGCTGGTGCCTTTTCCTATAGTGTGCAAGCATGACCACTGATGGATTGCAGAGTGGTCTGTAAATAGGGTAACGAGCAGTGTATAACGTGATGGAAAAATGAATCCAGCCAGCAAAGGAAGTAATATGGATAATAACAATATATTAGTAAGTGCCTTGTAGTAAATTTCTCTACATGATAAATGCCACTTACTGAAGTGAGCGAACCCCTTTAAGCTCCATATCCTGCTTTAGCTTCGAGTAAACGGTATGTTTTTTGTTATACATGCTAATTTACCATTGCGTTGAACCCTTCATGCATATTTATTTCCTAAGTTCTCTTAAAGGCGTTCTCTGGTAAAAAAAAAATAATAATCAAGTGCCGGCAGCATGGCCCCGAAACAAATGGCCTTGTAACCTGTGTCCATACACTATACAAGTACCACAATCTAAACAAGCATAACTCACTGACCTCCCACCATAAAGTTTGAACCATGGTGCTGTAGGGATCCAAAACGCCCATGTTTGCAAACTGTTACAATGCACGCCCCCTTTCTTATGCGTTACGGTCAGATCCTCTCTGCACCTGATATAGTGGGCGTTCCACGAGCAATGACATTCTCATGATAATTATTACATAAATTGCTTTGCTGACATTATCGCACTTCTGTATCAAAACCTTAAAAAACATCCTATGAAAAACGGTGACAGCAATCTTTGTCTCGTGGTGGACCCCCCGCAAGGTTTACACTTTAGCTGTCGGCGTTCTCAGGTATAAAGGATGTGGATGGATTACATCAAATAAAGGATTCCTTTTGATAGACTGCAAGAAAAGTGAGCGACCCAGTGTACTTGTCTACAGAAGATGCAGATCTGAGTGTTTGAACAGTGTGCCTACACTACAAGTTGTCAATTTATTCATAAACTACCAGGAGGAATAACAGAGGAACATCACAACATAGACTTATAAGAAACAATGAATCCAAAAATGTTCTATCATGGGAGGTACAAGTATTTGGTAAAACAGACATGTCAGGAGAGGGGAAAATTCCCCTTTTTAACACAATAGATGGTCAATATATTCTCTTTCGCCTTTTTTATTTTGCCCAATGTGAAAATCCTACGGGAATTGCCAGTCGCTGTCATGATATATTGTATGAATGAAATGTATGAAACATATAGATTTATTTGGCCATCTCAGAGCCTAATTCCACATTTTGCCAATAGTCTAAGCCCCACGTTATGCCCTCATTATTTCTTTTATCTGATCTTCCTGTCTTCAGTGCATGTCTTCTGCTTATGCAGTAACGGGGTACCATATGATGGGTGGTCTGCTCTGCTGAATGAACCTGGCTCTACACATTAGATAAAGTGTTGGCCGAGGGAAAGCCTTTCCCTGCGGTTTTTCTCTTGGGTGGGAAAAGAATACATATGATGGATCCCATCCTTTTCAATAAGGGAGAGCCCTTTTTAATGGCTGAAGTTTTAAAGGGAACCTGTCATCGGTATTTAGTCCCTCCAAACCACCAACCAACCTGTTATCCATAATGGTGACAGGTTTAGATCTTGTGTCTTCGGGCTTGATTGACATCTCACAGTTAAGGTACATCATTACAGGCCTCCTGAAGCAGTGTGTGGCCTGTGATGATGTACCAGGTCCATAAGGGGACCTGCCATCATGAATGTTCAGGAGAGTGGGTCCTCCGCCATGACTGGCATTGGTAGGCATCTAAGTTCTTTTTCTTCATTATGCCGCATCTGCCAGAAGCTATCAGGGTGGCAGGTTGGTGGTGGTTTGCTGGGCTAAATCCTGATGGCAGGTTCCCTTGAAAACCTCCGCCATCTGAATTTGGCTGCCTAGTTTTTGCAGATATAACACATTAAACATCTGCAAAAGAAAACCAGATCAGACTTGCAGTAAAACCACTGTGTAGCAAGGTATTTTAGTGGTTCTTTCCCCTTGATTTCCTTGCAATGTAGTTGGTTAGTGGTACCAGGTGTCCTGTCAGGCTCCATTCCTGAAGTCTGATGTCCATGTGTACTGCACACTGAAGACCTTTAGGAGGGCCCAGGAGACATGTAACCAAGAGGTTAGCTCCATTGACGACATCAGTAGGGTAACATGTGTCTAGCTCCTACCACCTGTCTTTGTATCATACGGGAGTCGGCCAGGTGCCATGGCAGGAGCTGACTCATTTGTCCACAGCTACTTTCTTTACTCTCTGTTATCTTTTGTATATATTTTAGTGATCTGTTATGCACTTAAGCCCTGTTAAGCCTATTTATTCCCAGATCTCTGAATTCATGGTATTACAACCACATGCTGTAGTGGTAACAGGCGGTCATCAATAAATAGGAGTCTGAATGCATCCCAGTGATTCTAGTGGACACCCGCTACTGCTATTACTGGTATGGACACAGTGGTCACTGACATCTGAAGAGATGGAGGATTTCAGTAGAAAACTTGCTGGGGCATGCTGTACAGCATGTTATTGTGATTAGATTACAGAAAAGAGGTTTTGTACATGCAGTTAGGGTCTAAGATCATACAGACACTGTTCACAAAAATAACCAGTAACAAAAACACTTTCTCTTTTTCCCCCCCAAAGATGATTTTCCCGTTCCATTGGCCTTGCCCATATATTCCTCTTTGCCCTTTGGCCCTGGCGGATGTGCTGAGTGCCCCATGTCCTTTCATTGTTGGAATTGATTCTCGCTACTTTGATTTGTATGAGCCCCCTCCGGACGTGAGCTGTGTTGACCTAGATACCAACACCATCTCTCAGTAAGTTTTCCTTGATTGCTTTGCTACAACAAAAGGAGATTGTCATGTCATTTTCAATACGTTAAACCCTAACAGGAGTGATTTCATAGGATTACTTATTCATTCTGCAGGCGGTCAGTAGCAACCATTTTGATGATTGGAGACTTAATTTTATAATTCAGTTATCTCAACTACTGAATATATGCAGTGTGATTGTATATCTGCAGGAATTACGTCAGCGGGGAGGCATGGTCCACGGGCTGGGTACCTGGTGCTCACGGAAAATCTGTAATATATATGTGCACATGATAGTATGGTCTATAATATATTACTGGTCTGTATATTACTTGTCTATGGTCTGTAGTATATTACTGGTCAGTATATTACTTGTCTATGGTCTATAGTATATTACTGGTCAGTATATTACTTGTCTATGGTCTATAGTATATTACTGGTCAGTATATTACTTGTCTATGGTCTATAGTATATTACTGGTCTGTATATTACTTGTCTATGGTCTATAGTATATTACTGGTCAGTATATTACTTGTCAGTATATTACTTGTCTATGGTCTGTAGTATATTACTGGTCAGGTAGTATATTACTGGTCAGTATATTACTTGTCTATGGTCTATAGTATATTACTGGTCTGTATATTACTTGTCTATGGTCTATATAGTATATTACTGGTCAGTATATTACTTGTCTATGGTCTATAGTATATTACTGGTCTGTATATTACTTGTCTATGGTCTGTAGTATATTACTGGTCAGGTAGTATATTACTTGTCTATGGTCTATAGTATATTACTGGTCGGGTAGTATATTACTTGTCTATGGTCTATAGTATATTACTGGTCGGGCAGTATATTACTTGTCTATGGTCTATAGTATATTACTGGTCGGTCAGTATATTACTTGTCTATGGTCCTTAGTATATTACTGGTCGGGCAGTATATTACTTGTCTATGGTCTATAGTATATTACTGGTCAGGCAGTATATTACTTGTCTATGGTCTGTAGTATATTACTGGTCAGTCAGTATATTACTTGTCTATGGTCCTTAGTATATTACTGGTCGGGCAGTATATTACTTGTCTATGGTCTGTAGTATATTACTGGTCGGGCAGTATATTACTTGTCTATGGTCTGTAGTATATTACTAGTCGGTCAGTATATTACTTGTCTATGGTCTGTAGTATATTACTGGTCGGGCAGTATATTACTTGTCTATGGTCTGTAGTATATTACTGGTCGGGCAGTATATTACTTGTCTATGGTCTGTAGTATATTACTAGTCGGTCAGTATATTACTTGTCTATGGTCTATAGTATATTACTGGTCGGGCAGTATATTACTTGTCTATGGTCTGTAGTATATTACTGGTCGGGCAGTATATTACTTGTCTATGGTCTGTAGTATATTACTGGTCGGGCAGTATATTACTTGTCTATGGTCTGTAGTATATTACTGGTCGGGCAGTATATTACTTGTCTATGGTCTATATAGTATATTACTGGTCGGTCAGTATATTACTTGTCTATGGTCTGTAGTATATTACTGGTCGGGCAGTATATTACTTGTCTATGGTCCTTAGTATATTACTGGTCGGGCAGTATATTACTTGTCTATGGTCTATAGTATATTACTGGTCAGGCAGTATATTACTTGTCTATGGTCTGTAGTATATTACTGGTCAGTCAGTATATTACTTGTCTATGGTCCTTAGTATATTACTGGTCATGCAGTATATTACTTGTCTATGGTCTGTAGTATATTACTGGTCGGGCAGTATATTACTTGTCTATGGTCTATAGTATATTACTGGTCAGGCAGTATATTACTTGTCTATGGTCTGTAGTATATTACTGGTCAGTCAGTATATTACTTGTCTATGGTCCTTAGTATATTACTGGTCGGGCAGTATATTACTTGTCTATGGTCTGTAGTATATTACTGGTCGGGCAGTATATTACTTGTCTATGGTCTGTAGTATATTACTAGTCGGTCAGTATATTACTTGTCTATGGTCTGTAGTATATTACTGGTCGGGCAGTATATTACTTGTCTATGGTCTGTAGTATATTACTGGTCGGGCAGTATATTACTTGTCTATGGTCTGTAGTATATTACTAGTCGGTCAGTATATTACTTGTCTATGGTCTGTAGTATATTACTGGTCAGTATATTACTTGTCTATGGTCTGTAGTATATTACTGGTCGGGCAGTATATTACTTGTCTATGGTCTGTAGTATATTACTGGTCAGGCAGTATATTACTTGTCTATGGTCTGTAGTATATTACTGGTCGGGCAGTATATTACTTGTCTATGGTCTGTAGTATATTACTGGTCGGGCAGTATATTACTTGTCTATGGTCTGTAGTATATTACTGGTCGGGCAGTATATTACTTGTCTATGGTCTATATAGTATATTACTGGTCGGTCAGTATATTACTTGTCTATGGTCTGTAGTATATTACTGGTCGGGCAGTATATTACTTGTCTATGGTCCTTAGTATATTACTGGTCGGGCAGTATATTACTTGTCTATGGTCTATAGTATATTACTGGTCAGGCAGTATATTACTTGTCTATGGTCTGTAGTATATTACTGGTCAGTCAGTATATTACTTGTCTATGGTCTGTAGTATATTACTGGTCAGTCAGTATATTACTTGTCTATGGTCCTTAGTATATTACTGGTCATGCAGTATATTACTTGTCTATGGTCTGTAGTATATTACTGGTCGGGCAGTATATTACTTGTCTATGGTCTGTAGTATATTACTAGTCGGTCAGTATATTACTTGTCTATGGTCTGTAGTATATTACTGGTCAGGCAGTATATTACTTGTCTATGGTCTGTAGTATATTACTGGTCGGGCAGTATATTACTTGTCTATGGTCTGTAGTATATTACTGGTCGGGCAGTATATTACTTGTCTATGGTCTGTAGTATATTACTAGTCGGGCAGTATATTACTTGTCTATGGTCTGTAGTATATTACTAGTCGGTCAGTATATTACTTGTCTATGGTCTGTAGTATATTACTGGTCGGGCAGTATATTACTTGTCTATGGTCTGTAGTATATTACTGGTCGGGCAGTATATTACTTGTCTATGGTCTGTAGTATATTACTAGTCGGTCAGTATATTACTTGTCTATGGTCTGTAGTATATTACTGGTCAGTATATTACTTGTCTATGGTCTGTAGTATATTACTGGTCGGGCAGTATATTACTTGTCTATGGTCTGTAGTATATTACTGGTCAGGCAGTATATTACTTGTCTATGGTCTGTAGTATATTACTGGTCGGGCAGTATATTACTTGTCTATGGTCTGTAGTATATTACTGGTCGGGCAGTATATTACTTGTCTATGGTCTGTAGTATATTACTGGTCGGGCAGTATATTACTTGTCTATGGTCTATAGTATATTACTGGTCGGGCAGTATATTACTTGTCTATGGTCTGTAGTATATTACTGGTCGGGCAGTATATTACTTGTCTATGGTCTGTAGTATATTACTGGTCGGGCAGTATATTACTTGTCTATGGTCTGTAGTATATTACTGGTCGGGCAGTATATTACTTGTCTATGGTCTGTAGTATATTACTGGTCGGGCAGTATATTACTTGTCTATGGTCTATAATATAAACTGGACTTTTACGGAAGAAGGACCTTATAGACTGCAGGACCTGGGGGCAACTGTAATCTTACCATCACAATGGAGGGCTTGTGATCTTTTACTGAAAATTATTGATACATAAAATATATTAGGACCTTTGCATCTGTCATCTTCTCATCATTTATGATTTCCTTCTAGATAAAATACCACTCAGTGAAACCAACTTAGTAGGTATTTTGTAAATCGCTAGATCTCTAAGATAACAACTCTTATTATATACCATACATTAGAAATGTTTGTACATCTCTAGTTCTAATTCCATCTCCCATTTTACAGGACTGAGTGTAAGAGGAATATCACCTGGAAAATCCTTCCTAAAAAGGCCTGCAAGAATCTCCTGAATACCCTCAGCAACCTGTATCAGCAACTGGCTGAGTGTAAGTATATAATATGTGTATTGTCCCTGCATTGCATAGTATTGTCCCCCAATGTGCTGAAAGTCACTACAGAGAGCGGTTCTTCTGCGGTGGAATCTGATCTATTCATCATTTGCAGCCCCCCCACCACTGGAAATTAGCCATTCGCTTAAAGATGCCCTACACATTAGGCTAAGGCAGAGGAATCCGGCAGGCAGTTCCGGCAAAACGTATGCCAACTGATTGCATTTTAAGACTGATCAGGATCCTGATCCGTCTTACAAATGCATTGCAAGAACGGATCCGTCTGTCCGTTTGTCATATGGACAAACGAATCCGTTTCGATTTTTTTTTTTTCACATTTTTACTGGTCTGCGCATGCTGCGGTTTTATCTTTTGCCTAATCAGTCTAAAAGACTGAACTGAAGACATCGCAACTGAAGACATCTCTCTATTCAGAATGCATGGGGATATAACTGATCAGTTCTTTTCCGGTATAGAGCCCCTAGGACGGAACTCGGAAAAGAAAAACGCAAGTGTGAAAGTACCCTAATGTTGACTGAACCTGCTCATTTTGTCAGGACCAGACAGCCATCTAATTGTATAGGGGTTTCCCAACTCTCCCCTGACAGCAGATGTTGGATTTTGCATGCCTGATCCTTTATTCTCAAGGGAAATTTGTGGAAGCTTATTCCTTTCTTCCTATTGAGAACATTAAAGCTGGCCACACACATTCGATGGCTTACGATAGCGATTGTTCGGCCAACAGCTATCTCCCCTGGCTCCCCATACACATACACATACACGTTCGGCTCGGCCCAATCCACCAGACAGTTTTGGTGGCCGCTTATCTCTACGGCAGACAAGAAAAGATTGGGCAAAAATATTCAGTGTCCCCTTGTTCCCCCTGACATCATCTTTCGGGGGAGAGTTGGAAGGTTCCCACATACATTAGTATGTTGGCGGAACGCGCTTTTCTCGGTGAGTTCGGAAGACAAAAGTATAATGTGTATGGCCATCTTAATTGAGCGTGCATGTGTACGGGGGGAGGAGGGGTCTTTAAGGCAGCATTCCCACCAAAATTTTTATTCTCTGAGCTGTTAGAAAGGTACATGATGTAACCTGTAATGAAAGCCATTTTCTTACCAGTGACTGTATTTGTGAGTTATAACCACACTACTGATCCTCAGCTGTGTCATGTGTAGACAGGAAGCCAGTTTCTCTATGTATTCCTATGAGAGCCTTAATGTTGTTCAGTCCTGTATCACTTAGTGATCACATGACACAGCTGAGGATCAGAAGGGAGGTTATAATAAGAGGATACAGTTTGCATCATGTACCTTTCTAACAGGTCAGATAATACATTTTTTTGTGGGAGTGCTACTTTCAAGAATAGCTTTTGACGACAGCTATCCAAGGTGTATGGCCACTTTGAGTGTCCAGTCCACCTCGCCAGTGCTGATAGGGAGGACCTGCCAGTCATAAGGGGAGAGCTGGGTGAAGCGAGCAGGAAAGCTTCATATCTTAAAGGGGTTGCAGCGGGGAGCTGTGCAATTACAACTATGACGTCCCCATTCACTTCTATGGGGTGCTCTGTCCGATTCACTTGTACAAATGGGAGCAGTCCCATAGAAGTGAATGGGACGCCAAACTTGTAATTTCACTGCCCGAGGCTGCGGTGAGCGGGTAAACAGAGCAGAGAAGGCAGCGCTCGTACGAGCTCTTCAAACAGCTGATTGGCGGGGGTGTCGGACCCCACTGATCTGATACTGATGAACTATCCTGAGGATAGGTCATCAATAGTAAAAAGCGGCCAACCCCTTCAAATACATTTGCTGCCCCCTGCACCTAGAACGGCTTCATTATAATAAATCCTACACAAATATTACAACTGTTTGCTGTATTAAAAAAAATAAAAATGTAGATATCTTGCCCAATGAGGCTGCGTGTAGAGCATGTATATAAAAACACATGTAAATAAAGGCATGTGGGAAAATTGCAGCAAAAATTATATTTTGCCCTGTGTCTTTCATTATTGTACATTTAAAGTGTATCTGTCGGTTTAATATGATGTCCTATGTAAGGGCAGCATTTTACGGGTATGCCAGAACTGCACGAGCAATGTTGTGCCATTTGGCCGCTAGGAGGACATTTGCTTTATGAGTCCAGAGAGCTTTCCCCCTCCTCTCTTACACAGGGCAGCATATTAAACTGACAGATCCGCTATAAAGTCTTAATGATATTGCTAGTATTCAGTAAAATTTATATGAGAGCAATTTCATCTAAACTGAGTGGATCAATAAATTCACATTGTCCTTTTAGTGCAGCAAAGACCTAGGGAAGATGCTCTGCTTGAATTGGCCATGAACGACTATGACGTCAGCTCTGGAAAGAAAATGCATCAGCTGGATATGGAGATTCAAGAGGCCTTCTTATGTTTCATGGCATCCATTTTGAAGGGCTACAGAGCCTACCTTCGGCCGATCACACAGGCCCCTTCTGAGACGGCCACCGACGCCAGCTCCCTGTTTGAGCTCCAGGGTAAGGATTTTATGTGATCTTCAGTCATCCTGTTCTTCCATGTTCTGAAGCTCGCAGGCTGCCATCTGTTAGTGTCTGGAGAAGCTGCCACATTGGTCCACACCCAATATTCCCTGGCAGTTATAGATCTCCTGCTCCAGGTCTAGTACAAGGTGGCAACCACTTTGGCAATAGAAGACATATTGATTGTTGTCCAACTTTTTCCACAAACTGATATAAGTAATATATGATTGTCATCACTCCTGACATGTCTGATTTAAAAAATACTTGTGTTCCTCATGTAATAATATTTCTGGAGCATCTTTTCTATGCCTTCGCCGAGGAACACATGCGATCTGCCATCTTTATTCACAAGTCCGGCGATGCAGAGGTAAGCCCTTACCTGTGCCTGTGCCACGAGCCGCTCTGAAACACATGCGGTCACCGGGAGCAGGCCTTCATCGGGCTGTTCTCGGAACTGCCTGCTCCCGGTGACCACATGTGTTTAAGACGGCTCGCGGCACAGGTAAGGGATTACCTCTGCATCGCCAGACTTGGGAATGAAGATGGCAGATCGCATGTGTTCGTTGGCGAACACTGCGAAATGGCCATCACTGTTGTACCTTTCCTCCGTTATTCCTCTGGATTATTTAGAAATAAATTGACAATTGGGTGTTATTATTGCCTTTGTCAAAAGGTTGTCCATACATGATCTTACACTGGCAGCACTGATTGGACAGAGTGTGAAGGGACAAATCCTGGTAACACTCTGTTATCAATTTATATAACTAATTCTAGGAGGAATAATAGAGAAACGGTACAGTGGCAAGTTATAAGAAAATATCCTCTCAGAATTGTTATTTCATGCTGAATTCAGATATTTACTAAAATAGACATGGTCAGTAGTGGTGAGAGGTCCTCTTGTTAAATGAGAAAGTAGAGGTCTCAACTGTGGTGTCTTCATAAATAACTGCGATGAGTCCAGTGTGAGCCATTCATTTTATCTGTTCTTTTCTTAGGCTTTTTAAAAAGCCGCGATCGTTCCCACCACAAATTCTACAATATGATGACTAAAACCCAGATGTTCATCCGTTTCATTGAGGAGTGCTCATTTGTTAG
Organism: Bufo bufo; assembly: GCF_905171765.1. Taxonomy (NCBI): domain Eukaryota; kingdom Metazoa; phylum Chordata; class Amphibia; order Anura; family Bufonidae; genus Bufo; species Bufo bufo. The sequence goes on along the minus strand of NC_053389.1, from coordinate 716,865,608 downwards.
CGATAAGGATGCCAGTCTGGCCTTCTTTGATGACTGTGTTGAGAAGGTATGTGTCTGACAAATTTGTCCTTTGAGGTGACCCATTGTTGAAGAAAGCGCCAGCCTCTACATCAATTTGGTGTATCCACCGCCGCTTCTAAATGTAAGACCGCTTCCTAAACCAGGCTCAGAAAATGATGAATGAGACGGGCCGCAAATGCCACGCCCACTTTTTTGGACCTGGCATGAGCGGGGAATAAGTCGCAGATTCTGCCGCACCATGGCGTGCAACAGAATCTGCACCAGATATACGACCTCAAAAGTGGCGTATATCTGGTCATAAATGACCCCCAATGTTCAGTGAACACACACGCCATTCCCACATTGACGAAGGGCGTCTCTTTGGCAACTATATTAAAGCTGCCCATACATTTTAGATAGCGGTCTACAGCTACTTTGCCCCAACCCCCCCCCCCCCCCCCCCCCCCCACACACACCCAATTTGTTCTCTGTGGGCAGAGTGGAAAAAGACAGTATCTTCCGCAGCACAAAAGGGTCCGTTTGAAAGAGCATGATGAGAACCAACAGCCCAATCTTTCTTTCTTCTTACATCTGCTATCAGGGGAGAGTTGGGACAACCTCATACAGGTTAGATCGCTCCTGTCAAAATCGGTGGCTTCATTCAACAATCTGAAGTGTAAGGCCAGCTTTAGGACAGTTGTTAGCACAGTTTGCCTTTTTGCACCTTGTAGCCCCAGTGCTTTCAATGCACTCATTCACAGATGACGTCAGTGGCACAATAACTCACCAATACAACAACATGTCATCTTTTCATGTGCTCTTTCTCTGGCGTTTTCAGTCCTACCTTGCTTGTTTGCTTCTGATCCATATTACTCATATGTTATCATATGTTAGCAAGCTGCAGCCCAGGGGCACGTTCTGATACTTTATTGCTTTGCTCTTTCATTAACAAGCTGTTCTCAGAAAGGAATTGCGCAGAAAAGGGGGTCAAGGTAAGTGCTGCCGGTGGTTTAGTACAAAAGCCAATTACTTTGCTTTAATCTAATGTTTTGCATACTTTTTTTTTTCCTTTTTAACAAAAAGTCATTTACTTTTGTTATTCTGCGTAAAATGTTGGGCGTTTGTTGTATCTGTATACGTCAGTTAGTTTGACCTGATGTGATTTTCTTCTAAGTTAAGAAATAAGTGAATAGCGTTAGGGAACGAGTTTTGAACGTGAGAAAAATGGGGTGGAATGGGCAAAAAAATATTTTTAAAAATAATCACTCACTTCATTGATGCCGTCTTGATCATTGGCCCGTGTAAAGGGCTGACCAAAGATTACCCAGCATCTGAATAGCCCTGAGTCTGTAATTACGAAAGGGGTTCTCATGAGAACCTATCGGTACTTTAAAGGGGTTGTCTCATCTGAGACAATGGGAGCATATCGTTACGATATACCCCCATTGTCTGACATGTGCGGGTCTCACCGCTGGGACCTGCACCTATGTCGAGAACGGAGTGAGCACAGTGGTGGCTGGAGGACGCCAGTCCGACCACCGCCAAGTGCTCTTCCCATAGAAGTGAATTGGAGCGCACCGTGCATCCACGGCCTCAGCTCCCAATCACTTCTGTGGGCCCAACGGAAATAGCTGAACCAGCACTCTGCTATTTTCAGCAGCCCCATAGAACTGAATAGAGTGCAGTCCATTCAGTCCACCACTTTCAGGGCTTTGTTTAAGAGATAGGTGCGGGTCCCAGCAGGACCCACACCTATCAGACAATGAGGGCATACATTCTCTCAGATGAGAAAACCCCTTTAAGGGTATATGCAGATACTGCAGATTTGTATGCAGAATATCCACATGAAAATCCCCACTACTTATTGCCGTTTTTCCGGTGTGGCTGTCTGCAGAAACGCGTCAAAATTTGCATTAAATTGCTTATCTGCTGATTTCATTTGTATTTAATAACTCCGTTGAAGTCTATGGGGGGGCTGCAATACATCAGTCGTCTATCTGCAGATTTCCTTTGTACTTAACAGCCCCATTAAAGTCTATGGGGAGAAAACTGCAATACATCAGTCGTGGAGCTGCACAAACAATTGACATGCTTTGCTGCTCAGTTTCCACACCGCAAACTTCAGCACTGCGTACTTGACAATCTCATCTGCTTATCTGGTACTGTATTACACTGCAGATTTTCTGCATGAAAATCTGCACATAATGTGCGCAAACCCTTAAACTTTTAGTCTAGAGGTTCAGATCGTTTTCAGATTCGATATGTTCATTAGCATTTTAATGTTGTTCGTTCTTTCTATTTCTTTTATCAGATGCTCAAGTAATTATGGCTTAGATATACAGTAACTCATATCAAAGTTAGGCCAATCTAATTTATTCCTCCTGATCATTTTAATGGGTACATAGAACCTGACATTCTGTAGTTAAGTACCTCAGCTGTTCTATCTCTTCTATAATAAAGTCTGCATTTAATAGACATTTCAAGGAGTAAATACTTGTCTTTCATTTCATGTTTTGCTTATTACAGGCTATGTACACCTTCAGAGGCATTTTTTATGATTGCATTTTACTCATTTTGGGCTAAAATACATTTTTTCAATTGGTCTTTATTAAAAATATTAAGCAGTTTTTCTAACTGTGTGAATCCTACTTTCCCTTTGTACTGTCAGTCATCTAATAATCCTTATCTCTAAATTGCTAAGAGGTCAGAAACACTTACTTAAGCCACATTCTTATCAGTAAAATAAGAACTGATCTATAATGAGCGTTTATAAGGTCAGAGATAAGGAGCCATTCAGCTAGCTGTCTGAAAGAGAGAGGAAATTCTGATCCTGCTAATAGAGCATCTCAGCTCTGTCCAGAGAAAAGGGCTCTATATTTCTAATAAAGACCAATTGAAAAAATGCACTAATAGAAAAAATTGCCCCCAAAGGTGTACATAGCCTTTAAGTTTTTATACCATTATAACTATCGCTTACTATGGTTTGGTAGTTTATAATCATTACAGTTTATGCTGTCACAAAAACACTTGTAATACATAGCAACACTCCTACCACAACTGCCTGGATCTGAAAAAACTCTAATCCCAGCGCTGCCATCAGACCTGATCTTGATCAGGCTTTCTGAGAGTCCTGGCTGCATGTAACCTCAGATGGGGAAGCACGGGAGACCTGGCAATATTGTAATCACTCAGAGCTTTTCATGATACTGCATAGCTAACGAGTAACTGTATAGAACTACAGAGAGGAGGGAGGTATATTGTTCCAGACACTGCAGTTTTAAGAAGATTAATCCATGATGTTGGATTCCCTGAAAACTGGGTCACCTTCTGTCCTTTCGGCAGGAATTAATGCAGATTATATAATGCACAGCACTAAAAATCTACTCCAGAAAAGAATATGGATGTGTATAACTAGCGGCCAACTGTGCAACACTTTTACCTTAATAATCGGAGAGAATACTGCCAAGCTGTATATCTTATAAACTACCATTTCAAGACTGGGCCGCCCATTAACAGTGCTCACTTGATTGCAATGTTAGTATCTCGCAAAGCTTTATAGGAGATAATTAATCAGGGATGTTTATAAAGCGAGAGAAAATGTATTCCAGAAGTATAGATCGGTGTCCTCCTTGACCTTCTTGGCATTGAGGAGATTAAAAGAATGTGCTAGTTAACGAATGTTCTCTGCGCCGTGCACTCTGGGAAGGCAGATCAATCTGTTTAGGGCTACCTGACTTATACAGTCAGGGCCAAAAGATATTTCTTTTTGGCAGAAAGATGTGCCTCCTGCTGGCTGTTCATGATCAAGGGGAAAAAGAGGGTCTATGTGTTGGATTATTTTTTTGGCCATTTCCCCCCCTCTGGGATAAGTATTGTCAGGGGCATCAAGCAGCTCCTCACCACTTCTTCACAGAAATAGCACGGCCTGAAAAAAGATTTTTGGCTAATGATATCTAGAGAGATTGTTAGGATAGGCATCTTTGTCCAAGCAGCCAGGAGCTTGGGTAGGGTCCTCTGAGATGACTATTAAGTCTGCCCTGACCTGGCGCCTTTCACTGGAGCCATCTTTGTTTCTTGCACTCTAGGGAAGAGAGAATAGAGCCACCATAATAATGATGGCACTTCATTTTTTGTTTCTGAACAATGCAACTGTATCACTCTTTAGCATCAGGATGTCTCATGTCTGTGTCCTGATAGTTCTTGGCTCGATAGAGCAGCGGAATTGATGCCAACTGGAAGTATTTAAAGGGTTATCCCATGATTAATGCAAAAAAAGTTAAAATGAGACATCATATAGTAGGTGGCAATCTCTTTCTAACAAAGCTACCACCAGTCCTGTACATTACATGGATCCAGAGATCTCCCCATTCATTGTTCCAATTGCTTTGGGGGGCATGTCCTTTTTGTTGAAGCTCAGTGTGTGTGTCTTTACGGCTGTAGTTGTCTCCCCATCAGAGCTCAGGAGGTTTTTGAAGGATAAAACTTAACATGTGCGTCCACCTCAGTGAGGTGGACAGGGAAATAAGAAAAAATTGATCAGCAGGTGGTGCTATACAGATACATTTTATCACATCGAAATTGCGACATGTCATTTAAATGCCCATCACTGTTGCAAGCCAATCAGTGACGTGTCAGTATCCTCATGTGACTGCTGAGCCGTTCCTGCACACATCACTGCTGAGGCCCTTGATTGGCTGGCAGCAGTGACATGCATGTAGACAGTATGTTGCACTTCTTGTGGGCACCAGAAGTAGATGAGCCCAGAGGCACACTGCTGGACCCCAGAGGCTCTAACAAGGTCAGTAGTGTTATTTTCTTTATGGGCAGCTCACGTCTGACCATCTCGGACAACCCCCTTTAAGAATTATAAACATTTTTTAAAGAAGCGTGCCAAAAGCCAACGTATCAGCAGTATCCACTCTCCTAGGGCAGTGATGGCGAACCTTTTAAAGGCCGAGTACCCAAACTGCAACCCAAAACCCACTTATTTATTGCAAAGTGCCAACAAAGCAATTTAACCTGAATACTTCAGTCCAATATAGAATATCCTCTATGCACTTTATCATTTAGCTATAATAGCCTGCCTACATTCAGTGCGCTGCCTGTGCTGTTCAGAGTGCGCCCTGCGCTGATGAATGGCAGGTAAAGTCTAAGGCATATTGGTACACCATAGACTTTTTCCAGAGTGCGGGTGCCCACAGAGAGGGCTCTGAGTGCCGCCTCTGGCACCCGTGCCATAGGTTCGCCATCACTGTCCTAGGGGGTCCAGAAGATGCCATTGTGACTATTTCTGTTAGGTGCTCGACCATTGGGTCCTATATGAAAGAAATGCCACTGCACTATTTATTTATTTTTTAGCCGGCTCTCATTTATCATTTCTAGTTCAAGAATGGTGACCCACATCGTTTGTAAAACTACATATACGATTGACATTACTTTACGTTTTGCTCTTTTTTTTTCCCCTTCAGGTGGATGTAGACAAGTCTGGAGATATGCGTCTCATCGAGCTGGATGAGTCCCATAGAAGTGAGCACACTGTGTTTATTACACCACCCGAAATCCCTCATTTACCTAATGGGGAGGAGCACCCAAAGAAACACAGGTAGGCACCTTCTTTATAAGAGCTGCCCAGTTTGTAGGGTTCACGACACAGATCAGGTCCCCTGGGCAATAACATCATAAAAGCTAATATTATTACATATCATTTCTGTTGTGTATTTGATATTGAGTAAAGGGTCATTCCACAAACTCCTTCATAGAACCGCAGCTTCCCATCAGAAGACAAGTGTAAATGTTAGGATTATTAACATGTTTTATGAGAACAGTTTTGTCTATGGTGAATGTCGAAGAATGCTTGGATCTAGGCAGCTGTAAATACATATTTCTTATTGGAATGTAGGAGTTTTCCACGACCCAAACACAGAATGTTTTGCTGGAGTCAGTGTCGGTTTATGCATCATTTTATGACTTGTGAATAGTGTTGGGTGAACTTCTGTTTTCAAGTTCGGCGTATAAGGTTCGGGTTATCTAAGAATTCCGTTATGGATTCTGCTCCCATAGACTATAACTTATGGTCCGTAGTAGCGAAATCCATAACGGAATCCATAGATAACCTGAACCTTGTACGCCGAACTTGATGATTGTTGAGGGTCCTACCCCTGGGATCCCCTTCAATCCTGAAAATGAAGGGTTTGCAGTGGTAGTTTAGTGTGCTTCCCCTTCACTGTTTATCCACACACAGCACCTACCTGCCCCCGCCACCCTCTGGCTGGTCAGGGAATGCCGCTCCGGAACATATGGCTCACTCACGGACCGTATGTCTCGAAGGGCATACGGTCGTGTGCAAGAGGCCTAAATCTAGCCTAAATTTGTTTGTGGTTGGATTTAAAATCAATCTATGCGGCAGGTTTCCAGTGCAGATCTTGCCTATTGCAGTGCACAGGGTGAAATCTGCTTCAAAATCCACTACAAATCCACATTACGTTCAATGGGGACATAGCCTGTAGGTGTTCTGTGAAGGACGTATTAGGCTAGGTCTACACGACGACATTTGTCGCGCGACTTATCAGATAGGGCAGAATACACTGCAACATTTGTTGCACAACATTTTGTAGCACCAATGTCGCGCAACAATTTTTATAATAGTAGTCTATGGTGTCGCACTGCGAGATGGATTTTTCTGCGACTGTCACTGTCGCATGTTGCAGTGCGACACCATAGACTACCATTATAAAAATTGTTGCGCGACATTAGTGCAACAAATGTTGCAGTATATTCTGCCCTATCTGATAAGTTGCGCGACAAATGTCGTTGTGTAGACCTAGCCTTAGATGACATACATGTAGTATGTAGACGAATGGTTAATTATACCAGTTCATAGTGGGTTATCTGGTAATGAAGATCTCTGACAATGTCTGTTCCTGATCTTCAGTTACAATGGGTTTCCTGTTCTCACATTGGACCTTTTCGACACCCCAGACGGGCTCTTGAAAACCCATAGTCTTTCCACTAAAGTTTCAGCACCCTGCAGTCCTTCTCCAATGTTCAGAAGAACTAAACAGGTACGTCAGCCCAGAAATCTTTTCATGTTATTCTGCTAACCAGAGACCCCCTCCAAAAAGATGAGGTACCCATACGTTTTGGGGTTCTTACTCCTGTCTGAGAACCAGTACCCAGCAGAGGTGCATTTTATTGAGCCAACCAATAACTTACTCTGTACTGATGAAGGGTAAGGACCCCGAAACAGCAGTCTATAGATTGTTATCTCTTCTATTTGAAGGAGTCGGTGGTTTAGCTAGTAAGATTCAATGTTCTTTCTTTTGAAGAAAAGCAAATGTGCATACTTTTCCCACTGAGCTTTGCCTAAGTTTCCATCTGTTCAATGCGAACCAGTACCCCCCAGATGTTAGTGGCCTGGAAGTCATTTACTGCTGACCTACAACTTGTTCTCAGAAAGGGTAAATCTGCTGTGTCACCTTTTGTAGGAGATCAAGTCAGCTCATAAAATAGCGAAACAGTACGCCTCTATCCCCCAAATGTGGTCCAGATGTCTGTTAAAGCACTGCTACGGCCTGTGGTTTATATGCCTGCCCGCATACGTCAAAGTCTGCCATTCCAAAGTCAGAGCCCTGCGCACTGCTTACGACATCCTGAGGAAGATGCAAGCCAAGAAAATCGACTCTCCCGATGAGGTAAACGGAATAGGTTTTGTTTGCGTTTTTTTTTTTAACAATAAAAATCCTCCGATCATTTCTGTGATTATTGTAGTGGACTAGTTAGAGCATTTTTTTTATATTCCATCACTCCCGTTCCATACATGCATTGTGAAGCCCTGTTACCAGCTAGAAAAGCAAAGACTGATGTGGCATGGCCATGATTGTCCTTCTAGGTGTGCTATCGCGTCCTCATGCAGTTGTGCGGTCAGTACGGGCAGCCTGTGCTTGCAGTTAAAGTTTTATTTGAAATGAAGAAAGCCGGAGTGCAGCCCAATGCCATCACCTACGGATACTATAACAAGGTAAGTGGTCCGGTAGGATTGGGAATGGAAACGTGAATGTCCCTTCACTTGTGGACCACTACAGATTCCATGTCTCCTGTAGACACAAAATAGTTTGGCCAGTTTTGACGTATGTGTGTTGAGAAATTTGGGCAACATCGGGGCTCAGGTGGTTAGGACTGTTTCCTTGCAGCACAGGGTTCCTGGGCTTCAGTTTGACCAAGGACTTTATGAAAATTCTCCCCATTCCCTCCATGTACTCAACTTTGTGCCCACTTTCCATAACCATACTGAATGGTGACAATGGGCACTTTCAGACGATCGCTCCGTGTGGGAGCGTTATTCTCCATTATGGGCACTGCTGCTCTCACAGGACCACAAGGCATTATAATTTATAATGCTCTGTGTCTGACCTTGCATCTACTGAGTTAGAGTGACAGCACTATTTCAGCATAATACAGTAGATGTGAGGTCGGACAGAGACACACAGCATTATAAATCGTTATAATGTGTGCAGTCCTGTGAAAGGAGCAGCGTTCATTACGGGAAATCACTCTGCATGTTTTCCGCACTGGACACGCTTGTCTGAAAGTGCCCATTCTCTGTGAAATATGCAGTCTCTATATAATTTACTCCCCGCAATATCATGGTGTTATTTTTGGTCAAATCTGCTTCCCTTCTGAAATATTCATCTTTCAGTTTCTGAGCGCAGCATCTGTATTTTTAAATCAATGAGAGGGTACAGCAGGACTGGTCACATAGAGAAATACAAGTACTGTCTGTGCCTGTATTATTTTATAGGTGAAAGGATGAAATGCTCCTCCTTGCCTGTCACCACCTAAGTCTAATAAAAAAATAATAGTTGCACAGAATAAAACACTACATGTGGAAGAGGTGCATTATAATATTGAGAGCAGGGATCTCCAGCATTTGTATTTAAGGCCTGATGCACATAAAATTTAAGTTAAAGGGGTTCCTAAGGATGGGTCAACAATATCAAGACACCCAGCACCCACACCGATCAGCTGTATGAGGAGACGGAGCGCGCTGTGTGCATGTGCCGTCTCCCTTCTCTCTTCCTGCTCTGTTGCTGCTTTGCCGTAGAAACAGCAGGATGGGAGACGGTCCATGTGCACTGCGCGCTCCGTCTCATACAGCTGATCGGCGGGGCTGACGGACCCTGTTGATCTGATATTGATGACCTACCCTGAAGATAAGTCATCAATATTAAAAGACCGGAAACCCCTTTAATCATGTTATCTTGTTGTTTTCTCAGTTTGGTATCTTCTGCTCAGATAAACTAGTGTTGTCAGAGACAACTCCTTCATTATGGGGGGCCAGTTCAGGAGACCATAGAAGTCAAACGACAGTCAGACATTCCTGGAGAAATGCAGTATTACATACCAAGCAATTATGTGATCAACTATCCATGTAAAACTTGGACAGCCAAAGTGTGCTAGAATGAAGGCAAGGGTATAGCAAGTAACCATTTGGGGCTCACTCCACCATCACCACTGTCTTTCTTCAAGGGGTTGTCTCATCTGAGACATTAATTACATATTGATAGGATATTCCACTAATGTCAGGTGTGGGTCCCACCTCTGGATCTATCTCTAGAACAGCGCCCCCAAAGTAAATGAAAGCGGTCCACACAAATGCAGCCACCCTCCATTCACTTCTATGGGAGTTCTGAAAATACCCGACCCCACGCACACCCATGCTAGTCAGCTGTTCGGCAACAGCCCTGACAGCAGACATCTCGATCCACTTAGTAGTGGACTGATCTAGCAGTAGTCACTGCAGTGCTGCTCCCATTGACAAGCTCAGTCCACTGCAAAGTAGACAGAGCTGTCAGGACTGTAGTCAGCTGATGGGCGTGCGGGGTGTCAGACCAGTGCCGATCAGCCAGTGGTGGCCTATCCTGATAACAGCCCTGACAGCAGACCTCTCCATCTACTTAGTAGTGGACTGATCTAGCAGTAGTCACTGCAGTGCTGCTCCCATTGACAAGCTCAGTCCACTGAAAAGTAGACAGAGCTGTCAGGACTGTAGTCAGCTGATGGGCGTGCGGGGTGTCAGACCAGTGCCGATCAGCCAGTGGTGGCCTATCCTGGTAACAGCCCTGACAGCAGACATCTCCATCTACTTAGTAGTGGACTGATCTAGCAGTAGTCACTGCAGTGCTGCTCCCATTGACAAGCTCAGTCCTCTGCAAAGTAGACAGAGCTGTTAGGGCTGTAGTCAGCTGATGGGTGTGCGGGGTGTCAGACCAGTGCCGATCAGCCAGTGGTGGCCTATCCTGATAACAGCCCTGACAGCAGACCTCTCCATCTACTTAGTAGTGGACTGATCTAGCAGTAGTCACTGCAGTGCTGCTCCCATTGACAAGCTCAGTCCTCTGCAAAGTAGACAGAGCTGTCAGGACTGTAGTCAGCTGATGGGTGTGCGGGGTGTCAGACCAGTGCCGATCAGCCAGTGGTGGCCTATCCTGATAACAGCCCTGACAGCAGACCTCTCCATCTACTTAGTAGTTGACTGATCTAGCAGTAGTCACTGCAGTGCTGCTCCCATTGACAAGCTCAGTCCACTGCAAAGTAGACAGAGCTGTTAGGGCTGTAGTCAGCTGATGGGCGTGCGGGGTGTCAGACCAGTGCCGATCAGCCAGTGGTGGCCTATCCTGATAACAGCCCCTTTAATTGTTGGGCCCTGTAGCAACCCCTATGCCTTCTACTCTAGTTACGCCCATGAGTAAGGGCATATGAGCAGGTGTTGTCCTGAAGGCCTGCATACACAGAAGAGAACTTCAATTGTCTGATGGACAAGCAATTTTTCCAATATTATAAAGAAAATTGTTACATGTTAATATCCTAGCCATCGTGCATGCTGATAACGAGTGCCTTCCTTGTACAGGCTGTTCTGGAAAGTGTGTGGCCCTCTGGGAACCGAGGAGGTTATTTCTTGTGGATAAAGGTCAGGAATGTTCTTCATGGAGTAGCCCAGTTTAAGAGAGCCTTGAAAAAGCAGCACTCTTTAGCACCACATGCTACACCCTCAGGTAATTCCAGGGGATTTTTGTCACTGACACGTAATGTCACCGGAGTGATAGTTCAGGCTTTTAACCCCTCTTTTCTCTCTCCCATACGTCCTCTTTAGACAGCAGTGATCTGGATGCCGTCAGTCATGGCAGTATGGACAGTTCTATTGACATGAATGCAGCAGATCAGCCTTCATTCAGTGCAGATGCTACCAGCACGGACCCTGCGGATGACCGATCTAGCACAGGTGTGATGGATGTTCCGAGATCATGTTCACTTTCCACCTGACATAGTGAGATGCATACTAATATGAGCTGCTTGGATCCTCAGGTGGACAGTCTGATCTGGGATACAGCTCTTTATCCAAGGAAGAGGTTCGCAGAGGAGCGGTGCATGATATACAAGAAGAGCAGGAAGACTCTAGAGGGAGTGACTCTAGCTCATGTGTGTTCACATAGAACTTTTACAAATAATCTGCAAGCTCGGAGGGTTCTATCGGAGTTAAATGTTGATGACCTATCCTCAGGACCCCCACTGATCATGTGTTTGAAGGGGGGTGATCACTGCAGCCTCTTCCTTGGCCTGTGACTTCACATCCCTTGGTCACATGGCCTGTATGCAGCCTAGTCCCATTCAAGTGAATAGTATTAAGCCGCAATACCAAGCACAGCCGCTATACAATGTACATTGGTGTGTTGGTATACCCTGAAGAGGCTGCCTTCAAACAGGTAATTGGCAGTGGTGCCAAGATTTGGAGCCCCACCGATCATATATTGATGTGCCATCCTGAAGATAGGTCATAAATTTAATTTCTGGAAAACCCCTTTAAGGGTCCATTCACACGTCCGTAAATTGGGTCCGCATTCGTTCCGCAATTTGCGAACCCATTCACTTTAAATGGGGCTGGAACGGATGCGATTCCGCATTTCCGGGATCTGCATTTCCGGGATCCGCATCCGTTTTTTCGAGATCCACAATTCCGCTCCTGAAAAAAAAATAGAACATGTCCTATTCTTGTCCGCAATTGCGGACCAGAAAAGGCATTTTCTATTATAGTGTCTGTGATGTGCGGTCCGCAAATTGCTGATCGCACTTTGCAGGTGTCCGTGTTTTGCGGATCCGCAATTTGCGGATCCGTAAAACACTTACGGACGTGTGAGTGGACCCTAAAGGTGTTGTCCTGGATTAGGGCATGGTAGCTTTCTTCCAGAAACAACACCACATTCAACCTGTTTGTGACAGAAAGCAGCCAGGTTTTTCTTACCATGGACAACCCCTTTAAGGCTACTTTCACACTAGCGTTCGGGGCTCCGCTTGTGAGTTCCGTTTGAAGGCTCTCACAAGCGGCCCCGAACGGATCCGTCCAGCCTTAATGCATTCTGAATGGATGCGGATCCGCTCAGAATGCATCAGTCTGGCTCCGTTTGTCCTCCGCTCCGCTCAGCAGGCGGACCCCTGAACGCAGCTTGCAGCGTTCGGGTGTCCGCCTGGCCGTGCGGAGGCAAACGGATCCGTCCAGACTTACAATGTAAGTCAATGGGGACGGATCCGTTTGAAGTTGACACAGTATGGCTCAATTTTCAAACGGATCCGTCCCCCATTGACTTTCAATGTAAAGTCAAAACGGATCCGTTTGCATTATCATGAACAAAAAAAAAAAAAAAAAATTTTGTTTTTGTTTTTGTTCATGGTAATGCAAACGGATCTGTTCTGAACGGATCTAAACGTTTGCATTATAGGTGCGGATCCGTCTGGGCACATACCAGACGGATCCGACCTAAACGCAGGTGTGAAAGTAGCCTAAGACCTAAACTATAGAAGCCAGTATGTCATTCATTCTGATATATCTGTGTCTTGAGTTAGTATACCATATATTCTTTTTAAGCATCATGGTTACTTTGAGACAGTGGCAGTGTACATAATGGCATCTAAAACAGGCGTCTTCAACGTTTGGCATGCCAGCTGTTGTCAAACTACAACTCCCAGCATCCATACCTGCTCTGCTGTTCTCAGAACTCCCTGATAAGTTAATAGAGCATGCTGGGAGTTGTAGTTTCGCAACAGTTGGAGTGCCAGAGGTTGCTGACCCCTGGCGCAGAAGATTCACATAAAAGAATAAAACAGCAGACAGGCAGAGTGCCCGCAGTACAGGATAGCGGCATGCCTTTCCGTCAGTCCCTCTGACCAGGGGGCGGAGAGCCCCGATCTGAGCCCATCATGCACATCTTACATTTATAGTGCTGCTGTCTCAGTAGCGCTTTAACTATTGAGTTATTAAATGGTAATAAATTCATATCTTTTCAGTATCGGAGACAGAGCGTTCTAAGGGCAGCCGAGACGGCCTTCCCCAGCTTCTTAGTCCCATTTCTCAGGCCGCCATATCCACTTCCAGTATTGTTCGGCAGGAGGTCAAACCAGACAATATGGCTGAAACAGTTGGTGCAGGCAAGTAGACGCAATACCATAATGTGTACTGGATCTCTGAGGACTAGCAATGCAATGTAGTATTTTTTACTCTTTTCTATCTTGTCTTTGTTATAATGTGGAGAAGGTAGTATTCGGCATCAGATTATCTCACGATCTCCCTTTACAGGGAAACATTTCCACTGTAAAATTAAAAATAACATCTATTATATCTTTGAGAAGTCTTCTTCTGCCAGGCTGTTGAAGAAGTTTTCCCACAATTGACAATTATGACCTGTCTGCAGAATATGTGACTATCTAATTCTGAATCGAGTGAGTGGCTGAGGTCCCCAGCAATCTGACATTCATCACCCATCCTGTGGTCGAAAACAATACACTGATATACGGTTTACCTATAGCCTTCACGACATTACACGTGAACACTCTGCTTAGTCTTTCTGTACCTTACTTTCGGTACTTTTCGGTACTGTACTGTACCCTGCTTTCATACAGAAAGAAATAATGTAAGCGCAGTTCAGTCATATAGAAGTGCCCTCTAGTGGACATAACTATAATAGTTCTTTCTCGCCCATATTCCTTGGGGGACACAGGAAACCATGGGTATAGCTCTGCTCCCTAGGAGGCGTGACACTAAGTGAAAGCTGTAAGCCCCTCCTCCATCAGCTATACCCCTCAGCCTGGAGAAGAGACTGCCAGTTTTTGCTTAGTGTCCAAGGAGGCAAGACACCCCCTGCTTATGCAGGGTTGTTTTTCCTATGATTTTTATTTTTGCGTTATTTGTTGTTTTTAATTCGATTTTTTTCTACCTACAGGGACAACAGAGGCGCATTAGACCCCTCTGTTTCTCCCGGGGTTGAGTTGCGCCAGTGCCGGTAATTCCGCACTGCCGCCTCCCCCACAGAAGACAAGGTGGACCAGGGCAGCCTCGCTCCCCTGCGTCCCGCCAGCTCAGGGTCGCCCGCACGCCAAGTCCCTCCCCCGGTTTCCTGCCACTGCGGTGCCAGGAGCTGAAGGGGCGACCCTGCTGGACGGATTGAGGGTGAAGACAGCGGATGGTGAGAGTGGCTGCTCCAGCCTCCCCTTTTCCCTCCCTCCCACCGCTGCTACGTCCCCATGGCCATGGCCACTGCTACATACACACTGCTACAGCCATTCCCACCACCCCTCCCGAGCCCCCCCCCCCTTACCGGGCAATGTTGGAGGGGAGTTTTATCTGGGCACAGAGACGCTGCCTTACAGGGGACGGCTGCAGGCAAGCAAACCGTCGGCCAATTCGCAGGTTGAAGCAGGCGCGGCGGGGGCCGCTTACATGGTGTGAACGGCGCCATTTCATGGCCGGCACTTCTTCACTTGGGGGGTTAAAATCATTTTGCCGCGCGCGCGGCTCTGCTTCAGAGCGGCAGAGGGGGGGCGGAGCTTCCTACATGCGCTCCGCTACTTCCGGGTTCATCGCACAGTGCTGCGTGGAATCCTCTCTGCAGTGCGATCCGAAGCCGGTGCCGCTGCCTCTCCTCCACAGCCTCCTCAGTCTGTTCCCCTTACCGCTGCCGCTTGCATCATCCGGGTCTGGTAGGACTTTTAACCCCCTCCGTGCCACAGTACTGTCGCTTGGGTGTTATCCCCGTTCCTTTTCTTTGGGGTCTCCCACTTCAAGTGCAACATCTTGTTCCACCATGTCAGACCCTTCTGCAGCCGCCAAGCCTTGGTACCATGCCTGTACGGCTTGTAGGGAACCCTTTCCCCGGGGGCAGTCTGATCCGCACTGTACTGCATGCAGGGCTCCACCGCAGCCTCAGTCGCCCGCTGTGTCGCTCCCTGCTGCCTCTGACCCCCCTGACTGGGCTAGATCCCTGTCCCAGGCCGTGGAAAGCCTCACTCATGTCGTGGGCCGCCTAATAGACAGGCCACCTACCCCGCAGGACGCCTCACTGATTGTCGCGCCCTCCGGGTCCACTGCTTCTGCCGCTGCAGCGGGTTCACTCCCTCTTAGTGACCCCTCCCGGGCTAGGCACTCTCAGAAGCGTATTAGAGTAGAGCGAGCCTCCTCCTCGGATGCCTCCCTCTCCCCGCCACGCGTGCGCACCCAGACGAGCCTCTCCTCTCCAAAGGATTCGCTCTCTGAGGGTGAATTGGCGGTTTCAGATTTGGAAATGGACTCGGCCCTGCCGTCCAAGCTAGCCTCAGCGATGGGTCAACTCATCTCGGATATTCGTGACACCTTTAAGGTGCAGGATGATCCCCCTAGCTCGGACGCAGCTAGCGTCTCCTTTATCAGACCCAGGCAGGTCTCAAAAGTCTTTCCAATCCACTCTGATTTCTCCTCTGTGGTGTCTAAGGCTTGGGCTCGCCCGGACGCCCGTTTTGTCAACCCCAAGAAGCTGGACATTTGCTATCCCTTTCCAGCCGATGTCGTGGCCACATGGTCTTCCCCACCCAAGGTGGACCCCCCTGTGGCCCGGCTGTCAAAGAACACGGCCATCCCTGTTCCTGACGGGTCCTCTCTTCAGTCAGCGGAGGACCGTCGCATGGAGACCCTTTCCAAGGGCATTTTTGCTGCCTCCGGTTCTGCTCTCAGACCGGTTTTTGCCTCTGCTTGGGCAGGGAAAGCAATCTCTGCTTGGGGTGCGCAGCTGGAACAGGAGTTGGACTCGGACGTCCCCATCCAGGACCTACGTTCCTTGGCCCAGCTTATTATTCGGGCCGGGAATTTTGTTTGTGAGGCCTCCCTTGATGCGGGAGCCCTTATTGCACGCTCCTCCGCCCTGGCAGTTTCCGTCAGGAGGGAGCTCTGGCTGAAGGTTTGGAAAGCGGACGCTGCCTCCAAACGTTCCTTGGCGGGGCTACCGTTTGCGGGTTCCCGCCTTTTCGGGGTCCGCCTAGACGAACTTATTTCGGAGGCCACGGGTGGTAAAAGCACCCATCTTCCTCAACCCCAAGCCAGGGGCGCCCCCCGCGGACGCCCTGGTGCGTCTCGTTTTCGGTCCTCCCGCAGGGCCTCTGGGGCTCCCACCACAGCTGCCGCTTCGGCTCCTCCCGAGCACAAGCATAGGAAGCCGTTTTTTCGGGCGCAGCCCTCCTGGCGCAAGCCGCAGGCTGCCCGCACACCCGCAGCAAAGCAATCCTCTGCCTGAAGGCGCGCCCCCACCCACCCGGGTGGGGGGCCGGCTCCTCCTTTTCAGGGACGTCTGGTTGGCTCACGTCTCCGACGCCTGGGCCCTCGAAATTGTGTCCTCCGGATACAAAATCGAATTTGCATCCTTCCCTCCAGATCGGTTCTTTCGCTCCCGCTCGCCACGGGACCCGAAACGCGCGGCTGCGTTCTCCGCGGCCGTTCAAGCCTTACTGGACAGGGGGGTGATTACCCCCGTTCCTCTAGAGGAAAGGTTCCAAGGGTTCTACTCGAACCTCTTTGTAGTTCCCAAAAAGGGAGGTTCGGTGCGGCCCATTTTGGACCTCAAAAAGCTCAACCGTTTTCTCCTCCTTCGTCGGTTTCGGATGGAGTCCCTCCGTTCCGCGGTGGCTTCCCTGGAGCAGGGAGATTTCATGTCTTCCATCGATATACAGGATGCCTACCTCCATGTTCCGGTAGCCCGGTGTCACCATCGCTTCCTCCGATTCGCCGTGGGGGACCTCCACTTCCAGTTTGTCGCCCTTCCCTTTGGGCTGGCAACAGCCCCCCGGGTGTTCACCAAGGTCCTGGCCCCGGTTTTGGCCTTACTCCGTTCCAGGGGTGTTTTTCTGCTACCGTACTTGGACGATATCCTCATCAAGGCTCCGTCCTTTTCTCAAGCGGTTGCCAGCGTGGATCTCACTCTAGAGACTCTGACAAGGTTCGGTTGGGTCATCAACTTCCCCAAGTCCTCCCTTCCCCCCTCCAGACAGTTGGTCTTCCTGGGAATGCTTTTAGACACGGGAGCGGCGGAAGTACGTCTTCCCTCGGAAAAACGTCTGATCCTCCGTGGGGCGGTTCGGGGTCTCCTTCTCCACCGTCGACCGTCCTTCCGCTTCTGCATGCGGGTCTTGGGGCAGATGGTTGCCTGCTTCGAGGCGATCCCATTTGCGCAGTTTCACTCCCGCCCTCTCCAACGGGCGATCCTCTCCTCCTGGGACAAATCGCCGCAGTCTCTGGATCATCCCTTCCATCTATCGCCTCCGGTGAGGTCATCTCTCCGCTGGTGGTTACAGTCCCCTCTTCTGGGCAGGTCCTTTCTGCCACTCAACTGGTTGGTGGTTACAACCGATGCCAGTCTCTTGGGCTGGGGAGGCGTGTTTCCTCCCCGATCCGTCCAGGGCATTTGGTCTCCATTGGAGTCCAGACTCTCGATCAATGTCCTGGAACTGAGAGCGGCCCTTCTGTCTCTACGACACTGGACTCATCTGTTGAAGGGTCATCCAGTTCGTGTACAATCGGACAACGCCACGGCTGTGGCGTACATAAACCACCAGGGGGGCACTCGCAGCGCTGCTGCAATGAGGGAGGTCTCCAGCATTCTCCGTTGGGCGGAAACCCACGTCCCGGCCCTATCGGCAATTTTTATTCCAGGGGTGGACAATTGGGCGGCGGACTTCCTCAGTCGCACCACTGTCGACCCCGGCGAGTGGTCTCTTCACCCGGAGGTATTCGAGGCCATTTGCCTTCGTTGGGGCATACCGGACGTGGACCTCATGGCCTCCAAGTTCAATCACAAGGTCCCCGCCTATCTGTCCAGGGCCAGGGATCCGGGAGCTTGCGGAGCCGACGCCCTCGTTCTTCCTTGGCGAGGCTTCGCGCGTCCATACATATTCCCTCCCATCCCACTCCTGCCCAAGGTCCTTCGGAAGATCGCGGCGGAAGGCGTCTCGGTGATTCTGGTCGCTCCGGACTGGCCCCGCCGGTCTTGGTATGCCGACCTCATGCTGCTCCTGGCAGACGCGCCCTGGCCGCTGCCCGCCAGGGAAGATCTTCTCTCTCAGGGACCGATCTTCCACCCGCGTTTAAGGTCCCTACGTTTGACGGCGTGGTTGTTGAGACCACCGTCCTGACACGTAGGGGTTTTTCTGCGGACGTCGTCCGCACCATGATCCGCGCCCGTAAGCCGTCCTCTTCTAGGATCTATTATAGGACCTGGAGGACCTATTTGGGGTTCTGTGCCGATCTGGGGATTCCTCCGCTCCGCTTTTCTCTCCCCACCGTTTTGTCCTTCCTGCAGAGCGGACTTGCCCAAGGTCTGGGTCTTAGTTCTTTGAAGGGTCAGGTGTCTGCGCTGTCCATTTTGTTTCAGCGCCAACTGGCCCCCCTTGGTCCTGTCAAGACCTTCCTTCAGGGCGTGGCTCACGCGGTTCCCCCGTACCGCCCTCCGGTACCGCCCTGGGACCTGAACCTGGTTCTCTCAGCGCTCCAGGCTTCTCCTTTCGAGCCTCTGCGGACGGTTTCCTTGCGACTTCTGTCCTGCAAGGTTATTTTCCTTGTGGCCGTCACCTCTCTTCGGAGGGTGTCCGAATTGGCTGCACTCTCCTGTCTGGAACCTTTCCTAGTGTTCCACCAAGACAAGGTGGTCCTTCGTCCGGTCCCTTCCTTCCTTCCTAAGGTGGTCTCCGTCTTTCATCTGAACGAGGACATCGTTCTCCCCTCTTTGTGTCCTTCCCCTTCCCACCCCCGGGAGAGGGAGCTTCATCGCCTGGACGTTGTCAGGGCGCTCAAGGTTTACCTGGAGGTAACCAGCTCTTTCAGGCGTACTGACTCGCTCTTTGTGGTTCCGGAGGGGTCGCGCAGAGGGATGGCGGCATCCAAAGTTGCTATCGCCCGTTTTGTCAAGATGGCTGTTACTGAGGCTTATCTCGCCAAGGGCAAGGTTCCGCCCCTCGGTGTTACCGCTCACTCCACTAGAGCGGTCGGGGCTTCCTGGGCTCAGAGGAATCGGGCTTCTACGGAGCAGATTTGCAAGGCGGCCACTTGGTCCTCCTTGCACACCTTCACCAAGTTCTACAGGGTGCATACTCATGCGTCGGCTGACGCTGCTTTAGGCCGTCTGGTGTTGCAGGCGGCAGTTGATTGATGCCCCCGGTGTTGGTCTAGTTTGTTCTGGTCCCTCCCTTCTGGGACTGCTCTGGAACGTCCCATGGTTTCCTGTGTCCCCCAAGGAATATGGGCGAGAAAAGGAGACTTTTGTATTACTTACCAGTAAAGTCTCTTTCTCGCTCTTCCTTGGGGGACACAGCACCCGCCCTTCATTTGGGTTACAGTTGTGGTTCCGGCTTGGTTGCCCCCGTTGGGGCTTGACGGTTCTTTTTCCGGTTGGTGGTTATCTTTCACTACTTGGACACGCAACTGGCAGTCTCTTCTCCAGGCTGAGGGGTATAGCTGATGGAGGAGGGGCTTACAGCTTTCACTTAGTGTCACGCCTCCTAGGGAGCAGAGCTATACCCATGGTTTCCTGTGTCCCCCAAGGAAGAGCGAGAAAGAGACTTTACTGGTAAGTAATACAAAAGTCTCCTTTTTGTGATGATTTTACTATTTCTTCAGTAAAGAAATTGTCCAGATTAGAGAACCCGTTTTCGTACACCCTATAAGGGAAAAATTAGTTAATAGAAGGGTCTTCTTTTCGGGATCCTCATCTTTTGGTCATATTGAAGACCAGTTACCTAGAGTGTCTCTGGTTGTGGAGGTCTTGTCCTATGTTGTATTATACAGACAATCCACTGATCTGAGTGCTGCGTAATACAGGAAAATTGAACACCTACTGGCAAGTTTTAACATGAAACAGGACTAATTGCGGAGGGTCCCGACAGTGGGTTACTTTTTGATTTTCAGTGGACCCTACTGGTAGGGATTGTTCAAAAGCAGAGAATCCCTTTATTGTAGTCCCTCAGTAGATACATGCAGGGCCGGATTAACGTAGGGGCTGATGGAGCTGCAGCTCCAGGCCCCTACCATAAAATAGGCCCATCTGCCAGCCAAAAGGCAAGGCAAGCACTAGCAGCTCTGAGTCATCTGAGTAGTACAGGGAGTCTTCACTGTAAGGGAATTGCACAGTGTAAAGTGTAGTTCCCAGGTTAGAACAGTGCATCTGCCAGGACCTGTGATGACATCATCTTCAACATCACAGGTCCTGCAGAATCTAGCAAAGGAACTGCACCAAAAATGGTGTAGTTCCTAGGTTTGAAAGGTACATCTGCCAGGACCTGTGATGACATCATCACAGGTCCTTCAACCCCTAACAGCAAGTATTAGAAGTTCACAATCAGCTCTGCATTGATCCATACAGACTGGTAAGAGGAGGTCCTCCACTTTTCATCATTTACCCCCCCTCCATGCCCTGTTTTTACTCATTGCTCACTCATGTATAATACTTCAGACAGGTACAGTGACCACAACCTCATGTACTTCACACACACAGTGACTATAATGCATAACTGACCACATATTTCTATAAACACTGCATCTACAGTATTATACCTTGTATGCCTCACATCTATATATATATATATATATATATACACACACACACACACACTGCATATATTAAACAGTATTATAGATGCAATATGTACAGATATATAATATATATTGCAGTGTACTGATATGTGAGGTACAAGGTATAATATATGCAGTGTGTATAGATATATTGTATATACAGCAGTGTACTGATATGTTAGGTACGAGGTATAATAGATGGTGTGTACAGGTATATTGTATATACAGTATTGGTTTGATATGTGAGGTACGAGCTGTAATTTATACCTCATATATCAGTACACCGCTGTATATACTATATACCTGAACACACTGCATATATTATACCACGTTCCTCACATATCAGTACACTGCTGTATACACTGTACATCTGTACACACTGTATCTATTATACCTCGTTTGTGTGCCAGGCCTGTTTTGTAATCCCAATCCGGCCCTGATGGCATAAATTATAAAACAGCAGCGAACATAGTTCATGGAACAAAGAGAGAGGCCTGGAATGGGTAGTGGGAGAGGCTATACAAGGGGAATGGGGGCCCAATTTAGATTCTTGCTATGGGGCCCAGTGATTTCTATGTACGCCTTTGACAGGAGCAGAGAGATAAGAGAAGTGACAGATGACACAGAGTTTAGATTACAGGTTGAATTAACCCTTTAGGATCAAATTGGCTTCTCAGGAGATATATATGTTAAAGGCATCTCATTCAGTAGCTATATAACTAAGGGTGGGTTCACATCTCCTTTATGGATTCCGTTAAGTGGGGACTGTGGGGACTATTTTATTATCAGCCAGTGACTGTGTTACTGTAATACTGTTATCAATTCAGCACATAGTTTTCCCTGCATTCACATTTCACTTCACTTGGTTCGTTGTACTACTGTCAGTTTCAGACTTTTGTCACTGTGGGTAACAATGCACAACAGACAACAATGCACACCACAGTGACAGCTCCTGAGCCCTCCTGTTCGGCGTCAGCCTCAGCTTCCCTTCACTATCACTATAATCAATCACTCTTCCTGATCCGGACTCACTCATTAGAGAGCTGAAGAGCCGACTGAGTCAGCAGCAGCAAGTGAATCGAATGGATAGCATCTGCGCATGCGCACCGGCACCTAGAGTCTTCGGTTCACTTGCGAGTCAGCTCAGCAGTCAGTGACTCAGCAAGTGAACCGAAGATCTGATTCATGAACCGATTCATCTGAAAGATCCGAACTTCCCATCACTACTGAGGTCATATTCGGCGGGCCGCGGGATTACAGGAACAGCACCAGCTGCTCTGACGTCCTGCCGCCGGATATACGTCACAGGATATCCGGCGGGAGGACGTCAGAGCAGCTGGTGCGGTTCCTGTAATGCCGGCCTGCTGGATATGACCTCAGTGTGCCCGCGGTTATCCCTCCTGCACGCTGCGCTGTGTACAACCTGCTCAGCAGTTTCGACCAGCACACGGCCCACAGCGCTCAGCCACACCAGCCCGCGAGACAGCAGGAGCTTCTGGAGCAGGGCAGGTATCAGATAAACTCATCCAGTTGGAAGGGAGGGCAATCATAGTGCTGTTATGATTTATGGACACAGCTCTCAGCATGCTTAGCCAGCCTTCTATCTGGCTTTGCATCTTGAAAGTCACAGTCCACAGGCTGTTTCTGAGCTTGTGGACTGTGACTCTCAAGAAGCACAGCCAGATAGAAGGCTGGCTAAGCATGCTGAGAGCTGTGTCCATAAATCATAACAGCACTATGAGAATTACTGACTGGCTAAGCATGCTGAGAGCTCAGTCTCTATAACATAACACATTAAAGAAATTACTGTTTCTAGCTGCTAGTCCACAGTCCACAGCTAGTCCACAGCAGCTAGAAACAGTAATTTCTTTAAAGGGATTCTGTCACCAGGTTTCACCCCTGTCAGCTAAACATATGCTGATGTTCAGGGCGTCTTCACGATTCCTAATGTGGGCTTATAAATGTCATCTGTGGGCTTATTTAGCTAAAAAACAGCTATTACTAACCTCTCAGTCAATAAATAAGGTGCCCAAGGGATGTTAATGGGTGCAAGACGCCCGCCGCACCCACCGCCGTTCGTGCCCAGCGCCGCCTTTCCGGACTTCTGCACCGCCTCCTAATCCTCTGTGCCGCCTCTCGCTCTACCTCCCTCCCCCCTCCTTCTGCTGTAAGCTCTCGCGCTTGCGCACAGGGCTCTGCCTGATGCGCCCGTGCAGACTTCTCCATTTGGCTTCTTACAGCGAAGTGCGCATGCGCTGGCACTTCGCTCAACCCCTGTATGCGCGAGATCTTACAGCAGGAGGAGGGGGGAGGGGGGGAGAGCGAGAGGCAGCACAGAGGATTAGGAGGCGGCGCAGAAGTCCGGAAAGGCGGCGCTGGGCTCGAACGGTGGTGGGTGCGGCCGGCATCTTGCACCCATTAACATCCCCTTAGGCACCTTATTTGTTTGACTGACAGGTTAGTAAAAGCTGTTTTTTAGCTAAATAAGCCCACAGATGACATTTATAAGCACACATTAGGAATCGTGAAGACGCCCTGAACATCAGCATATTTTTAGCTGACAGGGGTGAAAACTGGTGACAGAATCCCTTTAATGTGTTATGTTATTTAGACACAGCTCTCAGCATGCTTAGCCAGCCTTCTATCTGACTGGCTAAGCATGCTGAGTGCTGTGTCCATAAATCATAACACAGCTCTATGAAAATGACTGTTTCTAGCTGCTGTTGTCCACAGTCCACAGCAGCTAGAAAACAGTAATCTTCATAGTCATGTTAAATGATCACTATAGTGTCAGGAAAACAAAGCGGTTTTCCTGACACTATAGTGCCCTGAGGGTGCCCCACCCTCAGGGTCCCCCTCCCGTGGTCCCCCTCCATGTTGCCAAGATAGACGCCAAATGAAGGGGTAGTTGCAGGAACAAAATACTTTAATGGTATCGATAAAATATATATGTAATTAAGACACTGAGTGCAGTTCCATAAAAAGGCCCAGCAAAATCCTCAGCACCAGGCCCATGATGCTCTTAATCCGGCCCTGGATACATGTATTTGTGAAATATGCACACTGTGTTCTTGGTTCTGACTTCTGAGACCCCCACCAGTCAGTTTTTTATTGCTTGACCAACATAGCTGATAATTATCATTTAGGCTGTCCCAAAATATTAGGTAATGTCACATAAAATAGACGAATCAGTAAGCCTGGCCACAGATAGCTTTACCTTCTGAAACCCCATTGAGACACTCTTTGCTTGGTGGAATACACATGTTTATTCCTCCAGTGGGGGAGCAGTGCCTGTACTTGCCACCAGTCTAAAAAAGAATGGCTTGGCCTTGATAGCGAGCACCTTACATACATAGTTACATACAGACATAAGTAGCGTACAACATACATACAAGTAGTGTAAAATTGCCAGCAGTAAATTGTGGGCTCCTCTGACTGTAATCCAGTGTCTACAAGGTTGTAAGGTTGCTAGACGTAACCTCCCTCATTTTCTATGCCATGATTAATGACTTCCAGGTGCTGGGCTAAAATATTGTATCGGTCAGGTCCAAGCAAGTGCATGAACTTGAAGAAGTCATGTTTGTGTCTTTTCATCAGTAGAGTGTCTTATTATTAAGACATGTTGACATTTGTCAGTTATAGGACACCTTGATAAAATTCTATATTTTTGACCCAATTCCAGGAAATGCCGCTGGACTACTATTTGCGTCCTCCTTTGAAGATGCCAGGGAAAGTGAAATATACCAAAGCTGGAGCTTACGGAAGAGGCACAAGAGCGCCTTGGAACCGGGTATGAAAAATTATTTAGAATGGGGAGCTAACAGCGGACAGTATAAGCAAGAAAATCTTACAGGGTTACTAATCAGTGGCACTGACCATAAACTGGGAGCTGATGCAAAGATACTCAGTGGAGCACATCAAACAGGCATTCCTCGGCCTAAGACATTGGACATCAAAAGGGCATCTCCAAGGAAGGAACTTGTCACTGTGGCAAAGGAGTGGAGCGATGATGAATCTCCAGTGGGGGAGGATGGGTATCCAGACAAGGCTGACTCTCCGGTCATTTTTGACCTTGAAGACCTCGACAATGACACTGTAGAAAGCAAGCCCCAAAAATTGAGAAGCATGAGCACAAGTTCCTCAACGACAGTGTTCCCGGGCAAGCCTGTGGAGAAGACAGATGTAAAAGTCGGATTAGACCCTCTGTCAATGCTAGCAGCAGAGACTGAGCTAGAAGAAGAAACTGAGGAAGTGCTGGACAAAACCCTCTTGACTCCATCTGCTAAAAGAGACCTTGCAGAAGAGATTGAGATGTACATGAATAACATGAGCAGTCCATTGACCAGTAGAGCTCCAAGCATGGACCTTCAAAGGACCAGCTCTGATCAGTATAATAGCTCTAAAGCTATTCCACTCTGCAGACGCTCAAGTCTTCCCTCAACACCTCCACAGGCACCTAGATTAACAAAGTCAAAAACTTACCATGTAAAAAATGAGGAGAGACAACGTGGCAGGTTGTGGTCCTCTCCTGCGTACTCATTGGGAAGTCCAAAAACAGAACACCCTCCAGATTCTACAGTTGCATTGATGTCTCCAACATCTTTTAACTTTGACACAATTCTTACTCCCAAGCTTGATGTGCTGAAGAGCAGCATGTTTTCTGCTGGAAAAGGAGTTGCTGAGAAGGCCACCAAATGGTACTCAAAGATTGCCAACTACACTGGCCCAGCAAAGGTAACTCTCAGTTCAGTCTAATACTCAGATTTGTGTATTAGCATTTTACTGTTATCTGCTTTTTTTCAATATTTCTAATGTTGGGAGGATGGTAATAATAAAGTCTTTCCAGTTTGGGCTCCAGCTCCCTCTTCCGACCCCCACTCACATGACCTTGACTGTTGTTATACCTTGAATTCAGAGATACGGGAATAAGATAACAAAAGTATACTAAGGGCCCTAATAAACGGGCAGATAGAGCAGACGGTTGTCCTCCCGTCAATCCCCTGCCCACTAGAGGAGGAGACTGCCGCTATTACATGCAGCAATCTCCTCCTCAGTATAGGGATGAGAGATCACTAATGCATACTGTCTCATTGTTTACCGGCAGCAGAGCATCTACTACGAGGTGCTATCTGCCTCCGGCAAACCAGGATTTTTTTTAACATGTTAAAAGATCCCAATTATGATGAACAAGCGTTTGCCCGTTCATCGTGTAATTGGTGGCAGTATTACACTGCCAGATGATCGTTAAGGAGTGTTCATACAAATGCTTGTTAGTGATCATCTTAAAGACCTCCCGCAAAAAATGTTTATTCTCTGACCTGTTAGAAAGGTACCTGATTATGTAATCTGTACTGACTGTATTTGTGAGCTATCCTCTCACTACTAATTTTTTGCTGTGTCCTGTGACCAACTCTCTGATCTCCAACTGACACAGGACAGGAAGTCCATTACTTCTCTATTCATTCCTATGAGACTGACATTGAGGCTCCCATAGGAATACACAGAGAAAAACTGACTTCCTGTCCACACATAAGAAGCTTTGTTTATTTGGAAAGTCTGATTGCTGGTCACATGACACAGCTGAGAACCAGAAGGGAGGGTATAACTCACCAATACAGACACTGGTAAGGAAATTATATTCACTCCAGATTACATCATGTTGTACATTACTGTGTTAAAGGTAATATTTAAAGGGAAAGAACTAAATAAAATAACTTTGATACACAACTATCTAGCATAAACTCATGTGGCATGATCTTTCGTCTGCCAATCGCGTTATCAGCATGCCCGTCCTTTCAAGTTAGGTAAGCATTTGACAGCTGGCAGACTGGATGTCTGGCTACATATCAGATTTACACTGCCTTAGACATAGCATGTTGGAGCTCGGTGCTGCACTACTATTATTGTGTTGAGTTGTTGTCTCCGAGTGAGGGGGGATCCCCCACCCAGATCGAGAAATGGAAAACGACTTTTTTTTTTATCAAACTCTGGGTTAAATAGAACTGGTTCGTCTGAATATAGTATGGTGTTTTTTTTTTTTACTATTGTTATAAATACACTGCATTATTTCACCTTGTCAGACAAGGCCTCTTACACACGCAATGCTTTTTTTTTTGTTAATGTGATATGTATTTAACCCCTTGAGGACCCTGGGATTTTCCTTTTATGCATTTTTGTTTTTCACTCCCCGCCCTCCCGTAGTCCTTTTTTAAATTATTTTTCCATTCATATGGGTTGTAAGTTATGAGGGCTTATTTTTTGTGGGACAAGTTGTGCTTTCTAATGGCACCATTTATGGTTACATACCATGTAGTAGGAAGCAGAAAAAAAAAAAAATATATATTTTTTTTTTTACACTGTACACTATGCGGTAAAATTGACCTGTTATCTTCATTCTCCAGGTCAGTACAGGTGCAACGATACCAGACTTGTATAATTTTTCTTGAAAATTTTAGAACCATATTCTGACCCCTATAACTTTTTTGTGGTTATGTGTACAGGGCTGTGTGAGGGCTCATTTTTTGCTGGACGATCTGTCTTTTCAGTAATACCAAGTTGAAGTGTGTGCGACTTTTTGATCACATTTTATAAAAAAAATTATTGGGTAGTTGAAGTGACAAAAAATGCCAATTTGGCTGTTTTAATTGTTTTTACCGTTACGCCATTTGCCATTAATATTGTTATGTTTGTATTATAATTGTATGGGCATTTTCGCACGCGGCGATGCCCATGATGTTTAATTTTTTTATTGGTTTAGTATTTTTATTTTAAGGAAAGGGGGGTGATTTTAACTTTTTTTTATTATTTTTTTATTTTATTTATATTTGTAAAACCTTTTTTTTACTTGGAAAATAACAATACAATGCTGCCACCTAGTGGCCTGTATTGGAATATTACTGAAATAAGCACCGACGCCTGCTTGAGGCTTCGGTCTATTTCAGCAATGTAACAGGTTCCCCGATCTCAGTCGGGGAACACTGTTACCTGGGGGGAAGCGTGCGTCTTCAGCTTCCGGACTGATCAGATGACATGGTCACATCTGAAGGGTAAAATGTATGCGATCAGCCTTATGGCTGATCGCATACATGTGCCGTGGGTCTCTGCTATTTAAAATAGCAGAAACCCGGCGGCTATGGCGCCTGCCGCATGTGCAAGTGGGCGCCATGTTGGGGACCAGACTTCCGCCGTACATATACGGCGGAGGTCCTTAAGGGGTTAACAGTCCTAGTAAGATTTCCCAAAATTGAATGGAAGCAAAGACCTTTTTCATTAGCCTGGGAGTAGGAAATACTATGACTATTAGTAGGGGATCTCCAGAACCGTGCTTTATTTGCTATGCATAAATATTCATTAAGTGCAGGTCTCCCCACTGGGACCTGCACCTGACAAAAGCGGGGGTCCCCTGACTCCCAAATCTTGTGACTTGTGAAGAGGAGAGGTGAGAGAGAGACGCAAATGTATGACCACTTTTCCCTTCACAGTTACCACAAAGCTGGGGTCAGAGGATCCCCATTCCTGATATATTTATTTTTATTTATTTTTTTGGAGTGGTATTTAACACTAAGGTTTATATGGGATATTTACTGTATTATCTGCTGAATATATCACACAGGATCAGAATTCTGACCGTATGAGCCTGTGTTCGAGTGGGGCAGGAGATGCAGAATCAGGCTCTGTCAATGAAGATGACTTTGAAGGCATCACCTGCCCCCGTGACAACGACCTCACCACCAACAGCTCAGTGGGGATGAGTAGAACCAGCCTGGAGAGCAACAATTCCCAAGAGGGCAACTCAAAGCAGCTGTACAACAGAAGTAAGCATGAAAGGGGCTGTCGCACTATTAAAGGGGTTGTCCGAGTTATGTAAAAAATAATAAAGCATGATGGTCATCAAAATATGTACACAAGCTAAGCAAGTTTTAGGCAAAAAAAAAACCATTTCCTCATTTCCCTAGTTCTGTTCTGGCCCTTTGTTGACACTCAGTTGCAGAGCTGTGGGGGTGTGTAACAACAATCTCTAAGGTTTTCCTCATGAATATTTGTGGGTGTTAAGGACTGCCTTTCCCCTCCCCCTGCTCTGCAAAGGATGTGAATAAAAGTGCTGACCTGCCTGCAATCTGACTGCTGGGATGTTGTATGTGTGGGACTACAAGTCCCAGCTGTACAGTACAGTGACACTGCTGATACACACATGATCTTCCCCCTACCTGCTCAGCAGACACTTCCTCACAGCGAGCAGAAGAGTACAGAGGAGAAAACTCGTCCGGTCTGTGTCTGCGGGTGAGGGGGGAGGGAAGATCCTGTGCACAGCATTTGTCTCCTCAGTGCCTGGAGAAGAGTAAGCCCTGCAGCTGCTCAGTACCTGAGGCAGAGCCTCCAGCCCTGAGTCTGTGCTTCTGATAGTAGAAGGGGTTAAACTTTACTGAAGAATACAGTGGGAGGGGACACAGGGCAGACAGCTCAGCCAGCAGATCCAGCAGTGTAGGGGGCGTAGCCAGCAGATCGCCGTGCATGAGCGTGGCTTGTCACTCCAACCAGCACAGCCTTCACAGTGACGTTCCTTGCACAGAGGCAGACCTGCTCCTCAGGCTTCTGTGCAGAACCTCATCAGAGCAGGGAAAGAAGCTGACATCACAGGTCACATGGAAGCCAGAAATTTGTGTAGATGATGATTCTAACACTGTCTTCTCTTGAACACAGGCTCCCCTTCTAGGATCACGATAAACTACAAACCTGAACTGCAATCCTCCTGCAATTCCAGTAGTACCAGTGTCTTCCAGAACTATGCCATGGAGGTGCGCAGTATTAATCATTACCTCATCCTGCCTGAGTTAAAACTATTCTGATGAAATGCTCTTTAGACATTGTCCACATCAGTGATCAGTCGGTTCTGCCATAGTCGTGATTGCTGTGCACAGTTGTCTTATTGAGGATGGGCTATGTGGCTGTCTGTTTATATCTGTTTATATCAGGTTTATAGAAGTTAAAGGGTTTATCCTATTAAAGGAAGTGGGAGGGGGTCTTCTGCTCAGGACCCTCCACCTTTCACCCCCTCTGGAGCACGATTTTGTGTGTATTGAATGAGAGCCCTACATATCTCATTTCTAATGCAGAGGTTGCTGTCATCAGCTCCGGCTCAAGAACCCATAGCAATCTCTTGGTCGGGTGTTCGTTCGGAACACATCATTTTACTGGAGAAACTATTTTGTTCCCTATTTTTAACTAAATCTGCAGTGGAGAACCCTGACGGAGCCTTCAACACAGATGTGAGCCGAACTAAACCGCGCAGCCGTACGGGGCCTGCACATCGCCACAGTATTAAGAAAAGCCACGTGAAGCAATGGAATAGACAATGCCAGCATGATCCTGACTGCTTATATATACTGTCTGTTCATATATCTGTATATACTCATTGACAAAAAAACACACGCACACAGAAATGTCAGAGTGCTGTAAAACTCAGCATGAAAATGATTACAGGTGTGGTCTGATTAGACACTGGGTCTTGCTACAAGAGGGCATAAAAGTGCTTCCCCCACTACCCTCTCAGAGGCTACTTTTGGGTAGTGTACTTCTTAGTGAGAGATCTTTGACCGGTAGTCGTGCCTCTATGACACACCTGAAGACATGTTTCCCAGTTGACAGACTTTGAGAAGGGGCGCATCATTGGACTGAGAGAAGCAGATGGTAATTTTTGTTAAATGCCCGCCATCTAGGCCATTGTGACCTAGCTGTTAGGAGGTGTTGGGATCAGTGGTTCTGTGAGGGCACACACACAGCAAACAGGCTCTGGATGGCCCAGAGAGACCACCAGTAGAGAGAATCGTATGATCTCCTTTCAAGCATGAGCAGCTCCCACAGTTTTGTTGTCCACTATCCACAGTTGGCCGGACCATTTCCAGGCACTTAGCAGAAGGAAGTTTAGTGTCATGGTGACTATTACGTGTCCTGCCATTGACAGCCAGCAATGTGCAGGGCATCCTGCCACCACATGTGTTCCTCTTGTGGCAGCGCTTCCAACTGGTATTTTTAGGCACGATAATGCTTGCCCACAGACAGCAAAGGTTTCTCAGGAATATACCCACCAGATTACAGCACTTCATTGGCTGCCCGGTCACCAGATTTATCATCAATCAACCATTTATGGGACCAGCTAGAACGCCAGCTTTGGAAACCTACAAGTGTGCAGGATCTACAGGCCCTGCTGCATCATCTGTAGGGAAATTTGCCCCAGGATACCATACAGAACCTGTAGGCCTCCATGCCCAACTGTATCTTATCTCATATCCAGGCTAGAGGGGACCCAACAGGGTCCCAGATCCTCCTTTTAAGGCTGGGTTCACACGAGTGTGTCCGGATTAGTTCCGGATGCGTCCCGGTGTGTTGCGGCAAACCCGCGCGAGTAGGAATGCAATTGCAGTCAGTTTTGACTGCGATTGCGTTCCGATGTTCAGTTTTTATCGTGCGTGTGCAATGTGTTTTGCACGCGCGTGATAAAAAACCGACTGTGGTACCCAGACCCGAACTTCTTCACAGAAGTTCAGGTTTGGGATCGGGGCTGTGTAGATGTTATTATTTTCCCTTATAACATGGTTATAAGGGAAAATAATAGCATTCTGAAAACAGAATGCTTAGTACAAGGTCAATTGAGGGTTAAAAATAAATAAATAAAATAACTCACCTTCTCCTCTTGTTCGCGTAGTTCTCCCGGTCTTTAGTTCTTTAAAAGATAAACTATGGGCTAAAGGACCTTTGGTGACGTCAGATCACATGGTCCATCACCGCGGTGATGTACCATGTGATTGGAGCATGTGATCTGACGTCACCAAAGGTCCTTTAGCCCATAGTTTATCTTTTAAAGAACTAAAGACCGGGAGAACTACGCGAACAAGAGGAGAAGGTGAGTTATTTTATTTATTTATTTTTAACCCTCAATTGACCTTGTACTAAGCATTCTGTTTTCAGAATGCTATTATTTTCCCTTATAACAATGTTATAAGGGAAAATAATATAGTGAATAGACTGTCACCTAGCAACCATGCGTGAAAATCGCACCGCATCCGCACTTGCTTGCGGATGCTTGCGATTTTCACGCAACCCCATTCACTTCTATGGGGCCTGCGTTGCGTGAAAAACGCAGAATATAGAGCATGCTGCGATTTTCACGCAACGCACAAGTGATGCGTGAAAATCACCGCTCATCTGAACAGCCCCATAGAAATGAATGGGTCAGGATTCAGTGCGGGTGCAATGCGTTCACCTACCGCATTGCACCCGCGCGGAATACTCGCCCGTGTGAACGCAGCCTAACTGTACAGTTTTCTCCCTAATATTGTAATCACATATATCATCATTACATTTACACATATGATGTTTCCAGCAATTCATTCTTGGTGCCTTATATATATATATAGACACACACATAAATTGCTTGATGCACTTTGCATTGTAGGTCTTGATCTCCAGCTGCTCGCGGTGTCTGACATGTGAAAGTCTTGTCCATGATGAAGAAATTATGGCCGGCTGGACAGCAGATGACTCGAATCTGAACACAACATGTCCCTTCTGCGGCAGTCCCTTTCTACCATTCCTAAACATTGAAATCCGAGATTTGCGCCACCCTGGCAGGTATGGTTCCTGTAGTTAATGTGAAGGATAATGACAGGAACATAATGTATTTAGTTGAGCTCTGAAATATGTGTCTGTTTTTGTATTAGCCCAAATCCTCACCATTGTCTCTCTACTAGATACTTCCTGAAAGGCAGTCCTTCTACAGAATGTATGCCGATTCCTTCCGGTTCATCTCAGAGACCCAAGTCTGAAATTATTACTCCTGCATTTTCTCTTACTCCAAGGTTGGTACTTTGCTTGCACAGCAATATTAAAGGGGTTGTCCTATAACTGTCCAATAATGGTGGGTCCCACCTCTGGGACCCGCTTCTATCTGAAGATCGGGGCACCGCTGTGAACAGAGAGGAAGCTGTGCACGCGTGGCCAACCCTCCATTCACTGCTATGTGGCTTCCGAAAATAACCAAGTGCACTAGATGGTCTAGAGGAGGGAACTGCACCTATCAAACAGTGTGCCATAAATATCCAGATGGGACATCCCCTTTAAGCACCACATGGAGCACACTGAAATCAGTGGCCTGCCCTTTCACTAAAAGGATCTTTTAGTAGTGGCTCCCTGTCACTGATTGGAGGACTCGCCTATATTACCTCTATATAGAGTATATGGTTGGTACATGGCTGTCCAAAGCTAAAATATTTAACTCATCTGCATTTATCTACAGTTGACTGTTCTACCAGATTTAGCGGCGTATGACTATTTTCAGAAGTCCTGTACTGGTGAATGAAGGGTGTCTGCCCACACGCAGCTTGCTCTCCATTCACTTTAGGGCCCTATTTTTGATAAAAGACTGGGTCCCAGAGGAGGGACCCATACCTTTCAGACAGTTATGGCATATCCTATCTCAGAGGTGGCGAACCTATGGCTCTGGTGCCAGAGGCGGCACTCAGAGCCCTGTCTGTGGGCACCCGCACCCTGGAAAAAGTCTAAGGCATACCAATATGCCTTTGACTTTACCTGACATTCATCAGAGCAGGGCGCACTATGTACAGCACAAGCAGCGCACTAAATGTAGGCAGGATATTATAGCCAAATGATAAAGTACATAGAAGATGTACTATATTGGACTGTAGTATTTAGGGTAAATTGCCGTGTTGGAACTTTGCGATAAATAAGTGGGTTTTTGGTTGAAGATTGGCACTCGGTCTCTAAAAGGTTCACCATCACTGTCCTATCTATATGCCATAAATGCCCCAGATGGAAAACCCCTTTAAATGGGTCACCTTTAAAAATCTTCTAATATGCTGTCTCATTGCAGTTAATATATATATTTTTTGTTTTACTACTTTTGCACAAACACTTTTTTTTTTATTTTTTTTATTTTTTTAAATTATTTTTTTGTCAACTGAGGTGTGTGAGGGTATTTATTTTTTGTAGGCCAAACTAGTTTTTATCAGTACAATGTTGGGGTACAACTTTTAAACTACCATTTTGGGATACCTCTGTTTTGGGAGGAGAGATTTTTATTTATTTATTTTTACAGGGTTAAATAAGTAGATAAATTGGTAGTTAGGGTCATTATGGATGTGGTGATACCAGTTGTGTACTTTATTTTTGTCCATAATAAAGCCTGTTGTATTGTTGTTTGGATTTTGTTTTTTTACACTTTTTTGAATTTATTAGTATTGTTATTATTTTTCTGTTCTACAGATAGACGACCTATTAGACCCTTCCCCTGACAGGACCTAATAGCCCTTCATAGATTACTACTTATTACAAGAAAATTTAGACTGCCATATTCTTATTCATAGTCATAGGTGCACATCCATAAAGCAAACATAATTAATAAAAATGTAATAAATAATTTTTATTATTTATTTTTATTAACCTTTCATAGATGGCAGACCCAGAGGTGATTGTTAGACCTCTGGGTGCTTAGCGTGCAGCACCCCAAGATCTTGTATGGGGGCAAGTGGGCTATTCACTGCAGCATCTAATGGGTTAAACTGATGGGATTAGCGTTATCTCCGATAGTGGCAGCCGTGACAGTAGCCTGGCTATGTGTATCAGCTGTGATATTGCAGGTACAGTAGCAGTGCCCATGAGATCACTATGATGTTATGGAGCATAAACGGCCCCTCGCTCAAGACGGATATAATATATCTTAAAACAGGAAGGGGTTAATCACTCATGGAAATATACTTTGTCTTTTTATTTATTTTTGTAGCAAAGCAAAATCTGAGGAGACTAAAGTCAGGATTATACAGATCCCGACTGGAAGAAGGAAGAACAACAGCGAGTCGACATCTCCAAGTCTGCCTGTGGTCAGAAGCATCAGTACGTTCAGCCCTTTGGACGAGAAGCCATCTTGCAATCTGAGCCATGTTTCGACTGGCAGCCTGCCTACTAACTTTCAGACGACCGCTGTATGTGACCCTGTAATTCTTTATTAACATGCTCATATAACCGTGTCTGGGCACCCGCTCTCCTAACACGTTGTGGTTGACCCCCAGTAGGCCATTAGGCTTTGTTCATAGGAGCACAGTTTTGATTACATCACATTTTTCATTTTATGTAAAAAAAAAAAAAAAAAAAAAAAAAAGGAAAATTGAGATGATGTGGATACTACTGTACAGGACAGGATGAACATGAATCATGATCTCTCCCGCTGTCTTACCTACTGTAGCATGCTAACAACCGTACAACAGCCAAGGGGTGTCGTGGACGGCTCATAGGGCATGTGCACAGGGCTTTTGGGGAGTTGTATGGTTGTCTTGACAGTGACACCATCCTGCATGCTACCTGCATGTAAAACCTCCGCCACATCTGGATATTTTCGCGTTCAAGGTGCCTGGCTTTCCCACATGATATATGATACAGTAAATGCCAGATAGGTGCAGGAGAATGAGGGGTCTCCCATTAATTGGCCTCTGGATTCACCATACATCTCATTGGGGAGTATTAATATCTAGGGCAGGGATGTCCAACTTGTGGCCCTACAGCTCTTGCAAAACTACAACTTCCACCATGGCCGGACAACCTATCAGGGCATGCTGGGAGTTGTAGTTTTTCAACAGCTGGAGAACTGCAGGTTGGGCATCTCTAATCTAGGGGGTTACGAAAAGAGCTGAACAAGAACTTATCTGCCATTTATAACCTATTATGTGCATGTGTCATAAATGTATAAGATGGGAAAATGAAGCAGATAAATAAGTCCTTGCGTATAAGTATAACTTGAGGGGTCTCGGTATGAATAAGCGCTCATGATTGGCTATTTGGTGTATTGGGCACCTATCAGGTTTCTATTCTTCCCAGATTAAAGGATTTTTACTGTATTTTGCTATGTTGTAAATCCTATAAACCCGTCCTACATGTTGGTGAATCAAAGCTCCATAGTTTTAGTTTGAGAATTTCAAGAAGCATTATTTTACTGTATACTGTATCGAATGAAGAGGAGTCATTAGAAATGTCCCTAATGTTTGATGTGACGTAACAGAAAGATATAGACGTCTGTACTACTACCACCATCCTGCACATATCTAATCATGCCATCTAGGTGTATGTCGTTATATAAACTAACACGTCTACCCTGTGTGCTCTCACCATTGATCTCAGGACTCTCTGGACTGGAGGATGTCCCACCCAGAGCCAATCACTGTCCCTTACCTCAGCCCCCTTGTAGTGTGGAAAGAACTGGAAAGCCTGCTGGAGAATGAGGGGGACCCAGCTATTACCGTGCCTGGTTTTGTCGACCATCACCCCATTGTTTTCTGGAACTTGGTGTGGTATTTTAGGAGATTGGACCTTCCGAGTAATCTGCCTGGATTAATCTTGTCTTCAGAACATTGCAACAGACATACCAAGGTGAGCAGAGGCCTGAATCTGAACATTCAGAATTGTGGTAGACGCCCGATCAGTGATTCTTACCTGATGGATAATTTCTTCCGTGTTGGCTTTTTTTTTGGCTCTTCTGCATTAGATATTGCACCCTATTCCGTCCTCATGCTTTGCACTGCAGCTCTTCCTGTTCAGATTGGCAGCTATGTATCAGGCCTGGCAACATAAAGTATGTCTTCTAATACAGGTGTCATTTGGTCATTTCTCCAGCCATTCTTTATGTGAACATGAGCAAAACCAAATGATCTTCATGGTAATGATAAGCAGATCAGTAACCAGTATGGCTGAACCCGCTTCTATGATGTGTCAAAGGGCAAGAACCACACCGGTTTTATTGGGCCTTGGTCATTAGGATGACTTTATATGCGGCAAATGATTTGTTCCAGAAATTCCATCTGAATTGGGCCGTTTCTGCAATTTTTGGCCACCCCTTTTCCGATGAACGTGAGGTTGTAGAATTTGCCCTCATTGGTTTTCCTGGTCTTTGTCTCCACCCACAGATTCCTAGGACCTCAATGTCTGAAGACAGCAAACACATCCTTATTCAAGTCTTATGGGACAATCTGAAGCTACACCAGGATCCGAGGCAGCCGCTGTACATCCTGTGGAACAGTTTGAGTAGGTTTTTATTGCGCATCTGCTTGTGCTAAGAGACTGTTTTCACACTGGTGGTGCTTTCAGATGGTCCTCTTGGGTCCAAACCCCAGTATGAATGCAGATTTACTATGTTAATTCTGGCTTCAAGTTATAATGCCTTTTAATCTTATCTTATCTACAGGTCAGAACTGCACTGTAGTTTATGAGAGTGAGTCCTAGGTGTTAGATGGGCGTTTTGGTGAACTATGTCCGGTTTGCATGGCTATTCTGTTTCCGGAGAACTAAGTGTTAATTGTCCTTCCCAAGATGAGCAGTTACTCCATGCACGTGGCTTCTTATAGAATATTGCCAATTATTTGCCAGTAATACCACACTTCTGACAAATAGTACTGCAGCAAATAAGACAGCACTTTTAAAGTAGAGCGCCACTTCTGGTTAATGTTGGCTCTATAGTTAGGACGGTCTAATCTTCATCATTGTTTGGGAGGCTTGCATTTCCTTTTCATTTTATTTTTCACTTTTTAAAGTGTAGAAACAACAAGTAAGCTGCTGTTGACGGATCTGTTCTGTGTGGTAAGTATTTTGAGGGCATAAGGGTATGCAAGAATTAAGAATTTGTGATTTGCGGGTAGATGTAATTTCTCGCCCATATTCATTGGGGGACACAGGAACCGTGGGTATAGCTATGTCCTCTAGGAGGCGTTGACACTAGTAAAAGTTGTTAGCTCCTCCCCTGGCAGCTATACCCCCTCCAGCCTGGAGAGAGAGCTTCAGTTTTTTCCAGTGTCAATAGGAGGCAAGACCTACCTGCTCCGCATGGTGGCTCCTTGAAGATTTTTTTATTTATTTTATTATATTGTTTTTTTCTTTTTCAGGTGGGAAACAGTGGTCGCCTAGCCTCCCTGTTCTCCCGGGGGAGCATGCCAGTGTTGGTCCGCCACACTGCCTCCTCCCCCACAAGAAGACAAGGTGTACCAGGGCAGCCTCGCTCTCCTGCATCCCGCCAGCGGAAGGGTCACCTATCCAAGTCCCTCTTCCAGTGTCCTGCCACTACGGTGCCAGTAACTGAAGAGGTGACCCTGCTGGAGCAGAAGAAGGGTGAAGATGGCGGCAGGATAGATAAGTGATGCCTGCTCCCGGCCATTACCCCCCTCCCATCCTCCGGTCTCCTGCGTGACTCGGCCGGCGGGGGGCAGGTTTTTATGAGAGGCATTCTGGTAGGGTCTGTTGGCGCCCAGGTCCTTCCGGTCCCCCCGTTTACCACATCGTCCCTCCAAAGGGCAGCCAGCTGGCGGGATGTCGTAGCAATCTCTGGTGGAGAACGATGACAGGCAGCGCTGCGGGGGTTACAGGATGGGCGTGCGCGCGCGCTGAGGCAGCAGTGAGATGGCCTGAGGTGAAACCAGATTATCGCGGGACCTGAGGGGGCGGGACCTTCTCTTCCCACCACAGCGCTACAGGAAGCTCTTCCTAGGCGGGCAT
Source organism: Bufo bufo (assembly GCF_905171765.1). NCBI lineage: Eukaryota > Metazoa > Chordata > Amphibia > Anura > Bufonidae > Bufo > Bufo bufo. The sequence goes on along the minus strand of NC_053389.1, from coordinate 716,827,156 downwards.
TCTCCTCCGGCGGCGCTCGTTTTCCTGGCTCTGGTAGGAACTCTTGTCCCCTCTCTCCTCAGGTCACCGTACCCTCTCCAGCCTTGAGGTGTGATTTTCCCTGGGTTAACCATCATGTCTGATCCCACGGGTGCTCATCCTAAGCTGCCAATAGCTGTCCATTATGCCTGCTCCATGTGTCAGGCAAAATTCCCTTGCGGGCAACCAGATTCTGTCTGCACTGCTTGTCAGGCATCCAGGCAGGGGCCCTCCCTTCAGCCCGTACTTCTGCCTTCCCCTCTGGTATCTTGAGTTCCCGGATTGGGCCAGAACCCTCTCTCAGGCGGTGGGAAACCTCTCTAAAATCTCCCAATCCACCCTATCTATAGTGGGTCGCTTGGTTGAGAATCCGCCACCAGCGCAGGCTGCACCTCCCTCGAATGCACGCTCCAGAGCTTCTTGCTCGGGTGACCCCCCTTTCCCCCCCCCCCCCCCAGGTCACTTCCCACATGTTTCCTCCTCAGACGCATCTCCCTCTCCACCCCGTGTAAGATCTCACTCAGGTTTTTCTTCCCCTGGGGATGTGCCGTCTGAAGGGGAGGTAGAGAATTGTGATTTGCACATGAATACGGAGCAGCCTTCCAAGTTGGCCTCCACTGTAGATAGCCTCATTGCTGCCATCCGTGACACCTTCCAGGCCAAAACAGGCCTCAAAGGTGTATACTCGCCATAATGATTTTTCTGCGGTGGTTTCTAAGGCTTGGGATCACCCAGACATGCGCTTTTCCACCCCTAAGAAGCTGGATGTTTTATATCCATTCCCAGCGGATTGTGTGGCCACGTGTGCATCCCCTCCCAAGGTCGACCCACCAGTGGCACGGCTAGCCAAAAATACGGCTATTCCTGTAGCCGATGGATCCTCCAGTCAGACCCCTGAAGACCGTCGGATGAAATCCTTGACGAAATCCCTCTTTGCATCTACAGGGTCAGCCCTTAGGCCCGTTTTCGCCTCCGCGTGGGTGGCAAAGGCGATCCCTGAGTGGGGCAGCCAGCTGGACCAGGACCTGATATCCGAGGTCCCTGGTCAGGACCTCCGGTCCTTGGCACAGCTGATCACCCAGGCGGGGAAGTTCCTCTGCGAGGCGTCCTTGGACGCAAGCGCCCTCATTGCGCGCTCTTCAACGCTTGCAGTCACCTTACGCCGCGAGCTCTGGCTAAAGATGTGGGCAGCGGACGTGACTTCCAAGCGTTCCCTAACAGGACTTCCCTTCGCCGGGGCCCGTCTCTTTGGGATCCGTCTCGACGAAATTATTTCCGAGGCCACGGGAGGTAAGAGCACCCATCTCCCACAACCTGGAGCGAAGTGTGCCTCACATGCCAGGTCAGGTTCCTCCCGTGGTAGGCCCTTTTGTTGATTTGCTAGTTCCCGCCCCGCGGCGAGCAGTTTTACTTCCCAGGATTGGCGCAAGTAGCCGTCCTTTCGGGCGCATCCATCCTGGCGTCCCAGAGCTCAGGCCGCTCGACCTTCCGCGGCTAAGCAATCCTCAGCCTGAAGGTGCGCCCTCACCCAACAGGGTGGGGGGGCCGCCTCCTCCTCTTCCAGGACATCTGGTGGACCCACGTCTCCGACGCTTGGGCACTCTAAATTGTATCCTCAGGGTACGCAATCGAGTTCTCGTCCCTCCCCCCAGACAGGTTTTTCCAATTCCGTCCTCCATGGGACCCCGAGCGGGCGTCAATTTGTCGCCCTTCCATTTGGACTGGCGACTGCGCCTTGGGTGTTCACAAAGATACTGGCCCCCCTTCTCGCCCTGCTCCGTTCCAGAGACATCTTCCTTATGCCTTATCTGGACGACATCCTCATCAAGGCTCCCTCCTTCGCCCAAGCATCGAACAGCGTGAAGATCACGCTGGAAGCACTTGCACGCTTCGGGTGGCTGGTCATTCTTCAGAAATCATCTCTGACTCCTTTCAGACAACTTGTGTTTCTGGGCATGCTTCTGGACATGGAAGCGGCACAGGTTTGCCTTCCGCCGGACAAGCGCCTGGCTTTACACCGCTCCGTAAGATTTCCTCTCAACTGCTCCCATCCATTTGCCTCTGCATGAAGACGTTACGGAAGATGGTCGCCTGTTTCGAGGCGATTCCCTTTGCCCAGTTCCACTCTCGCACATTCCAGAGAGCGATTCTGTCCTCCTGGGACAAATCGTCCTAGAGTCTGGACTGTCCCATCCGCCTCTCTCCTCAGGTGAGGTCGTCCCTCTGTTGGTGGCTGTCGGTTGCAGTTCTCCAATGTCCTGGACGGTTGTTACCACCGATGTCAGTCTGCAAGGTTGGGGGAGAGTTTTTCCTCCCAGAACAGTTCAAGGCACATGGTCTGGGTCGGAGTCCAAGCTTCTGATCAATGTCCTGGATCTCAGGGCGATTCTTCTATCCCTCCGGCACTGGACCCATCTCCTAAGGGGTCACACGATCAGAGTTCAGTCGGACAACGCCACGGCGGTGGCGTACATCAACCGCCAGGGGGGAACGCGCAGCTTCGCGGTGGTGCAGGAATCTGCCAAGATCTTGCGGTGGGCGGAGGCCCACGTACCCGCACTTTCAGCAATCTACATCCAGGGTGTTTAGAACTGGACTGCGGACTTCCTCAGCAGGACGACAATAGATCCGGGCGAGTGGTCCCTGCACCTGGTAGTGTTCGAGGCGATCTGTCTGCGTTGGGGTCGCCCGGACGTGGACTTGATGGCCTCGAGACTCAATCGGAAGCTTCCCACTTGTCTCTCCCGAGCAAGAGATCCGGAAGCTTGCGGCGTAGACGCTCTGATCTCCCCTATGCAGGGGTTCTCCCTCCTTCACGTGTTTCCCGCCTTCCCCCTCCTACCCAGGGTTCTACGGAAGATCAGGATGGAGGGCATTCCGACAATTTTAGTCGCGCGTGGTACGCCGACCTCGTTCTCCTTCTAGAAGACGTCCCTTGGTTACTGCAACTCAGAGACGACCTTCTTTCGCAGGGTCCGGTCTTCCATCAGCATTTAAGGTCTCTTAAATGTCATCCGCACTATGATTCAGGCCAGGAAGCCTGCATCGTCCAGGATCTATTACAGGACCTGGAGGTCCTTCCTGGGCTTCTGTGAAAGCTGTAACATCCCCCCACTTCGTTTTTCTCTCCCCATGGTCCTATCCTTTCTACAATCAGGGTTGGACCTTGGTCTAGCCCTTAGTTCTTTGAAGGGTCAGGTGTCGGCGCTTTCTATCTTTTTCCAGCGCCCTCTGGCCCCCCTGGGGCCCATAAAAACCTTCCTTCAGGGAGTGGCACATACGGTTCCTCCGTACCATCCTCCTTTACCGCCTTGGGATCTGAATCTAGTCCTCTCAGCGCTCCAGGCTTCTCCCTTTGAGCCCTTGCGGGAGATTTCACTCTGAATCCTGTCCTGGAAGGTAGTTTTTCTTGTGGCTATCACATCCATCAGACGGGTGTCTGAGTTGGCTGCGCTCTCTTGTAGAGAACCCTTCCCGAAGGTGGTCTCTGACTTCCATATCTTCAAAGAAATTATCCTTCTCTCACTGTGTCCCTCTCCTTCACACCCTAAGGAAAGGGAGTTACACCATTTGGATGTTGTCAGGGCTCTGAAGATTTATTTAGCAGCCTCCAGTTCCTTCCGATGTACGGACTCCCTTTTTGTCATCCCGAAGGGTACTCGCAAGGGATTGGCGGCCTCCAAGGTGGCAATCGCACGTTGGATTCGGTCTGCAATTGCTGAAGCATACCGCGCCCGGGGCAGGGTTCCGCCCTTGGGTATCACGGCTCACTCCACCAGAGCGGTGGGCGCATCTTGGGCTCGGAGGAATTGCGCTTCGGTCGCACAGTTGTGCAAGGCGGCTGTTTGGTCCTCCTTACACATTTTCACAAAATTTTACCAGGTGCATACTTATGCATCGGCGGACGCTGCCTTTGTCCGCATAGTCTTGCAGGCGGCAGTTTCTTAGATGCCTGCAGGGACACTTGCTTCCATAGGTCTGTGGTTTTCCCTCCCTGTGGACTGCTTTTGGACGTCCCATATTTCTCGTTGTCCCCCAATGAATATGGGCGAGAAAACAAGATTTTTGTAAAACTGACCAGTAAAATCTCTTTCTCGCTCTTCATTGGGGGACACAGCACCCACCCAGTATTGTTATTCGGCCACAGTTGCGGCAGTTGCTGGTTAGAACCCCGTTGGGTCCTTTTGGCATTGTTGGTGTTCAATGCTTATTTCATTGACTAACTTGCTTCTCCTACTGCTTGTACACAAACTGAAACTCTTCTCCAGGCTGGAGGGGTTATAGCTGCCAGGGGAGGAGCTAACAACTTCTGCCTAGTGTCAACGCCTCCTAGAGGACATATCTATACCCATAGTTTCTGTGTCCCCCAATGAAGAGCGAGAAAGAGATTTTACTGGTAAGTTTTACAAAAATCTCGTTATCTACCGTCTGTGCAGTATATTTGCTCTCTATATTGCCAACTTAATGCAGAGATGGTGCTCCACTTTAAACCATATGCTGATGTGTCCTTCTTTATCTTTCCTCTTGGTTCGACATATCCCGAGAACAGTGGCACGAGATGACCCACTTTGAAAAAATATATGATTTTTTGATACTCCGCCGTGAGTTGTTAATTATGTACCGTAGGTGTTTGTGTATCACCACTCAGTGGTTGTGATGTGGATTGCAGCCTGGTGAGAGTTTTGCTTGTATGTCATGAAAATGCATAAACCAAATATGTGGAAAGGTAATAGTGGAAACATCCGTAACATAAAGCTGATCTTCCAAAGTTACATACCATCATTCTGATTGCTGTGTGCATGGCGTAGAGCTCTACCCGCTACAAGTCACTGATGTCAGCCTCCCCTATCTCCGTGCTGCAGGTTTTCTGGATATTCATTATTGATGATCATAATCCTGAAAGCCTGCACCGTGTGTCACATTCGAAGCCTGGAGTCTATAATGATGTGTGGTTATATGGCTCTCTTATTTGTGTGTGTGTCTGTTGTGTGTAAAAAATCACGGAAAATAATGCACTAAAACAATAGATGCAAACATTATATATGGATTAAGCCCTGGATAAAATCTGAGACTCTCAGTCAATATATTTTGATCAAAACACATCTGTGCCCGCCTTCCAGCGCCAAGGTCATCTCAGTCAGGCAGGCCCTACGCTAAACCTACCTATGCCGTTGGGCACCTACATTCAGCGGAGCAGACCCCGCACATATAGTGTGCTGCTTCTAGTTACCTCTGTGTGCAGTCAAGTAAACAATGAGAGGAGGAGCACACGCAGCTATATGTACCACCTAATCAACGTCGCATGTGGGATAGGCGGGGCAAAAAGTGCACAAGAATGCTACTCCCCAGATAATAGGAGCGCATTCACACTTGAAGGTGCCACTCCTTTAAGCACATAAATTTATCAAAAATCACAGAAAAAGATACAAAACATCCTGCATGATATCATAACTAAATATGCGGATGTACATGGCAACATTTATAAGGAAAAAATCACGGAAAATAATGCACTAACACAATACATGAAAACATTATATATGGACTAAGCCCTTACTCTGATATGATAAAATCTTTTTGCTGTGAGTGTTCCTCCTATCTTCGGTTGCTTGATGCACACAGAGGTAACAAGGAGCAGCACACTATATGTGCAGGGTCTGCCCTCCTGAATGTAGATGCCCAACGGCATAGGTAGGTTTAGCGTAGGACCTGCCTGACTGAGAGGACCTTGGCGCGGGTAGGTGGGCACAGATGTGTTTTGATCAAAATATATTGGCTGAGAGTCTCGGATTTTATCATATCAGAGTAAGGGCTTGGTCCATATATAATGTTTGCATCTATTGTGTATTTGTATTTTCCGTGATTTTTTTCCCTATAAATGTTGCCATGTACATCCGCACATTTAGTTATCATATCGTGCAGGATGTTTTGTATCTTTTTTTTGTGTCTGTTGTGTGTAGCCACATTACAGATTAATTACTATCATGTCTTACTTATAAAAGTGAATGCAAGAATTGCCGATCACAACCGGTGTGTTTTCTGCTGCCCTCCTGTTCCAAACACTGGAATCTGGTAGCTGTTAACTGCACCTCAAACATATAAAGACTATTAGATAAAGACATCTATTCCAACCTGCCATGATGCAGAGTTGATCCTCAGATATTGGCGCAATGATGCTTCCTGTGAAGATGAGCATACCTGGTTCTTTGTAGAGTAGTAGACACGACATAGTTGTCCAGTGACTAGTCATGTGCATCAATAACCTCTGGGTGAAACAACTCTTTTATATATATTACAGTACATATTTGTGTAGCATTGAATCACTGCATAGGTCTCTATTGTGTTTGCACATATGGACCATGTAATTTTTTTCACAATTGTCCCCCTTAAAGGAGCTTTCAGAGATTTTAATACTGATGACCTATCCACTGGATAAGTCATCAGTATCTGATCGGTGGAGGTCCGACACCCGGGACCCCCACCGATCAGCTGTTTGAGAATGCAGTGGCACTCTCAGTAGAGCCGCAGCCTTCTCTCTGCTTTTCCTATGCCATGTGATATCATGTTCATTGGTCACATGGCCTAGGCACAGCTCAGCCCCATTGAAGTGAATGTGGCTGAGCTGTGATACCAAGCAAAGCCGCTATACAATGTACGGCACTGTGCTTGGTGAGCTGAGAGAAGAGCGTGACGCTCACAGAAGAGCTGGTGCCTTCTCGAATAGCTGATCGGCGGGGGTCCCGAGTGTCAGACCCCCACGATCAGATACTGATGACCTATCTAGAGGATAGGTCATGAGTATTAAAATGTTGGAAAACTCTTTTAAGTACCATGCACTCCAAGGTGGACATCCCAATGTCTTAACTTTCTTTCTAGTGCAGGCTACCGTTGGACGACTTGAGTACACCCATGTTTTTATTCAGTTTAGAAACTTAAGTTTAGAAAATGTTGGTCAAGTGAATGACTACTCTTGGTGATTGTTGAACTCTTGAACATGGTGGCGTGTGAATGGGCCAGAGCACCTGTTCAGCAGATCCTGTCAGCAGGCTCCCATCCTCCCTTGCTACCATTAAAGAGGTTGCCTCTACACCTTATGTAAAGATAGCTGTCCTCAGGATCAGTTCGTTGAAGCAGGATCCTCAGGGCAGCTCTGGCCGACCATGTATGTAGTATTTTATATGACCATTCAACAATGGTTGACTGTGTAATACATGGACGGGAACCACCAATACCTAGTGGCTCTTCTGCACCTCCACCTATGATTTTTATATTCTTTAATAGATCAGAGATGTCTGTTTTCAAAGGACAGAGTTATATATTGCTGTCTTTTAGGAAGGCATCTGCTTCCCTTGTGAGAAGCACAAAGGAGCATCTGCCTAGGATTAAGCATAGTCTGTAGGTACTAAACCACAGCTTTGTAGTGCGTATATTAGGGATTGTTATGACCTCTGCTACACATTTTTTTACCTTACAAATGAACATGTTTCCCTGGAGTTATTAATCTTCCAAAGAATTGTTGAAGACCCTTGTTTTATACCTTGTCTTATTGCACTTTGCAGCCCAGGAGCATCCACTGGCCATTGCCCAGCATAAACAGGAGGAGAGGTGTAATCAGGAGTTTCTCCAAGGTCTGGTGAGGAGCATTAAGAACAACAACGTGTATGGTCCTATGAGCCAGATCCTGGAGTCCCTGCAGCATAATCCAAAGAATCTGCGACAGAGGTAACAGCTGCTATTGCTTTATTGTATTACTTTCTAGCAGAGGTGATCGTCCAGAGCATTAGGACAATGACGATGACTGAAGGAGCTGGTGCTTCCAGTGTGTAGTAGTTTCTAGCAGATTAACAAGCCTACATTATTGGGGGTATTAAGAGATCATAACTGGAGCAGGGATAGTCATTTGTCTCCTGGCATGTCTGATTTGGTAACCGCTTGTATTCCACATGAAATAAAAATTCTGGAGGTTTATATTTTATGTTATAAAACTGCTCTCTTCTATTAGTCCTGCCGGAAAGTACGAATACATTAAAAACATTGGTGTGTTCCTACACACTCTAAAACTGTCTAATCACTACTGATGGTGTCCGGCAGTGTAGGGATGCATTCTGTTCAGAAGTGGAATGGTATCACCCAGTCGTCAATGTACTCATATATTTCCAGCAGGAATAACACAGGAGTGACACATTGCAGAGTTCTAAGAAAAGGCGCTCCAACATTACTGAATTACTAAATTCTAAATCTAAAAATTATCAAGTTCTTTCCTTTTTTACATTATTTAAATGTGAAATAATTGTTCATGTTGTTGTTTTTTTTTTTCATGTGATTCCTTCAGGAATTTGTTCTAGTGATTAACCCTTTATTTATTGCTGTCTTATAGGAGTTTGTACAGAGAGATTCTGTTCCTGTCTCTCGTAGCTCTGGGGAGAGAGAATATTGATATAGGTAAGGGGAATAGTCCTTATAGGCCTAAAGATATCATCTGACATGTCACTTAATTGTAAGCAATGTGTTCAAGATGCTAAGAAATGTGGAACAGGGTTTGGGGAGCTCCACTGCTCGAGACCCCTATATCATTTTTGTCTGACACATCTATGGCAACATACAGTTAGGTGGACCTTTCTTGTAGCCATCACCCCTTGCGTCCTTCTATGTGTTGTGAACAATCCCTGCAATACTGTTAGGTTAAAGTGACCTTAGATCTTTACATATAGTTGGCCTTAAAATAACCATTGGTCCTCTAGACTTGAGAATTATTGAACAGTGGGCTGTATCAGCATTTATTGACTTGCCCTGAGATATTTCGGGCTGCCATAAACACATTCTGTACACCGGTTTTCTTCTAATTTACTTTTACTACTTTCCAACAGATGTGTTTGACCGAGAATACAAACTGGCTTATGATCGCCTTACCCCGGAGCAGGTGAAGTGCACCCAGATCTGTGACCGTCCTCCAAGTACAGGGGTCACAGAATGCAGGAAGACATTTGGGCAGCCGTTCCTTTGAGGGCCTACTGATCTGCCACCACTTCGTGGATATCGGAGCCAGATCTCAGCACATACACGTGTGTTCTAGGAGATCCAGCGTTGGGAACAAGCAATATGGGAGATTTTTCTGCTAGCACGAGGAATTTGTGTAACAGACTGATGAGAGGCGGGCAGGGCCTATTGTCTATATAACCTGGCCTGCGCAGAGCTGGAAGTTCAGGTTTGTGCATTATAGAAAGAGGAAGGCGAGAGATTTCCATCATTCCGGGTGTTGTAGTTTACACCGAATATTTATACTTAATGTTATATAAAATCTTTGTGTACAGTAGGTAGAAATGCCTAGTAAGTCCTTACCGTACCATTTTATATTTTCTGATGAGAGTCCTGAGCAATGAACTTGTTTCATAGGCAATATGTTACTGTGCCTCATAGTGTAGGCACCAACTCATCTTGAGTTATCATCTATTAATTTATTACAAGTCCTGGGTGCCGTGTGGTTTACGCAGTGGAGGATCTTCAGCTGACTGTGGATTACCATGACTGGAGGAGGATTTCTGCATTGGATCTGCAATAAATTGACTAATCCTGTACCCACTGAATGATGCAGTTAGCTTAGCTATGATGGTGGTTGAATTGACCCACTGGAGCTAACTGGCTACATGTACCCATCTCTGTTCTTTCCATGTGTTACGGTAATTTTATATGTTTGGAATGCTTTCATTATTATGATACTTAGAGAGAGTTGGTTCACTTAAGAGGTTGTATAATTAACGAACAAGCATATGCCATTTCCATACCCAGATGGTCTGGTTTAGACAACCCTTTTCCATGTGGCCTCCTGGGGCACACAAAGTGACCACCATGGCTCTCTTCTTCACATAACACTATTGAATTCAGTGTCATGACAAAGGCTCTCAGCCTTCTACTCCACCCTCATAATCAGCATAGGTCCAAGGGACCAGCAGACTCCTTGAATAGATGAATTGTGTCCATTTTCTATATTTTAACGCTACTTGCACATTACGGTTATCAGTCTTACTGTATACGCAATATATAGCGCTGGTAAAGGCTCCACTGTTAGTCAGCCTCGTACCTACCTATCTACTCCGAGAAGCCTCAGGGGGGCTTGTTGTTTACACACTCAGATATGAATGAATTCTAGTGCACTTAATGCTGTTACATTCCAATATTAGCAGTGCTATAGATTATTATAAGGCATTTGCTATTTTGTAAGAATGGTATATAATGCTTAGCTGTAAAACACACACTGTTCTGTATAAAGGCCAATATTCATCCACAGGGAACTGTACTGCACACGTCACCTCCATACTGGAAAGCTCGCCATTATCAACGGGTTAACTCTCCTCTGGTCATCATCTCATTCTTCTGTCTAATGGTACTGTCCGGAGCTGTACATTCTGTAGATTTGTAATATTTCCAGAAATAATATACTGAGAAGAGATGAGTTTATTATTAGAAATCCCCTTTATTTTTGTGGTAAGAGGCTCGTTTACATGGGTCAGACATTTCGGTTATATAGAGGGTAAGAATGCAGCATTGCAGAAGGCAGTGCATAGACCAGGAGTGCAGAGCGTCAGAAGAGAAGTCGTGTCAGATGTAGCACTGTTACTGCCCAGGCCACTCTGGAGAGAAGTTACAGGTCCCTTGTGGTTTACAGGCGCACGGGCACTGCCAGGAACCACTTGTGTACTGAAAGATACGGTATATATGAAGTTGGTTTACTGATGACATGTAAGCTCTTTTCATGGCTGTTACCATGTGACCTTTTGTTGTGTTCCTTTTATTTAATTAAATGTTTCAAGATTGGAAATTTTGTGCGTTGTGTATTTTATTGCAGAACCGTCACGAGTGACAGTGTACAAGGCTGGTAGCGCCAGTCCTGACACACCTTGAGACTGTCCAGTGTAGGGGCACACCTTGGTGACAAGGGGTATGGTAACATCCAGGTGTCAATTTGTTCATATATTACCAGGAGGAATAATAGAGGACTATCACAAAGAATATACAAATATTTACTAAAATAGATAGGTCCAGAGAGCTACAAAAGATGATTTGTCTGTAGTAGAAAAACGGATTAGTTCCGACCAGTGACCATCTACCTAATTAGTCAGGACACCTAGGATGCCTTCACACGTGGCTGATTTGGTTGCAGAAATTCCTGCGACTGAAAATCAGTTCCATTCATATAAATGAGGTGTGTAGAAATCCATGTGCTTCCCGCCAAATCAACGCCATTCAAGTGAATAAAACTGATATGTGAAAGTACCCTTATTGTTCAGATTTTAAAGTTTCTTGAGTAAAGCCACAATTGTAGCGTTTTCTTTACCATCGACCATGAAAAATACATCTCTGGCAATAGAAAGATACAGTATTGATGCAAATCGTTTATACGGTGGAATACATCTGCACCTTTATGCCTTTTATTCAGACAATCCTTCTGAAAATATCGAAACGCTTGCTTTCATCTTTGGTCAGCTCTAGGGTTGGCCGATGTGATAATTACAGACTTCTCAAGTCCTAGGCTTAAACCGAATCTTTCTCTTTCCTTGATGTTTTGTGCCATCCTATTTCCACACATCAGGATTGTAAAAGTGATAGCCATTATACCGCCATCCACTCCCTGTGGCATAGTGACCTCTAATGTGGAATCTAAGACCACAGAGCCCCAGTACTCAGCATGCTTTGTACACACAATGAGCCACATTTAACCGTTTACACCAAGTATAAGTATTAATGGGGTTGTGCAGGGGGATTATCCTCAGGATAGGTCATCAATATCAGATCAGAGGAGGTCTGATTCCCAACACCCCTGCCGATCAGCTGTTTGAAGAGGAGGCAGTAGGACAGCCCATTTCTTATCCAGGTAAGCCATCTGTGCCCTGTGTCACCATGTTTGTAGCAGCAGATTTCAGTTGAGCAAACCTAGTGCCCTTCACAATTTACTTAAACTTACGTCTTGTAACACTACTAAGCCATGGTGATTGGGCAGAGGGTCCAATCAGATGACAAAGGGAGCCCCCTCCTTCTGTCAAACCACTCAGATGCCACAGTCCATATTGACTGTGGCATCTAATGGGTTAAATGTCCAGAATCGGTGGTAGCTTCAATCCCAGACTTTAGTGTGATAGCCGAGCACTGTACTTGCCAGTCACAGAGAAGTGAATGGAGCATTGATCATGTATGTTCACCACTGATCCATACACACAGGGTACCCGACTCTTGTGATTGGCTGTCCCAGTGGTCAGACCCCAATCATCATACATTTAGCATGTAACCTGTGCATAGGTAATAAATGTTGTGAATGGGAAACCATTAGGCTAGGTCTACGACGACATGTGTCACGCGACAATAAGTCGCAACTACACTGCAACATTTGTCGCGCGACATTTTGTCACATTAATGTGTACAACAATTTTTATAATGATAGTCTACGCTGCGACTGTGACGCGACAGTCGCGGAAAAATCCATGTCGAATGGATTTTTTGCGACTGTCGCAGTGCGACACCACAGACTATCATTATAAAAATTGTCGCGCGACAATATTTCATCGTGTAGACCTAGCCTTAAAGAGCATCAGTCACCATGATCAACCATACTAAACCAGGCATGCTACCTGGTAGGGTTCATCATGGGGAATAAAATTAGCCCTCTATTACTGCAAACAGATAAACCACTGCAGCATAATTATTACTTTTATTTTTATTCAAATTAGGTAATCTGCGTTTTACGCAGTGCAGAGCCTTCTGAGATCAACTGCACATGCAACAGTGAAGTCGCACAAGCGCGAGATTTTGGGGCCAGGTACCAGAACAGTGAGGGTGCCTGGCCCTGTGAATCATGCAATGAGAGGTGACCGGGAAGAAGAGGAGGGGAAATAGTGCTCCGAGAGGCTAGGCCAGCCCCTCCAGTGCTCCAAGCACCGCACATGCATACAAATAAAAGTAACTATTATGTTGCAGTGGTACATCGGTTTGAACCCTACCAGGTGAATTAGGCTTGATCACACTGACAGATGCTTTAATGGTGTAACTACAGTACATGGGATACATATCATCCAAAACTAGCAGTGGATGCTAAATATAGAAAAGGTGTAATGGAAAGACCTATCCAAAACTTCAACTTTTTAATCTATTTGTGATCTTGGCTTTAAGAAAAAAAAAGATGAAACACAGCTTTGTTGCACTTGGCAGTAAAATGTTTCAAAAACTGCTTCTACGGGCAAATATATTGTGTTTTTCATTGTGTTGCTTTCCTGCCTTGTTTTTCCCATTATTTGGTGAATTCATATGGAAAAGATTGCACAGGTAAAATCCACAGTACAATACAGTAAAAGGCAAGTGGATGAGTTTCCACAAAATCTCATCCACATGATGATCACATCTAGGGATGAGCGAATCGACTTCGGATAAAACATCCGAAGTCGATTCGCATAAAACTTTGTTTCAATACTGTACGGAGCAAGCGCTCTGTACAGTATTAGAATGTATTGACTCCGATGAGCCGAAGTTATTACTTCGCGAAGTCTCGCGAGACTTTGCATAATGACTTCAGAAATTGATTTCTATTGTAAAAAAACATTTCCCAAACCCGAGTTCGGGAAATAGTTTTTTACAGTAGAAATCAATTTCTGAAGTTATTATGAGAAGTCTCGCAAAGTAATAACTTTGGCTCAACAAAGCCAATACATTCTAATACTGTACGGATTTTTCATCCGAAGTAGATTCGCTCATCCCTAATCACATCCACACTGCAGACATTTTTAAAGGGCATCTGGCTGACCTGTTACATGTGTGCTTGGCGGCTGAAGGCATCTGTGTTGGTCCCATGTTCATATGTGTCCGCATTGCTGAGAATAATGATGTTTCAATCTATGCAAATGAGCCTCTAGGAGCAACGGGGGCGTTACCATTACACCTAGAGGCTCTGCTCTCTCTGGAACTGCTGCGCCCTCTACACTTTGATTAACAGTGCCAGGCAGGTGTGATCACATTTACACTGCTTGGCCCTGTCAATCAAAATGCAGGGGGCGCAGCAGTTCCAGAGAGAGCTGAGCCTCTAGGTGTAATGGTAACGCCCCCGTTGCTCCTAGAACATTATATCTCAGCAATGCAGGCACATATGAACATGGCGCCAACCGCACATACAACAGGTCAGCCAGTGTCATAGGTACAAATCTGCTGACAGATGTCCTTTAAAATCCACTATATGTTGATTCTGTTGCAGACAGTTCGCTGTTTGATACAAATTTTTTACCACTGTCTTCAATGGGGTGGGGGGGGGAATCTGCAAGAAAAGCCACAAACAATGTAGTGATGCAGAGTCACACGTGGATCTGCAGCCAAATTCGCAGGTGCAGATTTTAAATCCAATTTATTTTTTATTTTCTATTTTTCAGCTTCTGCTGGAAAATCCACACTAAATCCACATGACTCTAGGCAGATTTGTGTTGCGCATTTTCTTTATTCAGCAGAAAATCCGTCACATTTGGACCGACTCCAACACTACACGATAGATATCACATGGTAATACATACCTTTATGTGCATATTAACTTTGCAGTCACAGCATTGGGAATCAGATTGGGTTTATTTCAGTTTACTTAACATGTTTATAAACTGGCATCTTATTCAAGGTTCACATATTGCTTGGCAGGCATCTCTAATGGCGGCAGTGTAGTGAAATGTGCTTGTATAGTCCATATACAAGGATGGGTTAGAGATTTCTAGGTGGAGGGCACGGGGCATAATCTAGGTCGGTGCAGTGCTGGTTACTAAGTAAAGTAGCAATATGTACATATAAAAAATAGGAATAAGAAAATATATTTGATGAGGTTTGCTCTATGACTGCGTGCACCATATATATGAATGTTGGATGAGGTCAGTTCAGTGGATGCTCTATAATTAGTGGGTGTCTTTTATATAGATATGGGGCAGACGATTATCCTGTCCTCCAGCATGACACTGACGATCACAAACACAAAGTACAAAGTGAACATGGTGAGTCCAAGAAACTTGTTCATCTTCCACTTGCAGGCAGCAATGGAGAATATGACAAAGAGAAGCATGAGAAAGAGGAGGACAATTGCGCAAAACAAGCCATTGCTGCTCACCGCCACAGGACTGAAACCGTTAAATACTGAAAACAGGAACCAGGGAACGGGCAGCCTGAAAACAAAATGGTGACAGTATGTGAGACCACACATGGGTTTATTCCGCCAAACAATCAGACTAGAGCCTCATGTAATTACTTATGGCTCCACACATGTCTTTGAGGCCCTACTGTACTTCCAGAATCCATATCTTGTTCCACTGGATGATATTACGGATTTCATATAGTTTTTTTTTCTAGGAGAACATATCTACATAAGGCATAGTCATTTTTGGCATTTTTAGGCTCCTTTCACACGAGCGAGAATTCCGCGCGGGTGCAATGCGTGATGTGAACGCACTGAATCAGGACCTATTCATTTCAATGGGTCTGTGTACATGAGCGTTGCTTTTCACGCATCACTTGCGTTTTTCACGCAACACTGGACCCATAGAAGTTTTCAGTTTTCTATCACGCGCGTGAAAAAACGCATCAATGCGCATTTCACCCGCGCGACAACAACTGAACGCAATGGCAGGCAAAACCGAAAGGGAACTTGCTTGCGAAATCGCGCATTTTTCCCTGAACGCATCCGGACCTAATCCACTCACGCTCGTCTGCAAGGGGCCTTAGGCTTTTTGTGGGCATTTTTTTATTTAAATGTTTTGCTTTGGGTTGCATAGGAGTAATTAAACAGTACAAACATGCTTTTTTTTGTAGTGGCATTCTTGTCACTTGAGGTGCATTTGTTGGGGTAAGTGATATTTTTTGAAACCATTACATGCTCTATGTGTGGCGTTTTTCCTTCGTGTTCTGGTGTTTTTGTCCCATAGATATCCTAAGATTTATTTATTTTTGCCCTGTTTCAAAAATGCAAGTGACGGGACATGCAAGGTAGGCAAACAATATACCAGGTGCTCAAACACAGTAGGGGAAAATGCCGTAGAAATGGGCTAAAAATGTTGCACAAGTCAAAAGAAAAAAAATGTCAGGGCAAAAAGTTTGTATGGTAACTTTTTTGAGCCAAACAGGAGTGGATTCAAAAGAAGGAGGCATATAACATTAATAAAGGCCAGTCATTCTCAACTATTCACTCCTGCCACAAAACCCGCATGTGTGATCCCACCTCATACATTTTTAGAGTTGCACACAATATTCAGCTCTGCAGTTCTAGATACTCACCCTACAGTAATGTCAAAGATGTTGCTTCCTACAGAGCTAGACACAGCCATGTCTCCCAGTCCCTTCCTTGCCACAATTACACTGGTGATGAGATCTGGTATTGAAGTGCCAGCAGCCAGTATGGTAAGACCCATTATCTCCTCTGAAATGCCAATGGTTTCCCCCACCTGGCAGAAATAATGCATAGTTAGAACTTGCCACAATGAATGGTGATGTTGAATTGTTCTGTGGTGATGTAGGTGCATCTTTTTGTACCTTTACCTATACTACTTCCTAGATTTCCATGCATTTATCTCAATAAGGCTACTTTTACACTTGTGTTGTTGTTTTCCGGTATTAAGATCAGGCAGAGAATCTCAATACCGGAAAAAAACGTTTCCGTTTAGTCCTTATGCATTCTGAATGGAAATAGATCCGTTCAGGATGCATCAGGATGTCTTCCGTTCTGGCAGCATTCCATTTTGTCAGTGGACAAACAACCGCAGCAAGCTGTGGTTTAGTGTCCGGTCATAAAAACGGAAAAAAAAACTATCCAGCGCTGAAAAAAATGTAAGTCAATGGTGACGGATCAGTTTATTTAGGATCCGTTTTCTTTTTTTCATTTTTGATTTCACACAACCGCAACCTAACGGAACGGATGCATCCTGATGTGCGGAATCAAAGCGGATTTGTTTAATTCTGGTAATGAGATCCTCTGCCGGACCTCAATACCGGAAATAACAAGTGTAAAAGTAAGCTATGTTGTGTGCAGTAGCGGTCTTGTTTGGTACTGGCCAGTGGACAGTACAACCTGTAGTGTGAACCATATTGCCCAGCTGAGGAATTTCATGCCATGAACGATGCCCACATTACACTTCAATGCCCGACTGTTTATCCCAGTCTTAATAAATCTACCCCAATTTTATTTTGTTGATTTCTTTTTTTAAGAAAATCAAGCATTGTTCATGTAAAATGCATTGAAAGGCGACTGCTGTGTGGCCTATAATCCATCTCTGACGAGGATGAGCTGATGCCTGTTCCTGCTGGGCCACATATAGGCGCATGGTATCTTGTGCCTGTTCACCCTGTACATACAATAGCAATTAACAAGGAAACTACTGTTACAAATTGAATGGATTGTACAGGATCTTTGGAACTCAGCCAGAGTGACCATTGGGTGGTTGGTCACCACCGTGATCACAAGGCCACAAAATGTGAAAGGGTTTGAAGACTTCTCAGACTTTCCACAGTTACAGCTCTTGTAGTTTCGGTATATTTCTGCCACTTTTTGACTCCTTTACAGCACAAAACATGCAGTATTTAACTTCTGTGTTTTTCTACTCACCATTTATAGTAATTTTTGCACAAGCTCTTTTAAAGCAAAAAGAAATGATGCATGGTTCTCAACAGTTTTAATAAATAAAAATCTGAAAAGTGTGGCGTGCATTTGTATTCATCCCCCTGTACTCTGATACTCCTAAATAAAATCCAGTGTGACCAATTGCCTTCAGAAGACACCTAATTAGAAAATAGACTCTGCCTGTGTGTCATTTATTCTAAGTATCACTACAGCTGTTCTGTGACGGCCTCAGAGTTTTGTTGTTGTGGAGGTGTAAAGCAGGGTTAGGTTATAAAAAAATATCCCAATCTCTGAATATCTCACGGAGCACTGTTGAATCCATCATCCGAAAATGGTAGGAGTATGGCACAACTGCAAACCTACCAAGACATGGCCACCTAAACTGACAGTCCAGGCAAGGAGAGCACTAATTAGAGAAGTGGCCAAGAGGCCCATGGTCACTCTGGAGGAGCTGCAGAGATCAACAGCTTAGGCTACTTTCACACCTGCGTTTAGGTGCGGATTCGTCTGGTATCTGTACAGACGGATCCGCACCTATATGCAAACGCTTAGATCCGTTCAGAACGGATCCGTTTGCATTACCATGAAGAAAAAAAAAAAAGAATTTAATTTTTTTTGGTTCATGATAATGCAAACGGATCCGTTTTGACTTTACATTGAAAGTCAATGGGGACGGATCCGTTTGAAAATTGCACCATATTGTGTCAACTTCAAACGGATCCGTCCCCATTGACTTACATTGTAAGTCTGGACGGATCCGTTTGCCTCCGCACGGCCAGGCGGACACCCGAACGCTGCAAGCTGCGTTCGGGTGTCCGCCTGCGGAGCGGAGGACAAACGGTGCCAAACTGATGCATTCTGAGCGGATCCGCCTCCACTCAGAATGCATTAGGGCTGGACGGATCAGTTCGGGGCCGCTTGTGAGAGCCTTCAAACGGAACTCGCAAGCGGAGCCCCGAACGCTAGTGTGAAAGTAGCCTTATGTGGGAGAATCTGTCCACAGGACAACTATTAGGCTAGGTCTACACGACGACATTTGTCGCGCGACACATAGGGCACAACGACACTGCAACATTGATGTCGCACGACAATATTTATAATGATAGTCTAAGGTGTCGCAGTTGCAGCATGCCGCATGTCGCAGTGCGACACCATAGACTATCATTATAAATATTGTCGTGCGACAAAATGTCGTCGTTTAGACCTAGCCTTAGTAGTGCACTCTACAAGCCATAACAAGTCCTGTTTGCAGTTTGCCACAAACCATGTAAGGAACACGGCAAACATGTGGAAGAAGGTGCTCTGGTCAGATGAGGCAAAGAGCCAACTCCAATGCAGAGATCTGGGGAACGGAAAAGTGCGGCACTCCAACAAATGTAAACTGAAGAAAAAAGTTTATTCCAGCTCCAGATAAAACAATGGAATCCTTTATTGAAGAATAGTCATAAAATCCAGGTATGTGAAACACATAGTGCTCAGAAAAACGCACCTCCTGTGATGCGTTTCGGATGTATATAACACAACTAAGGATCTTCAAAACGCAGGAGGTGCGTTTTTCTGTGCACTATGGGCCAGATTTATCATTACTCTGACAGCTCACTCCACTTTCACAGATTTATGATCGGCCCTTTAAGACTAATAAATGTGGTTTGACTGTAGCAGTTTATCCGTCAGTAAGCAGCTGTACAAAAGTCGCACGTCTTTACGAAAAAGTCACATTTTCTATTAAAAAGTCGCCTAAGATAAGCACGGTCCTCACTGGAGTGAAATTGTGCATTTTTTTGCGACTTTTTTCTGACTTTTTAAATAGTCCCAATAGTAAATCTGTCTAGAGATTCATTTACATAAGAAAACACGCCCACTTTCAGAAAACTGTCGATTTGCGACTTTTTCACTCCATTATTCTGACTTGAGCTAATGATAAATTTGGCCCTATGTGTTTGGCATACTTGGATTTTATGACTATTCTTCAATAAAGGATTCCATTGTTTTATCCGGAGGCTGGAATTAACTTTTTTTCTTCAGTTTGCTCTGGTCAGATGAGACCAAAGTTGAACAAAACACTATGGGGGTCATTTATTAAACATAAATACTCCTAAATTAGGTGTATTTCTGGCGCAGATTGGGGCACAAAGTTCCTTTGCAAAACACAAATTCACACCACACTTTTCAGATTTTTATTTATAAAATTTTTTGAAATTCATGTATCATTTTCTTTTCACTTCAGATATACTCAGGCTCGGACTGGCTCACAGGGGAACAGGTGAATCCCCCGGAGGGCCCCTAAGCAGGGTGTGCCCTAGCCCCCACCTCTGCACAAGTGGCACATGATACAGTAAACTGACTGCAGTAGGCATAGACAGGTGTACAACATCTAAACCAGTTTATGTCCATATAAAAACTAGGTAGATTGTTTAGTAAACTACCCTGTTTAGCTGCCTGCTGCTGTGTGAGCAGGTAGTATTTGCATGTAGCTGTACATGGGCCCCTAGAATAAAATTTTACTGGTGGGCCCTAGGCACCCCATTCCAACACTGCACATACCTGCTACTTTGTGTTGATATATCACATAAAATCCCAATAAAATACATTTAAGTTTGTGGCTGTAAGGTGAAAAAAGGTGCAAAAGGTCAAGGGGTATGAAGACTTTTTCAAGTCTTTGTATAATAATTAAGTCCATAAGTGTGTACCATTCTACAGCCTCACCTGATGTGCCCACCATACCATGAGGTATGAAAATATAGCAATCCACATTATTGAGCCCAGGAATGTCAGGATGAAAAACCTTCTTGATTTCTGTGACAGAGTGATGAAAGGACAGATAATTAGTTTGTGCATAGACTGCTGATAATAACATTGCCTTGGACTAATTCACTTGAAAGTGAAGATAATATTATGTTAAAAATATTTCATCTTTATTAATGTAGTAACACAAAAAACAATACCCCGTAAAAATAGATAAAAACACTGCAAGGGATAAAGCTATCGGTATAGAATATATATAAATTGTATCATTTAGACAGCCAATCAAACAATTGGAACCACCTGGAGACGATATTTATTGACCATAAAAAATATATAAAATAATAATAAAAATGTGTATAAAAATAGAATAGAAATATTTCCAATACGTGATGGTATCTCTAGGGATAATAGTCCCTTTTAATTTATCATCTGTGTGGCTCTCCATTATGAATTAAAGTATACAAGTTGCTGTTTTAATACTTTGTTGTTGCGACTCAGGTGATAACATGATACGGGCCAGTATTCACTCTATAACATATTGCCCACTTTGTATATAGTCAATACAGATATAGTCAATATAGTTATGATCATACATATTTGGAATCCTTCGTATAGCAAGGCTCTCTTATAAGAATATATATATTTTTATATATATACAGTTGCAAGAAAAAGTATGTGAACCCTTTGGAATAATATGGATTACTGCGCAAATTGGTCATAAAATGTGATCTGATCTTCATCTAAGTCACAACAATAGACAATCACAGTCTGCTTAAACTAATAACACACAAAGAATACAATTTTACTATGTTTTTATTGAACACACCATGTAAACATTCACAGTGCAGGTGGAAAAAGTATGTGAACCCCTAGACTAATGACATCTCCAAGAGCTAATTAGAGTGAGGTGTCAGCCAACTGGAGTCCAATCAATGAGATGAGATTGGAGGTGTTGGTTACAGCTGCCCTGCCCTATAAAAAACACGCACCAGTTCTGGGTTTGCTTTTCACAAGAAGCATTGCCTGATATGAATGATGCCTTGCACAAAAGAGCTCTCAGAAGATCTACGATTAAGAATTGTTGACTTGCATAAAGCCGGAATGGGTTATAAAAGTATCTCCAAAAGCCTTGCTGTTCATCAGTCCACGGTAAGACAAATTGTCTATAAATAGAGAAAGTTCAGCACTGCTGTTACTCTCCCTAGGAGTGGCCGTCCTGTAAAGATGACTGCAAGAGCACAGTGCAGACTGCTCAATGAGGTGAAGAAGAATCCTAGAGTGTCAGCTAAAGACTTACAAAAGTCTCTGGCACATGCTAACATCCCTGTTAGCGAATCTACGATACGTAAAACACTAAACAAGAATGGATTTCATGGGAGGATACCACACAGGAAGCCACTGCTGTCCAAAAAAACATTTCTGCACGTTTACAGTTTGCACAAGAGCACCTGGATGTTCCATAGCAGTGGCACAATATTCTGTGGACTGATGAAACCAAAGTTGAGTTGTTTGGAGGAAACACACAACACTATGTGTGGAGAAAAAGAGGCACAGCACACCAACATCAAAACCTCATCCCAACTGTGAAGTATGGTGGTGGGGGCATCATGGTTTGGGGCTGCATTGCTGCGTCAGGGCCTGGACGGATTGCTATCATCGAAGGAAAAATGAATTCCCAAGTTTATCAAGACATTTTGCAGGAGAACTTAAGGCCACCAGCTGAAGCTCAACAGAAGATGGGTGTTGTAATAGGACAACGACCCAAAGCATAGAAGTAAAACAACAACAGAATGGCTTAAACAGAAGAAAATACGCCTTCTGGAGTGGCCCAATCAGAGTCCTGACCTCAACCCGATTGAGATGCTGTGGCATGACAACAAGAAAGCGATTCACACCAGACATCTCAAGAATATTGCTGAACTGAAACAGTTCTGTAAAGAGGAATGGTCAAGAATTACTCCTGACCGTTGTGCACGTCTGATCTGCAACTACAGGAAACGTTTGGTTGAAGTTATTGCTGCCAAAGGAGGTTCAACCAGTTATTAAATCCAAGGGTTCACATACTTTTTCCACCTGCACTGTGAACGTTTACATGGTGTGTTCAATAAAAACATGGTAACATTGAATTCTTTGTGTGTTATTAGTTTAAGTAGACTGTGATTGTCTATTGTTGTGACTTAGATGAAGATTAGATCACATTTTCTGACCAATTTGTGCAGAAATCCATATCATTCCAAAGGGTTCACATACTTTTTCTTGCAACTGTATATATATACACTGCTCAAAAAAATAAAGGGAACACTTAAACAACACAATATAACTGCAAGTCAATCACACTTCTGTGAAATCAAACTGTCCACTTAGGAAGCAACACTGAGTGACAATCAATTTCACATGCTGTTGTGCAAATGGGATAGACAACAGGTGGAAATTATAGGCAATTAGCAAGACAACCCCAATAAAGGAGTGGTTCTGCAGGTGGTGACCACAGACCACTTCTCAGTTCCTATGCTTCCTGGCTGATGTTTTGGTCATTTTTGAATGCTGGCGGTGCTTTCACTCTAGTGGTAGCATGAGACGGAGTCTACAACCCACACAAGTGGCTCCGGTAGTGCAGCTTATCCAGGATGGCACATCAATGCGAGCTGTGGCAAGAAGGTTTGCTGTGTCTGTCAGCGTCGTGTCCAGAGCATGGAGGCGCTACCAGGAGACAGGCCAGTACATCAGGAGACGTGGAGGAGGCCGTAGGAGGGCAACAACCCAGCAGCAGGACCGCTACCTCCGCCTTTGTGCAAGGAGGAACAGGAGGAGCACTGCCAGAGCCCTGCAAAATGACCTCCAGCAGGCCACAAATGTGCATGTGTCTGCTCAAACGGTCAGAAACAGACTCCATGAGGGTGGGCCCGACATCCACAGGTGGGGCATGTGCTTACAGCCCAACACCGTGCAGGACGTTTGGCATTTGCCAGAGAACACCAAGATAGGCAAATTCGCCACTGGCGCCCTGTGCTCTTCACAGATGAAAGCAGGTTCACACTGAGCACATGTGACAGACGTGACAGAGTCTGGAGACGCCGTGGAGAACGTTCTGCTGCCTGCAACATCCTCCAGCATGACCGGTTTGGCATTGGGTCAGTAATGGTGTGGGATGGCATTTCTTTGGAGGGCCGCACAGCCCTCCATGTGCTCGCCAGGGGTAGCCTGACTGCCATTAGGTACCGAGATGAGATCCTCAGACCCCTTGTGAGACGATATGCTGGTGCGGTTGGCCCTGGGTTCCTCCTAATGCAAGACAATGCTAGACCTCATGTGGCTGGAGTGTGTCAGCAGTTCCTGCAAGACGAAGGGATTGATGCTATGGACTGGCCCGCCCGTTCCCCAGACCTGAATCCAATTGAGCACATCTGGGACATCATGTATCGCTCTATCCACCAACGTCACGTTGCACCACAGACTGTCCAGGAGTTGGCAGATGCTTTAGTCCAGGTCTGGGAGGAGATCCCTCAGGAGACCGTCCGCCACCTCATCAGGAGCATGCACAGGCATTGTAGGGAGGTCATACAGGCACGTGGAGGCCACACACACTACTGAGCCTCATTTTGACTTGTTTTAAGGACATTACATCAAAGTTGGATCAGCCTGTAGTGTGTTTTTCCACTTTAATTTTGAATGTGACTCCAAATCCAGACCTCCATGGGTTGAAAAATTTGATTTCCATTTTTGTTTTTTGTGTGATTTTGTTGTCAGCACATTCAACTATGTAAAGAACAAAGTATTTCAGAAGAATATTTAATTAACTCAGATCTAGGATGTGTTATTTTTGTGTTCCCTTTATTTTTTTTGCTAAGAGATTTTGTTTGTAAACCTTTAGTTTTTTTATCACGCGCGTGAAAAACGCATCAAAACGCATTGCACCCGCGCGGAAAAAACTGAACACAATCGCAGACAAAACTGACTGAACTTGCTTGTAAAATGGTGCGAGTTTCACTGAACGCACCCGGACCTAATCCGTAGAAAGAGGCCTTAGTATATAACCAACACTTTGACGGTGGGCTATATCGCAATTAATGCTACAAATTAATCAAGATCCTATATTGTTTGCTATTGCAAATTGTGACGAAATACCACCCCTCGTGCCCGCTTGACGATTGTGTCCATAGTTTGTACTTAGGCTGGGTTCACACGAGCGTGTCCAGACTAGGTCCGGATACGTCCCGGTGTGTTGCGGCAAACCCGCACGAGTAGGAATGCAATTGCAGTCAGTTTTGACTGCGATTGCGTTCCGATGTTCAGTTTTTATCGCGCGGGTGCAATGTGTTTTGCACGCGCGTGATAAAAAACCGACTGTGGTAGCCAGACCCGAACTTCTTCACAGAAGTTCAGGTTTGGGTTAGTTGTAATGTAGATTGTATTATTCATGTTATAAGGGAAAATAATAGCATTCTGAATACAGAATGCATAGTAGGTAATCAATTGAGGGTTAAAAAAAAATAATAATAATTAACTCACCTCCTCCGCGTAGTTCCCGATCTCTTCTTTACTTCTTTAATGATGAACTACAGGCTAGGACCTGTGGTGACGTCAGATCACATGCTCCAATCACATGGTCCATCACCACGGTGATGGACCATGTGATTGGAGCATGTGATCTGACGTCACCAAAGGTCCTTTAGCCGACAGCTCATCAGAAGAGACTGGGAACTACCCCTCCAGCGCTATTTTACTAAGCATTCTGTATTCAGAATGCTATTATTTTCCCTTATAACCATGTTAAGGGAAAATAATACAGTGAATAGACTGTCACCTAGCAACCATGCGTGAAAATCGCACCGCATCCGCACTTGCTTGCGGATGCTTGCGATTTTCACGCAACCCCATTCACTTCTATGGGGCCTGCGTTGCGTGAAAAACGCAAAATATAGAGCATGCTGCGATTTTCACGCAACGCACAAGTGATGCGTGAAAATCATCGCTCATCTGAACAGCCCCATTGAAATGAATGGGTCCGGATTCAGTGCGTTTGTAATGCGTTCAACTACCGCATTGCACCCGCGCGGAAATCTCGCCCGTGTGAACGCAGCCTTACTGTTAGTTGAGGATAACAGTGTTGTTCACTTGTGGCATCCCACATGATGATTAGCGATATATGCTTACGTCAATTGGTACAGTGTCTGGCATGGAGACCGGGAGTTGGTACGTACGGCTGTAATGTATGAAGTCTGGGTTATATGCGCTCGGCGTCCCACGTGTCTCAGGGAACTTGCTCGGCGCTTCACGAGTGCAGTGAGAGTCACTCAGTTGTTTTACCTGCCTCGATCCTGTAGATGTAAACTCAGACCGGATTTCTTTGTGTGAAGCGCTTCATCAATCCTTGGATAGAGAATTATTTGTCATATCCATAACGTTCTTTGTATGAGTGGGTCCTTGCGAGTGGATTCTGAACGCCAGATGCGTTTCGGAGTACGGGCTTAATCCTTCATCAGTGGCTATCTGTATTGACTATATACAAAGTGGGCAATATGTTATAGAGTGAATACTGGCCCGTATCATGTTATCACCTGAGTGGCAACAACAAAGTATTAAAACAGCAACTAGTATACTTTAATTCATAATTATAGTGGGATGCGAAAGTTTGGGCAACCTTGTTAATCGTCATGATTTTCCTGTATAAATCGTTGGTTGTTACGATAAAAAATGTTAGTTAAATAAAACAAAATTAGGCAGGTGCATAAATTTGGGCACCACAAAAAAGAAATGAAATCAATATTTAGTAGATCCTTCTTTTGCAGAAATTACAGCCTCTAAACCAGGGGTGCACAACCTTTTCTGGTTGGGGGCCACGTTGTGAGCCTGAACCAATTCCAAGGGCCGAAAATAAAACTTAAAGGGGTATTACCAACTGAAATACAATTTTTATGGCATATTGAACATACAGTATATATCATAAATGTCTAGTAACACTTCTAGTACTCCCATCTAATGGGAAAATACATGAAAGATACATGTGAGCAGCCACAAGACATAGATATACAACTACATATACAGTTGCAAGAAAAAGTATGTGAACCCTTTGGAATGATATGGATTTCTTCACAAATTGGTCATAAAATGTGATCTGATCTTCATCTAAGTCCCAACAATAGACAATCACAGTCTGCTTAAACTAATAACACACAAAGAATTAAATGTTACCATGTTTTTATTGAACACACCATGTAAACATTCACAGTGAAGATGGAAAAAGTATGTGAACCCTTGGATTTAATAACTGGTTGAACCTTCTTTGGCAGCAATAACTTCAACCAAACATTTCCTGTAGTTGCAGATCAGATGTGCACAACGGTCAGGAGTAATTCTTGACCATTCCTCTTTACAGAACTGTTTCAGTTCAGCAATATTCTTGGGATGTCTGGTGTGAATCGCTTTCTTGAGGTCATGCCACAGCATCTCAATCGGGTTGAGGTCAGGACTCTGACTGGGCCACTCCAGAAGGCGTATTTTCTTCTGTTTAAGCCATTCTGTTGTTGATTTACTTCTATGCTTTGGGTCGTTGTCCTGTTGCAACACCCATCTTCTGTTGAGCTTCAGCTGGTGGACAGATGGCCTTAAGTTCTCCTGCAAAATGTCTTGATAAACTTGGGAATTCATTTTTCCTTTGATGACAGTAATCCGTCCAGGCCTTGACGCAGCAAAGCAGTCCCAAACATGATGCCCCCACTACCATACTTCACAGTTGGGATGAGGTTTTGATGTTGGTGTGCTGTGCTTCTTTTTCTCCACACATAGTGTTGTGTGTTTCTTTCAAACAACTCCACTTTGGTTTCATCTGTCCACAGAATATTTTGCCAGTACTGCTGTGGAACTTCCAGGTGCTCTTGTGCAAATTGTAAACGTGCAGCAATGTTTTTTTGGACAGCAGTGGCTTCCTCTGTGGTATCCTCCCATGAAATCCATTCTTGTTTAGTGTTTTACGTATCGTATATTTGCTAACGGGGATGTTAGCATATGCCAGAGACTTTTGTAAGTCTTTAGCTGACACTCTAGGATTCTTCTTCCCCTCATTGAGCAGTCTGCGCTGTGCTCTTGCAGTCATCTTTACAGGACGACCACTCCTAGGGAGAGTAGCAGCAGTGCTGAACTTTCTCCATTTATAGACAATTTGTCTTACCGTGGACTGATGAACAGCAAGGCTTTTGGAGATACTTTTATAACCCTTTCCAGCTTTATGCAAGTCAACAATTCTTAATCGTAGGTCTTCTGAGAGTTCTTTTGTGAGAGGCATCATTCACATCAGGCAGTGCTTCTAGTGAAAAGCAAACCCAGAACTGGTGTGTGTTTTTTATAGGGCAGCTGTAACCAACACCTCCAATCTCATCTCATTGATTGGACTCCAGTTGGCTGACACCTCACTCCAATTAGCTCTTGGAGATGTCATTAGTCTAGGGGTTCACATACTTTTTCCACCTGCACTGTGAATGTTTACATGGTGTGTTCAATAAAAACATGGTAACATTTAATTCTTTGTGTGTTATTAGTTTAAGCAGACTGTGATTGTCTATTGTTGTGACTTAGATGAAGATCAGATCACATTTTATGACCAATTTGTGCAGAAATCCATATCATTCCAAAGGGTTCACATACTTTTTCTTGCAACTGTATATCTGTTACCAGATGATTGGGGGCCGCACAGAATGGTATCAAGGGCCGCAGGTTGTGCATCCCTGCTCTAAACGCTTCCTGTAGGTTCCAATGAGAGTCTGGATTCTGGTTGAAGGTATTTTGGACCATTCCTCTTTACAAAACATCTTTAGTTCATTCAGGTTTGATGGCTTCCGAGCATGGACAGCTTTCTTTAAGTCACACCACAGATTTTCAATTATATTCAGGTCTGGGGACTGAGATGGCCATTCCAGAACGTTGTACTTGTTCCTCTGCATAAATGCCTTAGTGGATTTTGAGCAGTGTTTAGGGTCGTTTTCTTGCTAAAAGATCCAGCCCCGGCGCAGCTTCAGCTTTGTCACTGATTCCTGGACATTGGTCTCCAGAATCTGCTGATACTGAGTGGAATCCATGCGTCCCTCAACTTTGACAAGATTCCCAGTCCCTGCACTGGCCACACAGCCCCAGAGCATGATGGAATCACCACCATATTTTACTGTAGGTAGCAGGTGTTTTTCTTGGAATGCTGTGTTCTTTTTCCTCCATGCATAACGCCCCTTGTTATGGCCAAATAACTCAATTTTAGTTTCATCAGTCCACAGCACCTTATTCCAAAATGAAGCTGGCTTGTCCATATGTTCTTTAGCCCACCTCAAGCGGCACTTTTTGTGCTGTGGGCGGAGAAAAGGCTTCCTCTGCATCACTCTCGCATACAGCATCTCCTTGTGTAAAGTGCGCCGAATGGTTGAACGATGCACAGTGACTCCATCTGCAGCAAGATGATGTTGTAGGTCTTTGGTGCTGGTCTGTGGGTTGACTCTGACTGTTCTCACCATTCGTCGCTTCTGTCTATCCGAGATTTTTCTTGGTCTGCCACTTCGAGCCTTAACTTGAACTGAGCCTGTGGTCTTCCATTTCCTCAATATGTTCCTAACTGTGGAAACTGACAGCTGAAATCTCTGAGACAGCTTTCTGTATCCTTCCCCTAAAGCATGATGGTGAACAATTTTTGTCTTCAGGTCATTTGAGAGTTGTTTTGAGACCCCCATGTTGCTACTCTTCAGAGAAAATTAAAAGAGGAGGGAAACTTACAATTGACCCCCTTAAATACTCTTTCTCATAATTGGATTCACCTGTGTATGTAGGTCAGGGGTCACTGAGCTTACCAAGCCAATTTGAGTTCCAATAATTAGTTCTAAAGGTTTTGGAATCAATAAAATGACAACAGTGCCCAAATTTATGCACCCGCCTAATTTTGTTTAAACAATTATAGCACCCTTTCTGTAAATCCAATAAACTTCATTTCACTTCTCAAATATCACTGTGTGTGTCTCCTATATGATATATTTAACTGACATTTTTTATTGTAACAACCAACGATTTATACAGGAAAATCATGACGATTAACAAGGTTGCCCAAGCTTTCGCATCCCACTGTAAGAGCCACACAGATGATAAATTAAACGGGACCATTATCTCTAGAGATACTATCACGTATTGGAAATATTTCTATTGTTCTATTTTTATACACATTTTTATTATTATTTTATATATTTTTTATGTTCAATACGGTTTGGGATTTTTTTATTGTACAATAAATTTTGCTTAAATTCAATAAATATCATCTCCAGGTGCTTCCAATTGTTTGAGTGCCTGTCTAAATTATA
This sequence comes from Bufo bufo, assembly GCF_905171765.1. NCBI lineage: Eukaryota > Metazoa > Chordata > Amphibia > Anura > Bufonidae > Bufo > Bufo bufo. The sequence continues at coordinate 716,797,456 of NC_053389.1, read as the reverse complement.
CAACTTACATTTAATTCCTTGATAGGGTGGATCAATTAGACAAGAGCACCTCACCATATCAACAGAAAGTGAGCCGCTTTTTAACCTTTTATACACTATAGAATATATATAATTATTAAATAATTCATATAATAAGTTAATAGAATCTAAAACTATAATATGGGTAAGGTTGTTATGTAGTAACCAATAAAAAGTGACCAATAATAAATATAGCAGATAATTTAGTAATATGTACTAATATAATATCAGTGATTAAATAATGGCAACATGCCAAAATATATATCAATGAATTGACCTATCGGACCTCCCAAAGAAACCACGTGGCGAAACACGTAGGGGGTCTAAGTGGGACTTGCTACCATATCATGTCATTATCTGGTCAATAACTATTTTTATATTTTACTAGTGGCTTATTGCATTAATTTTGGGGCACTATATCACTGAATGAATTACTTTATTCATTTATAGATACCATATTATAACACCAAAGGGCTTGTACATTATCGCACTATGCCATTATAGTAACTATTCATACAACTAGTCATATTACGGTAATTAATAGATCAGTTCATTAATATATATTTCGGCATGTTGTCACTATTTAATCACTGATTGATATTGATATTAGTACATATTACAAAATTATCTGCTATATTTATTATTGGGCAGCGACACTTTTTATTGGGTATCGCATAATTTTGGAATATTAATATTTTATATTCTATATTCTTTCCATGTGATTTTTATATATATATTGTAGGAAAGCGCAAGGGCCCGTCATTGACGGAAGATATGTGTCACCAAGGTTCCTGGCCTCAGTGAGGTAAGAGCCGGTAATTTCAAGTGTCAGCGGCAGCTAGTGCTGACTGACACTATTGATTATTTAGTGTGGCTGTAAAGCCGATCTGGGCCGGCTCTTAATGGGAGCAGCCAAAGTGCAGGGTGGGTGGCTGTTCCCCACGTTCCAGGCCGGGTTTTGGTTTGGGATAAAAACCCAGCCAGCAGTCTAAGCTGGGTGGATTATCCTCCATCTGATAGTGGAGCTTTGTCAGTCTGGGTGTTGGAGTTTGGGCCGGGACTAATGCCTGCTATATTGTCTTGGAAAAATTACGTGGACTTCTGCTTCACCCAAGGACTTATGTGCTGCAGCCTGGTGTGAACAAACACCAGACTCAAGGTGACAGTTTTTCCCGGAAACTGCCTTTTTTGTTGTCACTTTACGTATGTGTGAATAAAACACTGCACTGTTTAAGTTAAAGACGTTGTCATTGCCTCTGTACTGTGTCCGCAAGCCTGTCTACCAGAGCAAATCCCCACAATTGGTGGAGGATGCGGGAAAACGCAGGCCCGAAGGCCGAAATTTTTTTGCTTTTCCCCGGCACAAGTGCATGTCCTACATTAAGCCGGCAAGGGTACGACCCGTGTCCCCTGACAAAATGGAGGCGGTCGTGAAGGCCCTCATGGAGGCTAACTTGCAGCAGCGGGAGGCTAACAAGCAGCAACAAGAAACTAACCAGCTGCTATTGCAGCGTCCCAGAATGTCCACGATGCCCGGAAAGCTGTCCGCGTGGCGATTCCGAAGATGACCCCCTCAGGTGACGTCGAGACCTATCTGGTGGTCTTCGAAAAAGTGGAAAAGAGGGAAAAGTTACCCCGAGACAAGTGGGCTAAGGTCGTTGCTTCGTTCCTGGCGTCTGGTCCCCAGCAAGTATTGTTTGATCTCCCCGATGATCAAGCGGCCGACTACCCGATAGTAAAAGGTGAGATCCTGGCGTGACTCGGGGTAAATGTATTGGTCCGGGCCCAGAGGGTGCATCAGTGGGAATTTAACCCGACTGAACCCGCCAGACCACAATATTACGATCTGCTGCACCGATTGCAAAAATGGCTGCATCCTGACTGTCACGGCTGTATGTGAGCAACAATAGTATACACCGTAAAAGAGCTACTGACCGGACCCAAACTAGGGAGGATAAAGGGTGACCCCTGTCCGACCCTCAAAGCTCTCCCTATTCTGCTAAAGCACATGCCCGGATCCAAATGGCGGAACGAGGCATGCCCACGTGCCTAACACTGATGACCACTGTAACCCCTACAATAGTGGAAGGGGCACGGCCACCGGTGCCCTACTCAGTATATGGAGGGAACCGTGGCCACCTCAGATCCAGTCAGAAAATAATCAGGTACACAACAATGTCTGTACACTTAGCTGAAGGTGTTGCAGCCGCAGAGAAGACGGATCCAAGGACAGCTGGCAATATCTGGAGTGCTTGCTGCAGCAGAACACAGGTCCAGTGAACTGATAGCTACAAGTGAAGATACTAAAGCAAGAGCTACAACTGAAATGAGAACTATAATCCACGCACTACAATAGGAGGAGGGGTGATATAAAGAGAGGGAAATCAAACGCATGAGGAACAGCTGGGAGGAAGGAAACCAAAAGTAAACAGAGCAGTGAGAACTCCTCCCAGCTCTAGTAGTGAAATCATCACAGGGGTGGAGAAACAGAGCTGTGAGAACGTCCCAAAGCTCTGGTAGTGACAGTACCCCCCCCCCCCTCTACGGGTGGACTCCGGACACCCAGGACCCACCTTCTCAGGATGAGCCCTATGAAATGCCCTGATGAGGCGAGTGGCTTTAATGTCCGACACCGGAACCCACATCCTCTCCTCAGGACCATAACCCTTCCAATGAACGAGGTACTGAAGAGAACCGCGGACAATGCGAGAGTCCACAATTCTGGAAACCTCAAACTCCAGATTGCCATCAACCAAAATCGGAGGAGGAGGCAAAGAGGAGGGTACCGTGGGCTGGACATATGGTTTTAAGAGAGATCTGTGAAATACATTATGTATCTTCCAAACCCGTGGAAGATCAAGACGGAAGGCAACAGGATTGATGACTGACAAGATTTTATAAGGCCCAATAAACTTGGGACCCAATTTCCAGGAGGGAACCTTCAGTTTAATGTTTCTTGTAGACAACCACACCAGATCACCCACATTCAGGTCCGGACCAGGCACACGTCTCTTATCAGCCACACGCCTATACCTCTCACTCATCTTTTTAAGATTACTCTGAATCTTTTGCCAAATGGTAGACAAAGACGAGGAAAATCTCTCCTCCTCAGGTAAACCAGAAAGAGCCCCTCCCGAGAATGTCCCAAACTGCGGATGGAACCCATATGCACCAAAGAATGGTGACTTATCAGAAGATTCCTGACGACGGTTGTTCAGAGCAAACTCAGCAAGAGGGAGAAATGAACACCAATCCTCCTGGTTCTCTGCCACAAAACAGCGCAAATATGTCTCCAGATTCTGATTGAGGCGCTCAGTCTGACCATTCGACTGCGGGTGAAAAGCAGAAGAGAAGGACAGCCGAACCCCCGGGCGAGAACAGAAAGCCTTCAAGAACCTGGACACAAACTGCGTGCCTCTATCGGAAACAATATCAGAGGGAATGCCGTGCAATTTAACAATATGGTCGACAAAAGCTTGCGCCAACATTTTAGCATTGGGTAAACCAGGGAAAGGTACGAAATGAGCCATCTTGCTAAAACGGTCCACCACCACCAGGATCACCGACTTCCCCGAGGAACGAGGAAGATCCGTGATAAAGTCCATGGACAGGTGTGTCCAAGGACGGGAAGGTATGGGTAACGGGAGAAGGGAACCTGAAGGCCGTGAATGAGGGACCTTAGCGCGAGCGCACGTCTCACAAGCAGCCACAAAACCCTCCACCGACTTACGAAGAGCCGGCCACCAAAATCTCTGAGCAATGAGATCTACCGTGGCTCTACTCCCGGGGTGACCAGCAAGAACCGTATCATGATGCTCCTTAAAGAGTTTGTGACGTAGCTCAGGAGGCACGAACAACTTCCCAGAAGGACAACGGGCAGGTGCCTCAGTCTGGGCAGCCTGGACCTCGGCCTCCAAATCGGAATATAGAGCAGAAACAACTACCCCCTCCGCCAAAATGGGACCCGGGTCCTCGGAGTTTCCTCCTCCCGGAAAACAGCGAGAGAGAGCATCAGCCTTCACATTTTTTATCCCAGGTCGGAATGTAACAACAAAATTGAATCTGGAGAAGAACAGAGACCATCTGGCCTGTCTCGGATTCATACGCCTGGCCGACTCCAAGTATGCCAGATTCTTATGGTCGGTAAAAACGGTGATAGGGTGCCTGGCCCCCTCCAACCAATGGCGCCATTCCTCGAAAGCCAACTTGATGGCCAACAACTCCCTATCTCCCACATCATAGTTTCTCTCTGCCGGGGAGAGTTTTTTAGAGAAAAAGGCACAGGGTCGCAATTTGGCAGGAGAAGGGCCCTGGGACAAAACCGCACCCACACCCACCTCGGAAGCATCCACCTCAACAATAAAAGGTAAGGAAACATCGGGATGCACCAAGACGGGAGCAGACGCAAAACTCTCTTTAATCTTAGAAAAGGCTGCAAGCGCCTCCTCCGACCAAGAGGAAAAATCCGCCCCCTTTTTTGTCATGTCAGTGAGGGGTTTGACAACAGAGGAATAATTGAAAATGAACTTTCTGTAATAGTTCGCAAAACCCAGAAAGCGCATCAATGCCTTCTGATTCTCAGGAAGCTCCCACTCAAGTACAGCACGGACCTTCTCCGGATCCATGCGAAAACCAGAAGCAGAGAGGAGAAAACCCAGAAATTGAATCTCCGATACCATAAAAAGACATTTCTCCAGCTTGGCGTACAATTTATTTTCCCGCAGAATCTGCAGAACCTGAAAAAGATGATCCTGATGGGTCTGAACATCAGGGGAAAAAATCAAAATATCATCAAGATACACCAATACAAATTTCCCCATTAAATGGTAGAAAATACTATTAACAAAATGCTGAAAGACGGCCGGAGCATTCATCAGGCCGAAAGGCATAACGAGATTCTCGAAATGCCCGTTAGGGGTATTAAAGGCCGTTTTCCATTCATCCCCCTCTCTGACCCTGACCAGGTTGTACGCGCCTCTCAAATCCAATTTGGAAAACACCTTGGCCCCAACAATTTGGTTGAAGAGGTCCGGGATCAGAGGAAGGGGATAGGGATCGCGAATCGTGATACGGTTCAGCTCCCTAAAATCTAGGCAAGGTCTCAGAGAGCCATCTTTTTTTTTAACAAAAAAAAAACCCGCGGCCACAGGTGACTTTGAGGGACGAATATGCCCCTTCTCGAGACTCTCGGAGATATAAGTCCGCATTGCGATTCTTTCCGGTTGTGAGAGATTGTAGAGGCGTGCTTTTGGCAGCTTGGCGCCGGGAATGAGGTTAATGGGACAGTCAAACTCCCGGTGAGGAGGTAGCTCCTGAACACCGCTTTCGGAAAACACGTCCGAGAAATCAGAGAGAAATGATGGCACAGTTTTAGTAGACACCTCTGCAAAAGTCGCTGTGAGACAATTCTCTCTACAAAAGTCACTCCACTCATTTATTTGCCTTCCTTGCCAATCAATAGTGGGGTTATGTCTAGTGAGCCAGGGTAACCCCAAAACTAGAGGAGAAGGCAATCCGTTAAGGACAAAACAAGATATATCCTCCACATGAGTGTCACCTACAGCTAGCCGGATATTGTGAACAATGCCCTTCAGAGATATCTGTGAGAGTGGAGCAGAGTCAATAGCAAAAACAGGTATATCCTTTTCTAATGTGCAAACCTGAAAACCATGCATGGCTACAAATTGAGTGTCAATAAGATTGACGGCCGCTCCACTATCGACAAAAATCTCACAAGAAATGACTTTGCTCTCTAGCGCCACCCTGGCAGACAGGAGAAAACGGGAACTGCAGGTCAGAGGAAAAGCATCAATTCCTACATCAACTTTGCCCAAAGTAGCAGATGAAGCAGAACTTGATGATTTACCTTTTGAGGTTTTTCTCTTATTATCGCTCTTAGTACAGTTCAAGAATCTCCTAGACGGACAAACATTTGCCAAATGACCTATGCCCCCACAACAAAAACACACCATACTCTGAGGACTAAATCCTCTTTTATCAGGGGCAAGTCGACCTAGCTGCATGGGCTCCTCCTCAGAGGGGAGCGAGACAGGATGAGGCCCCTGCACACTGAATGAGTCCGCACCACTGCCCCTAGACTGACAATGGCTGGACAGAGAGGTCTCGTTTTTTTCTCTTAGACGTCTGTCAAGGCGTACCGCCAATGACATTGCAGACTCTAAGGACGTTGGTCTCTCATGGAAAGCAAACGCATCTTTCAATCTCTCTGAGAGACCATGACAGAACTGACTCCGGAGTGCAGCATCATTCCAACCCGAATCAGCTGCCCATCTCCGAAATTCAGAACAATAAAGCTCCGCAGACAGTTTGTTCTGGCATAAAACACGTAAGTTAGATTCGGCCAGAGCAACACGATCCGGGTCATCATAAATCTGCCCCAGGGCCACAAAAAATCTTTCCACGGATCGAAGGGAGGGATCCCGTGGCCACCTCAGATCCAGTCAGAAAATAATCAGGTACACAACAATGTCTGTACACTTAGCTGAAGGTGTTGCAGCCGCAGAGAAGACGGATCCAAGGACAGCTGGCAATATCCGGAGTGCTTTCTGCAGCAGAACACAGGTCCAGTGAACTGATAGCTACAAGTGAAGATACTAAAGCAAGAGCTACAACTGAAATGAGAACTATAATCCCCGCCCTACAATAGGAGGAGGGGTGATATAAAGAGAGGGAAATCAAACGCATGAGGAACAGCTGGGAGGAAGGAAACCAAAAGTAAACAGAGCAGTGAGAACTCCTCCCAGCTCTAGTAGTGAAATCATCACAGGGGTGGAGAAACAAAGCTGTGAGAACGTCCCAAAGCTCTGGTAGTGACACTGACATATTGACTCCCACTGCTATGTTGGATCGGCTGTTGGCAGATGTGTTTTGGACAGCTTTGCCATACCCTCTCCAGCACTGGATCAGCCAGGTGTCTCCGAATAATGCCTTGGAGATGGTCGACCTGGTGGAGCGCTATGAGGCCACCAGAAATTTTCAGGGGGGTTCTTTTGGGAGGGGGCCAGCTAAACCCCGGAAATCTCCACTCCAAACCCGCCAGGGACGTACCCCCTGCAGACCCAGCCCCGGTGGTCTGCTGGCAGTGTCACGAACCTGGACATATAAGAGCCGACTGTCCCCATCGGGGTGAACCCATGGATACCAACTATGGCTACCGCTACTCATTGTATGCCAGGAAGCTATGTGCCACAGGTACCTCCGAGACTGTAGACAATAGTCACCTGTGCCAGGTGGAAGTGGGGGACACTCTAGCAGTGGCACTGCTGGATTCAGGAAGCCTGGTGTCCCTGATAAGAGCTGCCGTGGTAAGGCCCACCGAGTATACTGGTCGAAAAAGTTTGTCTGCATTCATGGGGGCTTAAAGGAGTATCCCACCGCCCTGGTCTCTCTGTCAATGGTGGACGGCAGGTGGATGCATGAGGTGGCCGTCGCCACAAAGTTACCGTATGAGTTGATAATTGGGAGAGACTTCCCCGGTTTACCGGAACTCTGGCCGGACACGAAAGTTACTGATACCCGGGAGACAGATGTAACTCTAGCAGAGTGGCCTGGCTCAGGGGGGAGGCCAGAACCTTGGGAACCTGAGTCAGAAGGGCCAGCAGTAGGGGTGACCGCCACTTCAGTGGGAGAGGGGGAGACAACTCCGCTAAGTGTGATGGTGGGAGACGTGGAGGACTTGCCGCCGGGTCCTGAGCTGGCAGACCTCAATGTCTCTGGGGATAATTTTGGTACAGCACAGCACCAGGATCTGACTCTATCCCGAGCCTGGGAGAATGTCGTAGTAGTTGAGGGTGAGCCGCAACAACCGGGGGCCGAGTCTATGTTCCCCCGTTTTGTGGTTCAACAGGAGATGCTGTAGCGGGTAAATAAACTATGGGGTGAGCATATTGAACAGCTGGTGGTGCCCAAGGCGTATTGCAAGCTCGTGTTGGAGTTAGCCCACCAACATGTTCTTGGGGGACACCTGGGCCAGCAGAAAATACAGGACTGGATTCTACAGCGGTTCTACTGGCCCAGTGTGTTCAAAGAGGTGGAAGAGTATTGCAAGTCTTGCCTAACCTGCCAGATAACCAGCCCCCAGCTACATTCCCATAGTCCTCTGGTCCCTCTCTCGATTATTGAGGTTTCATTCGAGCGGATCGCTATGGATCTCGTTGGCCCAGTACCGAAGTCCGCTAGAGGGCACCAACACATCTTGGTCATCCTCAACTACGCCACTCGGTACCCGGAAGCGGTGCCACAGCGTCATACATCAGCCAAACTCATAGCTAAGGAGTTAATGGAGATGTTTTCTTGAGTGGGTCTGCCTAAGGAGGTTCTGACTGACCAAGGGACCCCGTTTATGTCCAAGGTCATGAGGGAACTCTGTAAGTTGCTCCACATAAAACAGTTACGGACATCCGTGTATCATCCGCAAATGGGTGGCCTGGTAGAAAGGTTTAATCAACTATTAAAAAATATGTTAAAAAGAGTGGTGTCTAAGGATGGGAGGGACTGGGACCTTCTTCTGCCCGGAAGATATGTGTCACCAAGGTTCCTGGCCTCGGTGAGGTAAGAGCTGGTAATTTCAAGTGTCAGCGGCAGCTAGTGCTGACTGACACTATTGATTATTTAGTGTGGCTGTAAAGCCGATCTGGGCCGGCTCTTAATGGGAGCAGCCAAAGTACAGGGTGGGTGGCTGTTCCCCACGTTCCAGGCCGGGTTTTGGTTTGGGATAAAAACCCGGCCAGCAGTCTCAGCTGGGTGGATTATCCTCCATCTGATAGTGGAGCTTTGTCAGTCTGGGTGTTGGAGCCTGAGAGTTTGGGCCGGGACTAAGGCCTGCTATATTGTCTGGGAAAAAGCACGTGGACTTCTGCTTCATCCAAGGACTTATGTGCTGCAGCCTGGTGTGAACAAACACCAGACTCAAGGTGACAATTTTTCCCTGAAACTGACTTTTTTGTTGTCACTTTACGTATGTATGAATAAAACACTGCACTGTTTAAGTTAAAGACGTTGTCATTGCCTCTATACTGCGTCCGCAAGCCTGTCTACCAGAGCAAATCCCCACTATATATATATATATAGAAACCAAAAAAGAAACCAAAAAAGAATCACAGCAGCACAAGACCAAAGATGCGGGTGCAAGTCCTCTCAGCCGCAGGCTCAGACGGCTATAGGTAAGTATAATATCCAAATAAAGGCAGCACTCCAAATAAAGTGAAAAAAGTGGATCCTTTATTCCCCTCTGTGCAACGTTTCAACCGTCTCAATGCGGTCTTTCTCAAGCATAGCATGGTATGCTTGAGAAAGACCGCATTGAGACGGTTGAAACGTTGCACAGAGGGGAATAAAGGATCCACTTTTTTCACTTTATTTGGAGTGCTGCCTCATCCTTTGGATATTATATATATATATATATATATATATATATATATATATATATATATATATACAGTTGATATAAAAAGTCTACACACCCCTGTTAAAATGTCAGGTTTCTGTGATGTAAAAAAATTAGACACAGATAAATCATTTCAGAACTTTTTCCACCTTTAATGTGACCTATAAACTGTACAACTCAATTGAAAAACAAACTGAAATCTTTTAGGTGGAGGGAAGAAAACAAAATAAAACTAAAATAATGTGGTTGCATAAGTGTGCACACCCTCTTATAACTACGGATGTAGCTGTGTTCAGAATTAAGCAATCACATTCAAAATCATGTTAAATAGGAGTCAGCATTAGATATGCCATGGAACACACAGTGAATACAGTCATCATCAAGTGGAGAAAATATGGCACAACAGTGACATTACCAAGAACTTGACGTCCCACCAAAATTGATGAAAATACGAGAATAAAACTGGTCTGGGAGGCTACCAAGAGGCCTACAGCAACATTAAAGGAGCTGCAGGAATATCTGGCAAGTACTGGCTGTGTGGTACATGTGACAACAATCTCCCGTATTCTTCATATGTCTGGGCTATGGGGTAGAGTGGCAATACGAAAGACTTTTCTTATGAAGAAAAACATCCAGGCCAGGCTACATTTTGCAAAAACACATCTGAAGTCTCCCAAAAGCATGTGGGAAAAGGTGTTATGGTCTGATGAAACCAAGGTTGAACTTTTTGGCCAGAATTCCAAAAGATGTTTGGCGCAAAAACAACACTGCACATCACCAAAAAATCACCATACCCACAGTGAAGCATGGCAGATTTGGAGTGTTTTTGCAAAGAGTGGGCAAATCTTGCCAAGTCAAAATGTGCCATGCTGATAGACTCATACCCAAAAAGTGCTGTAATAAAATCAAAAGGTGCTTCAACAAAGTATTAGTTTAAGGGTGTGCACACTTTTGCAACCATATTATTTTATTTTTATATTTTTTCTTCCCTCTACCTAAAAGATTTCAGTTTGTTTTTCAACTGAGTTGTACAGTTTATAGGTCACATTAAAGGTGGAAAAAGTTCTGAAATGATTTATCTTTGTCTCATTTTTTTTACATCACAGAAACCTGACATTTTAACAGGGGTGTGTAGACTTTTTATATCCACTGTATATATATATGTTCTATACATTACCGATAGATTTGTCCCTTCTTATAGTGTTTTTATCTGTTTTTATGGGATACTGGTTTTTGTGTTAGTACATTAACCCTGGAGGTTTTTTCATTTTTGCATTTTCATTTTTCTTTCCTATCTTCCTTGAGCCATAACTTTTTTTTTTTTCTGTTCACATAGCTGTATGAGGGCTTATTTATTGTGGAACAAGTTGTACTTTCTAATGCCACCATTTAATATGGCATACAATGTAATGGGAAGCAGAAAAAAATTCCAAATGGAGTGGAATTGGAAAAAATAAGCAATTCCGCCACCATATTACGAGTTTTGTTCCCACGGTGCCATGTTTCTACTTCGCTCCAGCACCGTACAAGTACGGTGATGGTAGTGAAGGGGTTAATAAAGATTAAAGTGCATCTGTCAGCAGATTTGTCCCTATTACACTGACTGACCTGTTCCATGTGCACTTGGCAGCTGAAGACATCTGTGTTGGTCCCATGTTCATATGTGCCCGCACTGCTGAGAAACATAATTTTTTAATATATGCAAATGAGTCTCTAGGAGCATATATTAAAACATACTTTTTCTCAGCAATGTGGGCACATATGAACATGGGACCAACACAGATGTCTTCAGCTGTCAAGTGCACATGGAACAGGTCAGCCAGTTTCAGAGATACAAATCTGCTGACAGATGCCCTTTAAATATTTTTTTTAGCCCAATTCTTTGTCTTCGCTTTCATGTGAAGTGGTCAAAGAGAATATGTAGGAGAATCTTAATGTGTTTAGTCTCTTGGAGTATCTAGGGGTATATCTATTTTATAGGTGCTGATAATAATATTGTGCTATACAAGGCCCGCAGTTTATAAAGCAGTGTCAGGTCTCTTGTACGGTTCAATTTGCAGCCGAGACTCTGGACTGACACATATTTAGACACAGCCTAATACATATGTGGCCATATCAGTTCTTTCTATTCATAGAAACCATATATAACCGTGAAGGTGATATAACTCAATGTGTAAGAAATTTACTTGAATGGAACTAAATTGCAATACCAGACACATCCCATCTGCAAGGAAAAAAGCAGAGCTTCACTTTGAATCTTAGACAACCCCATTGTCACTTACTGGACTCCTAACATCAGGCACAGTCAGCCACAGAGGAAATACAATGGGCAGAAGAAACAGGTAGGTTATTTGCTTTCTCCTTGTGTCAGGCCACTCCAAAGATAGAGGTTCCTCTGGCTCCTCTTCCTCCTCCTCCTCATCGTCATCACTGTCATCCTCCTCACTGTCATCCTCCTCATCACTTTCATCTCCACCGCTGCCAGATCCATCTCCTCCTCCATCACCGCCCTGCGCTGCTCCTTTCTGTGAAGTCAAAGTGATAGCACATTTTCATCACCGTGAAGAGGGCATACAGTATATGAAGTGTGAATCCTGTAGAACACTCTTCTGCTGAGTCATTGCTACAAGCGAGAAGATCACAATGCTTATGTCTATGATCTTGGAGCAGCATCATTTTGCATAAGGAAGGGGCACTATAGAAAATGTAAACCCCTTTGGCGCTGCTCAGAGATGTCTGTTATCTGGTGGTTTATCCTTAAAATAAACATTTTGAAGCCTCTTTTCTTAGAATTATGCATTGTGTGGATCCTCCATTATTCTTCCTGGAAATGTATAAATAAATTGACAAATGTATTTATAATTTGTCACCATTCCCCATTTTCAGTGGGGTGTTTCCCTACACACGGACACTATCTAATAATTGCTGATAGAGTCATACCTTGTTACCAACTACATGAGTAATATGCAATATCTGACCCACAGCTGTGTGTTTTATATGAACCTGCAATCAAAATTCCTGTATGTTTTTGGATCCATAGATGAATAGAAATAGACTAGCAAGTAATGATTTCACAAGCCACAGATTTTGTTGCAGAAATTGCTGCGACTGAAAAACAGTTCAGTTCATCTGAATGAGGTTAATTCAGCAGCATGTACACAAATTTCAACTAATCGACCGCGTGTGAATTTAAGGGATTAGGTGAATTTACTTTGTAGGTGAGTAAAGTAGAATAACTCTTCTTTCTATTTCGTTACGTCTCACCTTTAAATTGCACTCCAGTTTTGGGGCCCAGTCCACAAAAAAGAACTGTAAAAATAGTTGACATTTTAGAGAATAGTTGAAACCATTTTAGCTATGAAAGTGGCGCTCAGTATTGTTCTTCCTGAGTCTTTGCTGATTCCTAGCTACGACGCTCATTTTCATTGGCTTCACTTACACTGTTCTCAGAGTGTTTGATCTGTGTATATGACCTTCCTACTTCTTCCCTTCTGGCAACTATATGCAGTGTATGTAGAGAGCATGGGGATATAAGTGCAATATATCTCATAATACTGATACACTGTTACGCCTTAACACATGCACAGTTCCCCCCCCCACACTGCCCATAGCAGTGTATCAGCTTTACCTGGGGTGCTCCATCGGAAGTAGCTACAGTAAGTCTTTACCCCAAGCTGGACATTGTAGCCAATGGTCTTAAAGCTAGATAGAAGGTGTTCAGTAATGAGAAGCAATGTACTAAACTGCTAGTCATTGACTTAGAAAACTGGTCTCCACTGCACTGAAGTGCTGGTATTTAATATACAATATGGGGAGGATTTACATATCAAAATGCACCAGAATTCTGGCACAAATTGTGCCAAGAAAACTGACATGCTTTGCTTTACATCTAGTGGAGAAGATTTATTGATAATGTGTAATCGTAAGACTGACTAAGGCCTCATGCACACGACCGTATTTTTTCACGGTCCGCAAAACGGGGTTCCGTTTTTCCGTGACCGTTTTTTTCGTCCGTGGGTCTTCCTTGATTTTTGGAGGATCCACGGACATGAAAAAAAAGTCGTTTTGGTGTCCGCCTGGCCATGCGGAGCCAAACGGATCCGTCCTGAATTACAATGCAAGTCAATGTGGACGGATCCGTTTGACGTTGACACAATATGGTGCAATTTCAAACGGATCCGTCCCCCATTGACTTTCAATGTAAAGTCAGGAGTTAATATACCATAGGATCGGAGTTTTCTCCAATCCGATGGTATATTTTAACTTGAAGCGTCCCCATCACCATGGGAACGCCTCTATATTAGAATATACCATCGGATTTGAGTTACATCGTGAAACTCAGATCAGACAGTATATTCTAACACAGAGGCGTTCCCATAGTGATGGGGACGCTTCAAGTTAGAATATACTAAGAACTGTGTACATGACTGCCCCCTGCTGCCTGGCAGCACCCGATCTTTTACAGGGGGCTGTGATCAGCACAATTAACCCTTCAGGTGCCGCACCTGAAGGGGTTAATTGTGCGTATCATAGCCCCCTGTAAGAGATCAGGGGCTGCCAGGCAGCAGACCCCCCTCCCTCCCCAGTTTGAATATCATTGGTGGCCAATGATATTACAATAGGGGGGGGGGGCCGCACACTGGCCACCAATGATATTCAAACTGGGGAGGGAGGGGGGTCTGCCCCCTGCTGCCTGGCAGCCCCTGATTTCTTATAGGGGGCTATGATATGCACAATTAACCCCTCAGGTGCAGCACCTGAGGGGTTAATTGTGCGGATGACAGCCCCCTGTAAGAGATCGGGTGCTGCCAGGCAGCAGGGGGCAGTCCTGTACACAGTTCTCAGTATATTCTAACTAGAAGCGTCCCCATCACTATGGGAACGCCTCTGTGTTAGAATATACTGTCGGATATGAGTTTTCACAAAGTGAAAACTCATCTCTGAAAAAGCTTTTATGCAGACGGATCTTCGGATCCGTCTGTATGAAAGTAACCTACGGCCACGGATCACGGACGCCAATCTTGTGTGCATCCGTGTTCTTTCACGGACCCATTGACTTGAATGGGTCCGTGAACCGTTGTCCGTCAAAAAAATAGGACAGATCATATTTTTTTGACGGACAGGAAACACGGATCACGGATGCGGCTGCAAAACGGTGCATTTTCCGATTTTTCCACGGACCCATTGAAAGTCTAAATGGAAAAAACGGCACAATGGCCACGGATGCACACAACGGTCGTGTGCATGAGGCCTTAGTCTGAAACTGGCCCAGATTTATCACAATGGCTGATACTAGATGATAAATCTGGCGCAGCTCTTTATTGTCTAGTCTACCTGTTCACCGTCTACAGGTGCATCTCATTGAAAAGTTCATTTATTTCAGTATTGATTCATTACACACAGAGTGATCTATTTCAAGCGGATTTCTTTTAACATAATGATAATGACTTCCAGCTAAAGAAATCCCAAAAGTCTTGGAAAATTAGGATATTATATACCGTATTTTTCACCCTATAAGACGCACCGACACATAAGATGCACGTAGGTTTTAGAAGAGGACAATTAGAAAAAAAAAATTTTCATTAGACATCAGATCAGCAATCATACCCCCCAATGTTAATCAGACCTCAGCTCACTGCCCCATTCAGACCCTCAATGTTAATAAGACCCTTAATCAGACCTGAGATCAGACCCCCAATGTTAAAAAGACCCCAGATCAGATTCACAATCAGACTTCAGACCCCAATGTGAATGACCCATAATCAGACCTCAGATAAGAGCCCCAATATAAATAAGACCCTCATTCAGACCTCAGGTAAGACCATATCATCCCCCCATGTCTCATATCAGCCCCCCAGACTCATATCAGCCCCAGCCTCATATCACCAGCCCCTAGCCTCATATCACCAGCCCCCAGCCTCATATCACCAGCCCCCAGCCTCAGATCATCAGCCCCCAGCCTCAGATCACCAGCCCCCAGCCTCAGATGACATAAAATAAAAAATCCACTTACCTCTCCTGCTCTGGACAGCGCCGTTTCTCATCTCCAGCGCTCTTCTTCTCCCTGCCGTCGGCTGTACTGTGAACCGACGCGCACTGCACACCCTCACACTGTGCACAGACACAACACAGCCGACAGCAGCGGACCAGGAAGCGGAGAGTACAGAGCCCGGGGGCGCAGCATTCACCGCTTCTCGGTCTTCCAGTACTAACGAGTACTTCCATAATGGAATCACTCATTAGTATTTTCCTATAAGACGCAGTGACATCCCCCCCCCCCCCCCCCCACTTTGGGGCAAAAAATACGGTAATTCAATTCAAAGAATGATTTTTAATATAGAAATGTTGGCCTATTGAAAAGTATGTACAGTTTATTCACTCAATGCTTGGTCAGGCTCCTTTTGCATAAATTACTGTATCAATGCAGCGTGGCATGGAGGCAATCAGTCTGTGGCCCTGCTGAGGTATTATGGAAGCCCAGGTTAATTTATTAGCGGCCTTTAGCTTGTCTGCATTGTTGGGTCTGGTGTCTCTCATCTACCTCTTCACAATAACCCATAGATTCACTATGGGGTTTAGGTCAGGTGAGTTTGCTGGCCAATAAGGCACAGTGATACTGTGGTTATTAAACCAGTGATTGGTACTTTTGGCAGTGTGGGCAGGTGCCAAGTCCTGCTGGAAAATGAAATTAGCATCTATATAAAGCTTGTCAGCAGAAGGAACCATGAAGTGCTCTAAAATTCCTGGTAGACGGCTGCGCTGACTTTGGACTTGATATAACACAGTGGACCAACACATGGCTCCCCAAACCATCACTAACCAAGGAAACTTCACACTTGACCTCAAGCAACTTGAATTGTTTGCCCCTCCACTCTTCCTCCAGACTCCCCAAAATAAAAAGGAAAAATGTACTTTCATCTGAAAACAGGATTTTGGAACACTGACCATCAGTCCATTCCTTTTTCTCCTTAGCCCAGGTAAGACACTTCTGACGTTGTCTTTGGGTCATGAGTGGCTTGACACAAGGAATGCTTGTAGCCCATGACAGTTGTAGCCCATTTCCTGGTCTGTGTGTGGTGGACCTTGAAACACTGACTCCAGACACAGTCCACTCCTTGTAAATCCCCCCCAAATTCTTGATTGGCCTTTTTTTTACAAAACATTTAAGGCTGTGGTTATCCTTGCTGCTTGTGCACCTTGTTCTACCACACTTTATCCTTCCACTCAACTTATCATTAATATACTTGGATACATCACTCTGTGAACACCCAGCTTCTTCAGCAATGACCTTTTGTGGCTTATTCTCCTTGTGTCTTCTCACTGTGACTGTGTAGCCTACTGAACCAGACAGAGGGATCAAAGGCTTATGAAACCTGTGCCAGTGTTTTGTGTTGAGTAGCTGATTAGAGTGTGACACCATGAGTCTACAATATTGAACGTTTGCAAAATAATTTTCTGAGATTCTAACTTTTGGGTTTCCATTAGCAGTAAGCCATAATCATCAAAATTAAAACCAATGAACGATTTAAAAAGATCACTTTGTGTCTAATGAATCTATATAATATATGAGTTTTACTTTTTGAATTGAATTACTGAAATAGACATGCCCCCTTCTGCTAAAGTCACAACCCTTCCACTAAGACACACTTGCTTGTCGTAAAACAAGTGTAGAAAAGTGTCTAAAATTGTTAATAAATGTGGTGAAAAGAGCTTTTTGAATAATAAATACTTTTTCAAACTCGTCTGACAAGGGGAATGGCTTAGTGGAAAGTAGGTGTGGCTCTGTAGGAAATGGGGAGTGGTTTATATGTGACACAAAGCGCCATAAAGTGCAACAACATTTTGGTGCATTTTTGTGGAGTAAACTAAGGGTACTTTCACACTAGCGGCAGGACGGATCCGACAGGCTGTTCACCCTGTTGGATCCCTCCTGCCGCTATTTCGCCGTGACTATAATGGGGGCGGGGGCGGAGCTCCGTTGCAGCACAGCAGTGCACGCCGAGAGGCCGCCGGACTAAAAAGTCGTACATGCAGTACTTTTAGTCCGGCGGCCTTTCGCTGTGCACTGTCGTGCTGCGCCGGAGCTCCGCCCCTGTCCCTATTATAGTCAATGGGGACGGAGCAGCAGTCCGGCGAAATAGCTGCAGGACGGATCCGACAGGGTGAACAGCCTGTTCGATCCGTCCTGCCGCTAGAGTAAAAGTAGCCTAAGCCAACAAATAGGTGGTGTAAAGTTAGACTAGACAGTCTAAAGATGTGACATATTTATCATCGAACATCAGTCAATGTGATAAATATGTTGTAGTGGAAGACTGTCTGTCTAAGTTTACAATACCTTACTATTAGACAGGGTTCATAAATGTAGGCTATGTGTCTATATGAGAAATATGGAAAATGGTAATATGCAGTTACCTGGGTGTCATCCTTGTCTACTTCCTCCTCTGTATCCTTCGAGGGTTCAGACCCAGTGGGGGGAGTCACCCGTACATTCACAGTGTTGGGGATGTCACCTCCTTCACCCTTCTCATCTGCAGAAACATAGAAACTGTTAAAACGCCATGTCGGTGCTGTGACATTGTGTGTACTATTCGCTAAAGCTACGTACTTATATAATGAACAAAATTAAATATCTAAATGTAGTCTCCTATGGTATAAATCTAGTAGATAGCCATGTGATCAGCCAGATATATATATATATATCTGGCTGATCACATGGCTACCTATTATATATATATAATTATATAGATATATACAGGTACACACACACACAGTCCAGTCACAATATTATGACCACAAGCTAATATCCAGAGTAACCGTCATGTTCAACATGGCCAGCAGCTAGACGGGCTGGGAGTGACTCAATAAGGTCCTAGGAGGATGTCACAGGTATCTGGAGCCATGCTGACTGCAGTGCATCCCACAGCTGCTGGAGGGTGTGCGTGGGGGAGGATCCATAGAGCGAACACGGCGATCGAGGTGGTCTCGTCTCGTGGATGCTCAATTGGGTTCAAGTCTGGGGAATTAGGGGGCCAGGGTAGTACTTGGAAGTCTTGGTCATGCTCTTCCAACCAATTTCGGACATTTGAAGCCGTATGACATGTTGCGTTGTCTTGCTGGAAGATCTCATCCACCCCAGGGAAGACAATCAGCATGTAAGGGTGTACCTGATCTGCACTCTCAAATTGGTTGAGAGTGCCTTCCACAAGGAGGAGTGGCCCAAGAGAATGCCAACATGGTGCCAACATTCCCGATGGCACCATAATGTTGCCACCACCAGCTTGTGTTCTTCCAGCAATGGTTGCAGGGAGTTTGTTCTCTAATGTTTCTCTACTGACACGCCAATATCTTTCTGTTCCATGAAGCAGAAAATGTGATTCATCAGAGAAGGCAACCTTTTGCAAATCAGTGGAGGTCCTCTATACTGCTGTGAAAATTGAAGCCTTTTCTGCTGATGCAACTTTGTTTGCAGGGGTGCAGTGAGCATCCGGCTGCTTCGGAGCCGCATACGCAGTAGGGTTTGCTGAACTGTTGTTTTAGACACACGTCTGGTACCCCCTTGGGTTATTTTGGTGGTGATCTGCTCCACTGTAGCATGTCTGTCCACCCTCGCGCACCTTCATGGCTGATGTTCACCTCTCACATCAATGGCACGTGGTGCTCCGCAGTTTTCACGTTGCTTATTGACAATGGTTCCACTTGTCCACTCACGAAACACTTTCACCACAGCAGCACACAAACAGTTCACTAACTACGCAGTTTCAGAAATACTGCCACCTTAGGCCCCAAATCCAATAATGATCTCTTTTTGCAACTCTGATAAATCACCCCTTTTACCCATGACAGCAACATGAAATATGTGTGCAGACACAAAGCCAGCTCACAGCAAGTGACTACATTCATGAGCTACACACTGCCAACATCGAAAGTAGGAAGGGGTCATAATGATGTGACTCGACTGTGTAGGTAATTGTGTATATTCTTCCTCACATGAATCAT
The DNA here is from genome assembly GCF_905171765.1 of Bufo bufo. Lineage (NCBI taxonomy): Eukaryota > Metazoa > Chordata > Amphibia > Anura > Bufonidae > Bufo > Bufo bufo. The sequence goes on along the minus strand of NC_053389.1, from coordinate 716,778,036 downwards.
AGGCATTGCCCATATTATCTATTATGTGATGCAAGCCAAGCAGGAAAAATTAGGGATTGTGGGACACACAAAGAAATGACCTTTAAGCAGCCATTTTCTTTCAATTCGGCTTTTGATGCAAGTGAATGAACCAGCAATATTAGCATGAATAAAGCTTAAATATACAAAACCTCCAATATGCCATTGAACTGATAGGTTGTAGTTTTATAATATCTGTTCATGAAATAGCCACCTCAATGATGTGACCTATAGATATAATTTGCAAGGTAAACTGGGTAAACTGACAAAATCTTGATATACAGGAGCTCATTGTGTATTTAGGCCACTTATAGTAAGTAATGCTGCCTAACCATTCACTGGTTTTAGTAAATCCTCTCTATCCTATAATAAGACCAAAACAAACCATGCTGAACAGATCCACCATCAGAAGGTGCCCACATCACTTGTATAGTGCATTATAGTGGAGGACACCACACATATTCCTTTGATTAGGTGTAGGATTACCCTACCTTTCCTAAAGATAAAGTTTTATTACACACTCATATTAATAAATTACTTCTCTAAGAGAAGTGGAGGAATGCAACCAAGAGACTATTCATCAATCCAACGGACACCACCAAAACACCAGGAAGCAAAGTGCTAGACCAGGATACTGAAGATAGATCCAACACATACATAAGACTTCAGCCGAGTGCTAGGACTGGAGATTAGTGCATCTAATACTGCTGCTTTAAAGATTTGGGATATCTATAAGCATGCCTATACTGAACCGCTTGTAGAATAACTCTAATAATACTGTAATCTGGGCTGAGGGATACACCCAGGCCCTCATCAGTCCAGTGTCAGGAAGATGAACAGTGTCTGAGCCTACTTTTCTCACCTTTGGTATTCAGTCCTTTTTTCCCCTCTGAATCTACCTTGGCCTTGGCCATGTTGTTCATGATTTCAGCCTTGTCTTTAAATTTTGCTGCAAAGGAGAAAAGCAACTTACTGTTCACTCATTCAATGCGCACAAGAACTTTCTCACTGCGAGATACTACATAGTTATAAGTCCTGTAGGCAATGCATGCACAGATACACTGACCAGCCATAACATTAAACCCATCTGCCTAATATAGGGTAGGTCTTCTTTATGCAGCCAAAACAACTCTGACCCGTTAGAGGTGGATGACTACACTAGATCACTTAAGGTGTCCTGTGGTATCTGGCATCAATACACAGGCAGCAGATCCTGTAAGTTACGAGGTGGAGCCTCAATGGATCTTGTTTTTCAAGCAAATCCCACCAATGCTTGATTTGATTGAGATCTGCAGAATTTGGAGGCCAAGACATGACCTTGAACTTGTTGTCATCTTCCTCAATCCATTCCTGAACAATTTGTTCAGTATGGCAGGCGCATTATCCTGCTGAAAGAGGCCACTGACATTAGTTATTACCACTGCCACAAAAAGATGTACCTGGCCTGTACAATAATTAGGTAGGTGGTACGTGTCAATGTAACCCAGATGAATGCCAGAACATGACACTGCCTCTGTGGGCTTGTCTTCTTCCCATGGTGCATCCTGGTGCCATGTTTTACCCAGGAGTGAGACAAACACCTGGTCCCTCAAGTGATGTTAATGAGAATGGATTTATCAGAGCAGGCTACTGTCTTCCATGGTCCAGTTCTGAGTTGCAAGTTCCCAAATAGGTGCTTTCAGCGGTGTATGGGGTCACCACGGGCCATCTGTCCTGTCTCCAACTATGCAGCAAGCTGTGATGCCCTGTGTGTTCTGACTTCTTTCTATCATAGTCAGCACTAACTTTTTCGGCACTTTGTGCAACAGTAGTCTAGGCTAGTCTTCACTTCCCTTCTGTATTAATGAAATTTGGGCGCCCCTTTCCCTGTCGTTGGTTCACAGTCTCTACTTTCTTGGACTACTTTGGATAGCTCCTAACCACGGCATACCAGGGACACCACACAAGACCTGCCGTTTTGGAGTAGCAGACCCAGTCATCTAACCTTACGACTGCCTTTCCTACTTCCAACACATCAAGGACTTTCTGTTTATTTGCTTCTCCCATCAGTGGTTTTTAATGTTATGGCTGCACGGTGTATGCATTGCACAGATGCCTATAGGGGTGTAATAAAAAAATGGCACCACAACACATTCAGCTGTCCTTTGGTTAACAACTACATAGTCTATAGAAATCTTTTAATGATATATTTGCCTCTTCTGCATACATATGTTACATATACAAATCAGAAAAACAAACTTTTCTGAGAGCAGAGTCTGCAGCGAACGGCAAGGTGAAGCATATTATTGGAACTGGCATGCTAGAGAACAATAGGCAGGACAAGCAGTAGGCAGAGGAGACAACAGCCCAGGGTGGTACACAGGGAGGAAGGTGCAATTTAAGTCTTATAATGAATGATAAGTGAGGGTAGGAGTCAGGAGAGAAGCTGTCAGGAGTTGGAAGATCCAATATAAGCATGTGGAGAATTGAGAACGGTGGAGAGCATTGTATCATAGTCTACAGGCATGTACATAGGTTCTAAAACCTTCACACCAACCAAACCAGACTGACTTTTACCTAGGAAATTAGAGGGGTCTCTTTTCCACCTGCTCCCTGTAGCTAAAGTATGAATAGGAGCCAAGGGCACTTGATGACATACAAACCTAAAGGTGGCCATATACATTAGATAAATGTTGACCAAACCAATATGGGGCCTCTCAACTCTCCCCAAACAGCAGAAGTCAGGGGAAATAAGGACCAGTCAATAGGAGTTCTTTGGAATATAAGTCCCACTGCCATAGGTGTGTGGAGGAGAAAGAAGTCTCTATCAGTATTTCTCTCAGTGTGTATTTGGAAGTTGGGAGAGATAGATGTTGGCCGAGCAAGCAGTTGGCCATCAGTTATCTAATGTGTATGGCCACCTTTAAGTAGCCATGTCTGTCACATAGAATATACTGTCAATAGTCGAAAAATGCCTAGATATCATAAACCATCAACGTAAGTCATTAGTAAAGTGCTCTCAGTCAATAAATGTTGTAAATGTCGTAAATCACAGCAAAGCTGAGTTTAGATTTCTACAGCAGATGGCTATGTAATCAAGACAGTGATCTAGAACGTCTTTAATGCTCCTCAAAACTTTACAGCAGCAGTATTCTAGGATATGCACGTTTTATTAGATGAGTTTATTCAATGCAGGGAGTAAAACATTTTTATATTTGCCATACCTTGATAATTCTCTGTAGAAAATATGACCTTAACATTAAAAAATACAACAGTCACTGTTCTTTCAACAAACTTTGCATAAATCAACAGTATTGAACTGAAATCAGTCACCCTGAATTCATAGTTAAAATCCATCTTGAGAGTAGAGATGAACTAGCAACTCACTGAGGAATCAGGTTTCATGCTGCCCATATACTGCTACTGGAAGGAGACAAAGGTATATGCTGCTGACACTAGTAAGTTTTCCAATGCTGGATTCACAGCTATACTGCTCAGTAGTCCTGCACAATGTCCGCCATGCTGCTGTTTTTGAGAATGTGCTTTGAAAAGACAGAGAAGCAGGCTCTCTACTTCTGTGTGTGTGGTGTGTATTGGAGACATCATAGCAGCTAGTCACTAGTTCAAGATAAACTGACAATTAGATATATAGCCTGCAGAGAGACTTGTGAAAACAGCAGAATACAGGTCATATACTAGCCAGATATAGAGTTATTCCTCATGTACCCACATAGGGGGTCATTTGCTAACATAAATTTTACTATTTTTGTCGTATTTCTGGTGCAGATTGTGGCGCAAAGGTTATTTGCACTGCAATCTGCGACTTTTCCCTGCTAGTAAAGGGACATGGCGTGGGCCCCCTTTACTAGCAGGGAAAAGTCGTAGATTTTAGGTATAGAAAATGGTCTAAATTTAAGCCAGCAAGGAAGCTGGCGTAGAATTAGACCGGCGGTGGATCCGTCAAACTTATGTACAGGCTGCCAGCTAAAAGGCTTATTAAGACCGGCGTCTAAAATGCCGGTCTTAATAAATCACACCCATAGCATTAAAGACCAATCTTTCTCTTCGCCTCTTCAGAATTTAAGCGGATTCACCGCAAGGGCACAGGGTTCTAAATGACCCCCATAGTGTTCCGAATGAGTGGCATATTTATGAAGCACCTGTTCCACTTTTTCCAACACACAATTTGGGTAAAGTGGGTGAGAGGGAGCATGACTTTTTTCTAATTAAAAACTTCTTCCACTTAATAAAAAAAACTTTAAAAAGTTTACATGAGCTCATTGAAAGTTAGACATACTAATTTTTGCTCTGAGGCCTATGACATCTGTATATGCCCCTGAAGCAAGACCCATACCAATAGAGCAGTTGCAGAACTTTTTGTGTATGAATATACCCTAAGGCAGGCATCCCTAAACTGCGGCCCTCCAGCTGTTGTAAAACTACAACTCCCACAATGCCCTGCTGTAGGCTGATACCTGTAGGCTGTTCGGGCATGCTGGGAGTTGTAGTTTTGCAACAGCTGGAGGGCCGCAGTTTGAGGATGCCTGCCCTAAGGACTCCATTTGACAGAACAGCAGACAGAAGTGTGTGCAGAAGAAAAGGTCTCATGCATGAAAGGTACACTATATGGACACAAGTTTTGGGACACAGCTCTTAATCACTGAATTCAGGATGCCACCATTGCAACAAGTCAGTTAAAATTTTTTCCTAGATATTCCACTATCACCAGTGGTATTATTGCAAAGTGGAAGCAGTTAGGAACGAGAGCAACTTAGCCACAAAGTAGAGACCACATATAGTTATAGAGCAGGGTTGCCAAATGCTGAAGCGCATAGTGCATGAAAATCACCAACGCTCTGCTGACTCCACCAGTTCACAACCTCCTCTGGCATTAATATCAGAACAAAACCCAAAACCTGTGTGGGGAGCTTTATGGCATGGGTTTTATGGCCAAACATATGCATGCAAGCCTTAAATCACAAAGAACAATGCCAAGCATCAGATGAAGTGGTGTAAAGCATGGTGCCACTGGACTCTGGAGTAGTTGTATATGTATTTGGAGTGACAAATCACACTTCTCTATCTGGAAGCCTGTTGGACAAGTCTGGGTTTGACGAGTGCTAGGAGAACATTACCTGCCCACCTGCCCAGTGCACAAAGCAAGGCCCATAAAGGCATGGTTGAGTAAGTTTGGTGTGAAAGAACTTGACATGCCCGCACAGAGCTCTGACCTCAACAACATTGAACACCTTTGGGATGGACTACAATGGAGATTGTGAGCCAGGTCCTCTCAACCAACATCAGTGTCTGACCTCACAAATGCTCTTCTGGATAAATAGGTAAAAATTCACATAGACACACTCTAAAATCTTGTAGAAAGTTGTGGAAGTTGTTTTAGTTGCAAAGGGTCGGCCAACTCATAATCAGTACTATGGATTTAAAATAGGGTGTCATAAAACCTCCTGTAGGTGTAAAGTGTAGGGTTCCCAATACTTCACCCATATAGGGCACCATGTAACTAGGACCTGTCTTCATGGTAGAGGTGTATATTTCTCTGTGAACCTAACAACCTGCAGCTATAAAATCATAGAAATATTGGCAGTAAGAAGAAGGATAGAAGCCACGTGGGTATCAGGATTAAACAGATCAGGCTCAGGGCTACTGGCTGCTGTCCAGGTTTGACGAGATTCTTGTTAATCTGGTCAGTAATACATCTAACATGAGCGACACAGAGGAAAGGTTGGTGAGTAGAACCTGAAGGTCATAAGACCAGAGGGTCTTCAGCAACTAGAAAGTAGAGATATAGCGGGCTTGTCACCTAATACTGAACCAAGGTGAGTGCAGGCAACAGCTACATGTTCTTAATATTACTAAAGATGTATACTTTGTAATGACCTGGAAATAATCCACAGGATAATCCATCAAGCACAGTATCTCATTCATCATATATTTTTTCAATGGAAGTCAGATGAAATACATTTGGTAAGATTTATTGTGAGCGTTCTGTGGATGGGGAAGGGGATGGGCTGGCACGCCCGTCTTATTCACCATTTTCTACACCTGTTTTAGGCGTGGAAAATGGTCTAAATGTAAGACAGCTCAGAAGCTGTCTTACATCTAGAACTGGCGCTGGATGCGCCGAAGTTGTGGAGAGGCGGATCCACCACCAGCTATGGGGCTTTATTAAGACCAGCGTCTAAAAAGGCTGGTCTTAATAAATGTGCCCCTCTTTCTATATTAGCTGAGGTCAGAAAACCACATTCTTGGAGCCACAAAAGTTCCAATGTTCTTGGGCCTCAGTCATGGAGTTACTCTAAAGGGTCTATTTACACTGTATTTGCAGTGTACATTGGAGGTATACATTGGGAGGATTTCCCAACATATAACTCCAATGGATGCCTCTGATGAACGACACAGTATAGGCATCTAGTGACATATCCCACCCATAAGCTGCCATATTTTAAAAAACTCTACTTTCACTGGATGTACTCTATTACATTATACCATACATTTCAAAAAGGGAATGCCAACATATAACAGCTCGATGAATGCCAAAACGACACTCATTTGACATTTAGCGGGTGAATGGGGTCCTATGTCGGTGCATACTCCAAGTGGACACTGAAAATACTATGTGAATACACCCTACAAGTTAAATTTCTCTGATGTAAGCCCTAGTGATGCATATGGTGCTCCTGGATTGTACTAGTCATAGTACCTCCATAACACAACCATATCATACTGCTTGTATGCGGCAGTTTCTTTCTGTGTCAGAGGTTATTCAGTTTGAGATAATACATGAAGAACTTTATAAGGCAGAAGTTGTATATGATAGAACTTGTCTATCAAGATATGCAGAAAAGACAGACTCTGGTACACAGTACATTTGATAAAAAGATATATGGTATGTCCATCAAGTCCAACCAGTAAAGGTGCGTTGATGTGGTAAGAATCTTAAAATTCTGAACTCCCTTTTGGTGCAACAACAAAAACATAGCAGGGCATGAAACAATTAGGTCCTGACTCCAGTTGGTGATCGAGCTGAATCCTCATCCAAATGGGGATTCTGTACATTTACATACTGTAAGCACTGATGTTATTTTATTTCAAGAAATCATCAGGGCCTTTCATGAAGTAATCAGCTATTTCTCCTAAAACCAGTTCCTGAGGTGACTATTCCACAGATTGACGGACTTTACAGAAACCTGAATTTGTAAGATATTGGTCTGAGGTGTCAGAAGCAACATGAGAGGTTGAGAGGACATTCACGGTATGCAGATATAGACTAGGACATTTCTACTAGATCACTTTACGAATGCTAGGATAGGTAATGCTGCTGCATCATATACTGTATCTTCAGCTTCAATCAATAAACCCCAGACATCCTTGTATTGAACAGTTTTTACAGTCCAACTGACCACACAGATTGAAAGATTGTCCTTTTAACCTCATAATCTGGGAGAATCAGGGTGATTGGTAAGGTGGAAGAATGTGGTAAAGTTAGCATAGAGATAAGGGCTTTGTGGCTGTTAGGCTAGTTTCACACTAGCGCTAAGGATCCGGCAGGCTGCTGCGCGCAGCACTTTTCTTCCAGCCGATTCTTGGCATATTTGCCAAGTTGCGGACGGATCTATAGTTATAGTTGAAGGATTTGTCCTGGTTCAGTGCTGAACCCGGACATAAGCTCATGTTCACACATTTAGTCTATATGAGTGGAGCATCGGAGCATTTCTAGCTCCGATGCTCCCCCTTACCATGCACAACATAGCGCAGGACAAGGGCTTTGGGCATGCTAGGTGGAGGCTTATGCATAGCAGTGAGCCTGTGATGCTACCGGCACAAACGGGCAGTTTTTAGCACTGCTCTAGGCTGTTTTACAGGATAGAGCAGCGCTAAAGACTAAACATTAGTGTTGGTGATGTCATAGGGATCACTGCTAGGCGGAAGCCTCCACCTAGCATACTGAAAAAAAGCCGGGTACTTTAACAGCAGTAAACAAATAGCCTATGCAGCGCAGGGCAAAGGGGGGCATCAGAGCAAGAAATGCTGCGCTTTTCCACTGATACAGGCTAAATGTGTGAAGAGGAGCTTAAGTCCGGGTTCAGCTCTGAACCCGGACAACCCCTTTAACGGGGCAGGACGGAGAATTTCAAGCTTCAGCCTGCCGGATCCCTTTCGCTAGTGTGAAAATAGCCTTATCCATACAGGGAGTCTGGCAGTTTTTTTTCAGCTAAAAATCTCACAAGTGAAAGTTTAGGCACATGACACCAAGCTGTGTAGTAGAGTGTAGTCTATGGAAGTTGTTCAACACTTACAATCTGAGTGTTTGGAAATCCACTTGGCAAATTAAAGTCAATGTAGATAAATGTAAAGTTATGCATCTGGGTAGTAATAATCTATATGCAACATGCTGCATGTCCTAGGGGAGTAACACTGGGAGAGTGACTTGTAGTTAAGGATTTGGGTGTCCTTGTAGATCATAGATTAAGTAACAGCATACAATGTCAATCAGCTGCTTCTAAAGTCAGCAAGATATTGTCATGTATTAAAAGAGACATGAATTTGCAGGACAGGGAAGTAATATTACCACTTTACAAATCATTGCTGCGGCCTCACCTGCACTATACACTTCGGTTCCATGTGCCAGTTCATGGAAAAGATACCCTGGAGCTAGAAGAACTACTAGACTGATAAGGCACATGGAGGGTATGAAGGTGCATTTACACGGCCCGATAATCGGGCAGATTATTGGGAACAGGACAATCCGGCCATGTAAATGTGCCGCAGATCACCTGATGAACGAGTGAAAGCTCATTCATCGGGTGACCCTAACGTTCACACAAGCACCACCGATCATGGCTTCAAGGCAGCAGATCGTGTGGTCTAAACAGCGATCTGCTGCTCAGAAGCCACAATTCAGTATGAGGACGAGGGATCGCTATAGCTATCACCTGTCCTCATACAGTGAAGGAGATCGCTGCATGTCAATACGTGGTCTCCTTCACTGAAGGAGCAGCGGACTGTCGGGAAGAAATGCTTCCTTCCTACAATCGGCCGCTCAGTCGGCCCATGTAAATCCAGCTTTAGTTATGAGGAAAGATCAAAATAATTACATTTATTTAATTGTTTGTAGAAGCACCTAATATACATATATAATTGGCCCAATACAAAATATATGCTGAATAGTTGTTCCATGTAAAATCACTTTAGGTAGGGGCACCACCTATGTCTAGAGAAAAAAAGTTTCAATCTCCAGAGACAACAAGGGTTCTTCACCATAAGAACTGTGAATCCATGGACAGCAGGAACATGTGATGGCTTCAAAGGGGGCTTAGAACATAAATCCATTACCTCTTATGTAAAAGTGTAGAATTCTGATTTTCCACCCACTGTCCTTTCATTCACATCCCTTGTTTGAACTTCATGGACTTATCTCATTTTCTTCAGCCAAATTAACTATGTAACTATGAGTAGGATAGGCTAATAGTGTTAATAGCGTTAAAATCCTGTACAAAATGAAGGCTGGCTGTGTTCAACCCGCTACATTGGGTGATCAGAGTGTTCAGCAGGGAGTGAAGGAGAAGCTGGATGTGATAAGCATATCCTGCACTACAGTAGACATCAGACACTACAGGAACCTGGGATGGAGGAAACCACTGATGAACTTCAGATATTGCCCCTTTACTACCTTAAACCACTAGAAAAACAGCTATTAACCCTCCACTTCCCTAGACCACCAGGGAATCTGCCATTAACACATTCACTGGCCTAAACCACCAAGGAAACAAGCATTAAACCCTTCACTGCTTTAGACCACCAGGAAAGTAGCCCTTAGGGTACATTCACATGACATGGAAAAACGGCCATGTGATGGACTTTTTTCAACGGCCGTCAGATGGCCATTTTTAAAACCATTGCAGTCTATAGTTCTATTCACACAGTCATTTTTTTAACTGGTTGTGAATAACGGCCATAAAAAAAGGACATGACCTATTTGTTCGTTTTCAGGGACCAACAGTCCCTACACAATTCAGGGGGTCTGTTTTTAATAGCCTTTTTCAGAAAGGCATCCTTGAAAAACAGGCTTTAAAATTGAACTTTCTTTCTGTTTTTAGTTTTTTTTTTTTATTGTAGTGTGAATGCAGCTTTAGTCCCTTCATTACCCTAAACCACTAGGGAAGCAATTATTAACCCTTCCCCTACCAATTTCCTCCTCAAGTAAACAGGCATTTATACCCTTAATACCCTAGAGAACACCAGGAAAACAGCCACTATAAGGAAAGTGGGCAAAGGGAGCCTGTCACCAGGAAATTCACTATTAAACCAGACATCGCGTAAAATGTTGCAGGTGATTGCACAACCTGATTTTTCTCTCTTTTTATCTATCATTATATTGCATTGATATGTATATGGTATTTATTTTTATTTTTTTACTTGTTTGAAATTTTATTTTTTTTTATTTTTTTTACAAAGTTTATACACCTATTCTCCTACCATTAAACATTTAAATTTTTTAATGGTGTGTCTCTAGGACAGCCAATATTCAGTTTGTTTAATATATTTCCAGACACCTGATGACATGTCCCCAATACTCTAGACCAACCTTACAGACACAAAGAGCCAGAAAAGAAAATCGTATGACTGCCAGGAGCCACAAGATATCCGTTTACACAAATATGCGTGCACACGACAGTATTACTGCAATTGAGTTATCAAACATTAAAAAAGTGCATTTAAACCACCTTTCCTACCTGTAGTGTAGACAGCTTTAGTGAGACTTCTGGCAATCTTTGTTTTTCACAATGTGTTTCAAGATTTCTCAGATGACACCCCATTCACAAATGACCGCCCTATACTCAGATGACCGCCCATGCTCAGATGACCGCCCATGCTCAGATGACCGCCCATGCTCAGATGACCGCCCATGTTCAGATGACCGCCCATGTTCAGATGACCGCCCATGCTCAGATGACCGCCCCATGGTCAGATTACAGCGCATGCTCAGATGACCGCCCATGCTCAGATGACCGCACCATGCTCAGCGGACCGCCCCATGCTCAGATGACCGCCCCATGCTCAGATGATCGCCTTATACTCAGGTGACCGCCCATGCTCAGATGACTTCCCTATACTCAGATGACCGCCTTATACTCAGATGACCGCCTTATACTCAGATGACCGCCTATGCTCAGATGACCGCCTTATACTCAGATGACCGCCTATGCTCAGATGACCGCCTTATACTCAGATGACCGCCCATGCTCAGATGACCGCCTTATACTCAGATGACCGCTCTATGCTCAGATGACCGCCCCATGCTCAGATGACCGCCCCATGCTCAAATGACCACCCCATGCTCAGACGACCGCCTTATGCTCAGATGACCGCCCATGCTTAGACGACCGCCCATATGCTCAGATGACACCCCATGCTTAGACGACCACCCATATGCTCAAACACACTTGGTGTGCTGGGCAGTGGCACCTGTGAAAAAAAAGGCAGAGCAGCAGTGGCAGAGAGACTGAGGCCAGCAGCAGCCATTTCAGTCAGATTAGAGCCAAAGCTGCAGAGTGGCTGTAATCGGACTAAAATGGCTGCTGCTGGCCTCAGTGAGTCTCTCTGCCACTGCCCTGCCCTGCTGTCCACCATTAACATTTATAAAAATTTACTATGGAGCTGGAAGCAGGTCCTCCTTGCTTGCTGCGCTACTTCTTGCCGCCCCCATAGCCCCAGCCCGCTGTCTGATGAATCTGGCTGCTGGGCTGGCACTGAGAAGACTGGGGGCGGGCATTAGGTCACACACAAACACACTTCCAGATGGGGGTGTGGGGCCGTGGGCGGGCACATCTGCGGCTGGTGGCGGGGATAAGCACTGCAGCTTCGCCTTCTCTGCCGGAGGAGGGGGCGAGCTGCACTGAGTGACTGAGTCACGTGTCCGCTCTCGGCGCTCTGAGTCCTCTCCACTCTTCCGTCTCGTTCCAGCCTTCCATCGCTTCACTTACGCGCTGCAGAGAGGAGAGTAATCGCTGGCCGCACCGCTCCCCTGCGAGACGCAAATTAAGGCGCAAGGAGCCGCATGCGTCTTGCGAGCTGCGGGTTGGCCACCCCTGTTCTAGACCCTCATTTTTAAATAAAATAAAAAAACTTCCCTAACATATTACTTACTGTAATCTTGGGGGCAATGCAGTTCTAGCTATCTATCTTACATTTGCCCCGCTATCAAGAACTTTGACATACATCAATAATTACTGGCTACCACACTTTCTCTCAGACTCAGAACACAAAGATCTTTGACCAGTACCCTTACCTTGTCACCATAGTACAGCTACACGGATCAGATCAGCATGGGGTTAAAGCAATGTCGGAGGCTTGCTATCTGTTCTATCAGTCCTTGTAGTTATTGCTCTAGAGTAGGTAACTATGATCTCCTGTATCTTTATAATATTTCACTTATGCAAAATTTACGTGGACAGAATTGTTACCTTTTTATACCTATTTATACTCTTTCTGCATATATATGTATCACTGGTGACCATCTGCCTGCTTCTCACTTCCCCTCCAAACCCCGGCACACTAACATAATAACAATTTATCTACTTAGCTTCAATCTCTCTTAAACTATACTTGAACGCCAAGGAGATAATCCATTTACAGCAAGTAGGCCATTGCAGGACAGGAGCGCAACAGAGACACAGATACACCGTGAGCATGCATTCAGCAAGAAAATGTAAAAAGTTGTCATACGAACTAAATCCTTATATGAGAATTCATACATAGACTCGGGGATTCATAGATGATTTGTAGATGTGTTCAAAAATGTCAAAGCTTTTATCATTTAAGAGATGAGTGCTGTGGGTTCTTTTTTAAGATCACTTGCTGCTCCTTCTTTTTACAAAGTGTCAGACCCCCATTAACACAACCCATCACTGTAACAGAAGGTCCTGCAGTGACCGGCCGATCTTGGTTTATAAGCTGCCAGTGATAACATGCCTTACAGGAACATGACTGCAGTAGTCTCAGCGGTCACACGCCATTCTCCTGGCATCATCGATGGAGCGGCGTAGGATTGAAGAGATGAGTACTGTTTTTAGCCATTATTTTAGAGCATTTGCTGTTCCTCAGAAACCTCTTTAATCCTTTAGTGTATGCCATCATTGACATAGATAGTACTTGAAGAGACACTTCCATTAGGGGTAATTTTTAACTCAATATTCATAGAAAATGATTTATTTCATTTACATTTTGGCAATACTAAGCCATTGAAGATTAAATACAAAACATTGTCCTTCTGTAGCAGTCAGCACAGAGAAATAAAACTTCTATGTAGATAGGTTCCATTGTGAGTTTACTGCTGCTATGAGGAAAGACGGTATCTGCTAGTATAATAGTAGATTAGTAGAATTTGGCTAATAATATGACAGCCATATTATTATCTTGATAGGCCTATATAAAGGTTTAACACCCGCTTCTCCACCCAGTAGTTAAATCTTCTTGCCCAACCTTTTTGCTATCTTGGGAACAGGAATTGGGGACTACCCTGATGGAGACGGAGGCCAAAATGTACTAAGCACTCCCATGGCTTCTCTTCCAGTATCTTGTTACAGGAAAACCATTATAAACTGTAAACTAGGTGACGCAAAAATGCCTGAATTTTTTTACACACCATTTACCACTCTCTAAAATGCGCTGGAGATGCTATTCTGGAACTGGTACATATCATCATCATATTTGGTGGTCTTGTCCTCAGATATTGCCTTTCTGGAAACAAGTAGGGACTTCTATACAGACAGTGACTAAGATGAATTTCACAATCACCCTCGCAATGATAGCCTTAGCAAATCCCAGCACATTCTATTCACTATCTGGAGTCTGGCATGCTCAACCTGCGGCCCTCCAGCTGTTGCAAAACTACAACTCCCAGCATGCCCGAACAGCCTACAGCTATCGGCCTACAGCAGGGCATTGTGGGAGTTGTAGTTTTACAACAGCTGGAGGGCCGCAGGTTGAGCATGCCTGAATTCTAGACCGTCCAAACTTATTACCTTACATGATAGAAACTGCCAAATGCCTAATCCCTATATTTTGACTGCAAGATCAACCATCCCTGTTGACATGCTGGATAGCTAAAATACATCATATTGGTGAGTTTCAGATATCCAACTGGGAAAATTGGAAACACGGAGCCTACCTTAAGACATGGTCGCCCTGACTTCAGGCAAATCTGTAAAAGTGGATTCACTGGCTGTGGCGTTCACCCCCCCCCCCCCCCCCCCAATTTATGGTTTATTCTTTCTGTTTCCTTCTCTATTATATATGTCTACTATATATATATGAATTATATATCTCATTGGCATTTATTGGTACATATCACCACCAACAAATATGATTTTGACCATGTGACTCTCTCTTTTACTCCCCCCAGGATCTCCTCCAAACTATCCCCATTTTATGCTTTTCAAACACTAGTGTTATGCACTTGTTCTTCTTGATGTTATATTCATCATTTATATATGTTTATCTACTTTATGTTCATGTGAAATGTTCATGTGCTATTAATATGCTTCTGAACAAAAAAAGATGCCCACACAAAGCATTGTATACTTGTCTAAGGGCAAAAAGCTCAGAAGTAATCTATATATGTACAAAAGGAAATCCACACATGGTAGACCCCCTTGAAAAAAAGCCTAGGTTTTACAATGGAAGCTGTAATGAGTAAATCCAGGGAAAAAAGAGCAGCAGAGCAGATCAGCAGGGAAAAGCAAAGCTACAAGCAAAGCAGACAGAGAAATGGCTAGAATTAAATAACCTAGAATTGTTGGAATCACATTCACACAAAACCAAATGACAGGAAACAAAAAGCCCAGTATCAAGTCATGATCTTCCTGGAGTCTAATAAATCACATCAGTAATGGTGCTTAAAAGTATCCATGTTATCCAAGTCCAATGGATGCAATAATCATAATGTTCATAAAGAGTTGTCTTACCTTCCCCCAAAGGGTCCAGGGTATGGATCATGAGCTGAAATATGGTACTGCGAATGGTGCTGTTATGCAGAGAGGCCGAACTCCCACCTCTAGTAAGGAAAGGCTTCAGCTGGATGGAAGAGGATCAAACATTATTTTATATTGATGCATCTATATTAACTCTTTAAGTAATAGTATACATGACATCATATTGGTCAGGAAAGTCCTACTGAATGCATGAAATCAAACTACATACAGTCCTGATCAAAAGTTTAAGACCACTTGAAAAATGGCAAAAAATCCTATTTAGCATGGCTGGATCTGAACAAGGTTCCAAGTAGAGCTTCAACATGCAACAAGAAGTAATGGGAGCGAGACAAAACATTTTTTGAGCATTCAATTTAATGAAAACAACGAATAAACTGAAACAGGCTGTTTTTCAGCTGATCAAAAGTTTAGGACCACACCTCCCAAAAAATCCTAAACCCCCCCAAAACAGAAATCCAACTTCCAAACATGAACTCAGTAATGAGTAGCTCCGCCGTTATTGTTTATCACTTCTGAAATTCATTTTGGCATGCTTGATGCAAGAGTTTCCATGAGGTGAGTGGGAACATTTCTCCAAGTGGTGAAGACGGCCGCACGAAGGCCATCTACTGTCTGGAACTGTTGTCCATTTTTGTAAACTTCCCTTGCCATCCATCCCCAAAGGTTCTCAATTGAATTTAGATCAGGGGAACACGCAGGATGAGCGAAAAGAGTGATGTTATTCGCGGATCCGCAAAAAACGGAAGCCGTCTGTGTGCCTTCCGCAATTTGCGGAACGGGCGGCCATTGATATAACTGCCTATTCTTGTCCGTTTTGCGGACAAGAGTAGGACAAGTTATATTTTTTTTGCGGGGCACCGGAATGGAGCAACGGATGCGGACAGCACATGGAGTGCTGTCCGCATCTTTTGCGGCCCCATTGAAGTGAATGGGTCCGCGCCCGAGCCGCACAATGTGCAGCTCGGACGCGGACCAAAACAACGGCTGTGTGCATGAGGCCTAATATTAATGAATAATATGTCCAGACTACTCTTGGTTGAATAACCCCTTAGAAATATTGCTATGGTCATGCCATAACCGCTTATCATGAAGGGAATATTTAAGTCAGATTTTTTTTTATTTCCCTTGTGGCATAATTTTTGTTAAATTTATCAAACATTATATGTGGTTTGATAAATTTGGAGTATTTTTGAACACTTTTGTCTAGAGCTGTTACTCTTTTTTTTTAGTTTTTTTTTTTTACGGCACCCCTTATTGGAGTTAGATTGCCCACTTTTTTGGGGCAAGTTTTTCAAATATAGCAGTTGATAAATATTGTATGCACTTAATTAACAGTCAAACACGTCCACCTTTCCACCCATAATAAGTGGCAAGAAAAGCATAAGATCACAAAAAGTTGCAACTTTTTGCCCAAAAATAATGTCTACCAAAATGTAAAACTTTTTTTTCTCCACCACAATTCTGGCGCATAGGGAGTGTATAATTTCTCCCACATAGTAACCAGTCTTCATCAATTGAGTTTTAAGCTGAAGGCTGGGCTGTCACCGTGCTGCCAGCCTCAATCTGTATTTTAATCATATTTTTGTCTGCCTTAAGTGAAGTCATAAAGAGCACCCAGAGAACATGCTTATTTAGGGGTTGAATGAGATTGTACAGAAACAGCGTCATCATTGTCCAGTGGTTTGAATCTGTTACTACAGCTCGGCCCTGTTCTCTCAATGGGGATGTGCTGCAATACCAGTCACAGCTATAGATGAGAGTGACCAGGGGCGGATTGGCCATAGACCTTACAGGACCTTACATGCCAGTAACGTTGGAAACCATCAGGACCATTAAGGTTAAATTTTTTCTCATCAGAGAATACAACTTTCTTCCACCTTTGAATGTCCCATGTTTGGTGCTCTCTTGCAAAGTCCAAACGAGCAGTTCTGTGGCGTTCAAGAAGACGAGGTCTTTGAAGACTTTTTTGTTTTTGAAGCCCTTCAGTCTCAGATGCCGTCTGATGGTTATGGGGCTGCAGTCAGCACCAGTAAGGGCCTTAATTTGGGTCGAGGATCGTCCAGTGTCTTGACGGGCAGCCAATTGGATCCTCCGGCTCAGTGCTGATGAAATTTTTTTGGGTCTTCCACTTTACTTTTGTGTTCCATAACCCTCAGGATCATTTAAGAAATTCCAAATGACTGTCTTACTGCGTCCCACCTCAGCAGTGATGGCGCTCTGTGAGAGACCCTGCTTATGCAGTTCAACAACCCGACCACGTTCAAAAAAGGGAGAGTTTTTTTGCCTTTGCCATCACAACGTGTGACTACCTGACAGAAAATGACAATGAATCCACATCTTTGCACAGATTTGGCCCTTTAAAGGCATGTGGTCCTAAAATTTTGATCAGCTGAAAAACAGCCTGTTTCAGTTTAATCATTCTTTTCAATTAATTGAATGCTCAAAAAATGTTTTGTCTCACTCTCATTTCTTCTTTTTGCATGTTGAAGCTCTACTTGGAACCTTGTTAAGATCCAACAATGTAAAATATGTTTTTTTTGCCATTTTTCAAGTGGTCTTAAACTTTTGATCAGGCCTGTATGAATACAAGGAATCTAAGAATGGTCCAGAAACCAGTAACAGATTAACAGCTGCACTTTCCATATTTCCAAAAAGGTACATTTGTAGTTGGGATATCTGTATCTTAAAGGGAACCTGTCATCAACTTTATGCTGACCTCACTGTGGGCAGCATAAAATAGTGACCAAAATGCTGATTTCAGTGGTGTGTCATTTATGAGCTAAAAATAAGTGGTTGCCAAGAACCAGCATCATAATCATTTCAGCCCAGGGTTTGAAAAAAGTCAAATCTACTTGAGAAGAGTCATGGTTATTCATAATCTCCTGCTCTCCCCGTCCATCCGCTGATCATTGACAGTTCTTTCCTAGAGAGAAAGGGAGAAAACAAGGTAGAAGACTGTCAGCCATCAGCAGGTGGGCAGGGAGAACAGGAATTTATGAATAACCAGGACTCTTCTCAGGTGGCCAGGACTCTTTTCCAGGCCTAATCTGCAATGATTGTGATGTTAGTTCTCGGTAACCACTTACTTTTCAGTTATAAATGATATAACGCTGAAATCAACTCACCTGTCTCTAATTTAGTCTGCCGTTAGTATGGGCAGCATCAAGTTGATGACAGGT